>NW_016107359.1:1864464-1887866 GCF_001604975.1 Cebus imitator
TAATTTTTGTATTTTTAGTAGAGACAGGGTTTCGCCACGTTGGCCAGGCTGGTCTCAAACTTCTGACCTCGGGTGATCCACCTGCCTCAGCTTCCCAAAGTGTGAGGATTACAGGTGTGAGCCACGGCACCCAGCCCAGAAAGGTGTATTTCAGTTTGACAGGCATTCTTTTTAACTTAGCTATTGTGTCTTAGCTCAAAATACTGAGTTTAAAGTGAAGTCTATTAAGGAATAGGAAAGTGTTCTCTATGCCTGGACCCAACATGGATAGATCTGAAAGAGAGGCAAGCCATTTTCCCGGAGGGCCTACCTTTTATAAACACTTTATCTCCTATAGCTTTCTCACCTTCAGGGCAGGATAGCAGTTAAACCAAAACTAGCCGATTTAATTTTTCTTATCAATAAGTCACTTAAGCTTTTTCTTTGCCTTTGCCTTTACTAAGCCAAAGGCAAAGAAAAAGCTTAAGGGCAAATTAGATCAAATAAAAATACTGAAACCTTTATACAACTTTCTGCGCATCAACAGGCATCCCTTGATGAGACTAGTTTGGGAGCCCTTACTGTCAGGTACACGCCCTCAAGTGCAGTCTTATTTGGAATGTTCTACTGTACCTTTAAATGATCCATAGTAAGATTTCACCATTTCTGTAAGCCTTCACTGCTTCCAGGGCCTAATACTTATGTATGTATAAGCTGGAAGGTATTTGATTCTTCAGAAATTAAGGATCCCATTTTACCTCAAATATTGGCTTTGGCTCTCAGATCCCCTTGATCAACTTAGCCAATTTTTTTTTTTCCCTACCTAAGCCCCCAAGAAAAAGAGACAAGACTATAGGGGTAGAACACAAAAATCCCTGCAAATTTCCACAAGTTAAGTCTATACCCCCTGCAGTATTGCCATTTACTACGGGTTTCTTTCTGACTCAGTCAGATATAAGAAGCCTCAGTGGGGACGGTGGCTCATACCTGTAATCCCAGCACTTTGGGAGGCCGAGGCAGGTGGATCATCTGAGGTCAGGTGTTCAAGACAAGCCTGGCCAACATGGTGAAATCCTGTCTCTCCCGGAGGTGGAGGCTGCAGTGAGCCAAGATTGCACCACTACACTCCAGCCTAGGCCACAAAAACAAAACAAAAACAAAAAAAGGCAGGCACGGTGGCTCACACCTGTAATCCCAGTACTTTGGGAGGCCAAGGCAGGTGGATCACGAGGTCAGGAGTTCGAGACCAGCCTGACCAACATGGTAAAACCCTATCTCTACTAAAAATACAAAAATTAGCCAGACATGGTGGTGCATGCCTGTAATCCCAGCTACTCAGGAGGCTGAGGCAGGAGAATCACTTGAACCTGGGAGGCGGAGGTTGCAGTGAGCCAAGATTGCACTAGTGCGCTACAGCCTGGGTGACAAAGCAAGACTCTGCCTCAAAAAAAAAAAGAAGCCTCTAACAAGATCCAGGCGAGTTAATTATTAGAGCCAATCTAATCCTGGACCCAATCCAGTTTGGATTAGAAAATTGCTCAGAGAACTCAGAGAGCTCAAACACAAATCCATGGAGCTTTGAAATCCACGCAGAACTTACCATGATCCCCAGTTGCTGCAATAGAGCAATGGACACAATGGGCCTGGTGGGTACCTCGACTGGTCACTCAGCCTTCACGGGAGTCACTGGAAGCTCTACCTCAGATCCCACTTCTGATGTCATCTGTTAAGAGAAAATTCTTGGCCAAATTAAATGTAACAGAGTTTAGTTAAGTAAAGAATGATTCACAAATCAAGCAGCCTCCTGAGCCAGAGTAGATTCAGAAAGACTCCAGCATAGCTACATAGTGGCAGAAGATTTATGGACAGAAAAAGGAAAGTGATGTACAGAAAGCGGAAGTGAAGTACAGAAATAGCCATATTGGTCACAGTTCAAGGTCTGCCTTATCTGAACACAATTTGAACAGTTGGACCCTTTTGATTGGCCAAAACTTGGTGGCTGGCTCAAGAGCAGGTTATAGTCTATTTGCACATCCATTTAGGCTAGAGTTCACTATATATGGAGAAATCTTCAGGCCAAACTTAAAATAGCTTTAGGCTAAACTTGAATGAACAATATCTAAATGTGAAAAGCAGCAATTTTCAACTGGGTGAAGGGCAACCTGTCTCTGCTCTGTGTGTGCTATAGCAAAAGTTTTACAACCACGGAGTAAAGGTGGTTGAAAAACACTCATCTAAAGGATATATTAATCATCCCTCTCTCCAGGTTCACCTCGCTCCACCTCAACATTAATTCAGACTATCAGAAACAACAAACCTGACCCAAATTACTGTTGCTGCATTTAAAAATTTTTGCTTTATTAAATCCCCATACTGGGTCTTTTAAGATTTCATATACTAGCCTTGGCTTTTGTACAGAAAAGAGGAAAAGGAGACTCAGAGAACAGGGAAAATAATCCTAAAAAATAAAAAAATTAATTAGGTTCAGGGTTTAGGTTAAGAAGCCATTACAGACCACAGGTAAAAAAGGAAAACCAAAATAAGATTTTTAGCTCAAAATCAACATCTCCTTCCTGTCATCCTTCTCGTCTGCACTTAGTTGAGGAAGGAGAGGTCAGTTTCATGGAATTGAGGGCTAAAGTCCTCTCATTTCACCTCTCAGGTTGCCTGGTTGTCATAGCTGCCTGTTGCTGTAAGCGGGAGCCAACTGAACAATGGGCCTGCTCACACTGGAGCCTTTTCCAGTGATACCATCTGGTTGTGTGATTCATCCGTCTTGCAGGGATCCGAAGCACAAAAGCCGTATCTGTTTCTCAGCCATAGCCTGGCTGCAGGAAGAAACCAAACAAGTCTGGAAACTATCCTCAAGGCAAAAGAACTAGCCGCAGCCGAGATCTCATGGGGAAAATATAAGGGGCAAGGTCATGGAAGAAGTTATAAAAGCTGTTTTTTATATTATTTCTCTTCACTAAAATAAAACAACATATAAGACACTGGATAATGGGAATTACTAAATGCAGTTCACTATCTTATATTAATAGTGATGGTTATTGTGCAATTATTTTTTTCATTTGCCATCTAAGCTTTGCTAAAAAGTATTTCAAACTTTTTTCTTTCTCAAAGTTTGAACCAGATGAAACTTCTAGATCTGGTAACAGGACAAATAAAAAATCTGGAAATGTTGGATAAAATATAACAACAACAAAATTCTTTTGTTAGATATGGCTGTGGTTTAGACGTTTGTTCCTACCAAATCTCGTGTTGAAATTGATTCCCCAGTGTGGCAGTATTGGAAGGTGGGGCCCCATGGGAGGTGTTTGAGTTATGGGGGCAGATCCTTCATGAATAGATTAGCGCCCTCCCTCAGGGATAAGTGAGTTCACAGTCTATTCCTTCCCACAGAGCTGGTTGTTAGAAAGAGTCTGGCACCTCCCCTGTGTTTCTCTAGCTTCGTCTCCTGCCTTGTGATCTCTACTTACACCTTCTCAAATAAGTGGAAGCAGCCTGAGGCCTCACCAGACACAGATACCCAATCTTGAACCTTCTGGCCTCAGAATTGTAAGCAAAATAAACCTTTTTCCTTATAAATTGCCCAGCCTCGGGTAATCCTTTATAGCAACCCAAAACAGAATAACACAGATACTTAACTGAGTTTGCAAGAACAAAAAGAAAGCTGAGGACCTATATTATGTGACTTGTAGTAGGGGCAGGGAGGAAAGATAAAGAGAAGAACTAAGCATCACACCAGGAGACCAAGTGTTGGGCCACTGTGGGGAGGAGTTGAAGCTAAGCCATGTGTAGATTAACCTAAATGTATATACATGTGGGACACAGGAATCCTTAAGCCAAGAAATAAACATAAATATTGTTCCTGGGCTAATGATTTCCTCAGAGTTCCTAAAGGTAACAAACACAAATCCACAATTGGCAGAATCTTTCCCAATCCAGACTGCCTGAAATCCACAGACACAAAAAAATCCCTACAAAGAACAACTTACAGTTAATTATAATAGTAATAATAAAACATACATAGAACTAATGCACCATGAATAAGAGTCAGCCCAAACAACAAGCAAGGTAATAGAATCTGAAACACTATGGTAAGTATACTCTAAAAAAGTAATGTTTTAGATAGGTAATTATATTTATTTTATACATTTGTTTATTTATTTATATATAGAAAGGGTCTGTCTCTGTAACGCAGGATAGAGTACAGTGTAACCGCCTGATTGGTTTGTAAGCGGACTCGGTGCAACAGGATTTTCAGGTTCTTGGCCTCCCAGCCCCAGAGAATGGAAAAGGGGGCCTTGGTGTTGCGGTGAGTGTCACAGCGCAGATAGAACTCATGGACACGAAGAGTGTGCAGTAGTGCAGTTTATTAGGCAGAGTAAACGGACAGCTTCACGTCACGGAAGGGGACCTGCAGGGGGTGCAGCTCCAGGCTGGGGTGGCTAAAGCTTTTATCCCTGAGTTATTCCCTCCCCATTCATGTTCTGGTCCAATAAGAGAGGTTCTTTCAAACTTCTGGATTAATTCATCTTTGAATCCTTTACCAGATTGGCTACTCTTTTACAACCCTGAGTCGCAGAGCCCCCACCTCCAAGAGCCAGAGGCCGAAAATCCTTGTACTTAGGCTTTATAGCAACCCAAAACAGACCAGAGGTGAGAAAGTGGAAACAAAAGCCCCTAGTCTGCCAGAGGTGGGAAAGCAGAAACAAAAGCCCCCAGCTGACCACAGGAAATCCCTCTAACACAGTCCCTCAGGTTCCCCTTGACGGCTGCCTGGACAGAACCAATTTACCAAGACAAGGGAACTGCAATGGAGAAAGTGTAATTCAGGCAGAGCCGGCTGTGTGGGAGACTGGAATTTTATTATTACTCAATCAGTCTCCCAGAGCATTCAGGGATCAGAGTTTTTAAAGATAAAATGGCAGCTAGGAGCTTGGGAAGTGGGGAGTGCTGATTGGTCAGGTTGCAGATGGAATCATAGGGGGTTGAAGTGAGGTTTTCTTAATGTCTTCCGTTCCTGGGTGTGAAGGCAGCACTGGTTGGGCCAGATTATTGATCTGGGCAGTGTCCACTGTTCCATGGAGTGCAGGGTCCTCAAAATATCTCAAGCACTGATCTTAGGTTTTACAATAGTGATATTATCCCCAAGAGCAATTGGGGAGGTTCAGACTCTTGGAGCTAGAGGCTGCATGACCCCTACACTGCAATTTCTAATCTTATAGCTAATGTGTTAGTCCTGCAAAGGCAGACTGAACCCCAGGCAAAAAGGGGTCTTTTCAGGAAAGGGCTGTTACCAACTTCGTTTCAGAGTCACACCATGAACGGAATTCCTTCCCCAAGTTAGTTTGGCCCATCCCCAGGAATGAACAAGGACGGCTTAAGGGTTAGAAGCAAAATAGAGTCAGTTAGGTCTGATGTCTTTCACTGTCTTAATTTCCTCAACTACATTTTGCAAAGGTGGTTTCAAGGGTGTGGTCCTACTTTATTGCAACCTCAAACTTCTGGGCTCAAGCAATCCTCCCCCTCAGCCTCCCAAGTAGCTGAGACTATAGGCATGTGCCACCACACCTAGCTAGTTTTTCAAAAATTTTTTGTCAGAGACAGGATTGATATCGTTTGGATGCGTGTCCCCTCCAAATCTCATGTTGAAATGTAATCCCACCGTTGGATGTGGGACCTAGGAGGAGGTGTTTAGTCCTGGGAGCAGATATCTCATGAATGGCTCGGTGCCTTCCTGCAGTAATGAGTTCACTTGAGAGCTCGCTGTTCAAGAGTGTGGAATCTCCCTGCTGTCTCTCTCACCATGTGACATGGCAGCTCCCCTTCCTTTCTGCCATGACCAAAAGCTCCCTGAGGCCGCACCAGAAGCAGATGCTGCCACCATGCTTCTTATTCAGTCTGCAGAATTGTGAGCCAAATAAAACTTATTTTCTTCATAATTTTTTTTTCTTTTTTGGAGACGGAGTTTCACTCTGTCAGCCAGGCTGAAGTGCAGTGGTGCAATCTCAGCTCACTGCCACCTCTGCCTCCTGGGTTCCAGTGATTCTACTGCCTTAGCCTCCTGAGTAGCTGGGATCACAGGCACACGCCACAGATCCAGCTAATTTTTGTATTTTTAGTAAAGACAGGGTTTCACCATGTTGGCCAGGCTGGTCTGGAACTCCTGACCTAATGTGATTTGTACACCTCGGCCTCACAAAGTGCTGGGATTACAAGCGTGAGCCACCCAGCCTGACCTTTCCTTCATAAATTACCCAGACTCAGGTATTCCTTTACAATAGGACAAAAAGGACAAACACAGAGGTGTTGCTATGTAGCCCAGGCTGGTCTCTAAACTATCCTCCTGTCTCAGCCTCCCAAAGTGTTGGGATTACAGATGGGAGCCACCATGCCCAGCCCTTTTTAATTTTTTAATTGACAAATAAAATTGTATATACTTGTTGTGTACCACGTTATTTTAATATATATCTACATTGTGGTATGGCTAAATTGAGCTAATTAACATATACATTGTCTCACAAACATCGTTTTTTGCAGTAAGAACACTTACAATCGACTATCTTAGCAATTTAAGTATTCAATACCTACATTAACTACAGTCACCATGCTATATGATGAATATTCTTAAATATTAACAAAATTAAGAATAAACACCAAGGATAAAAAAGAAAACACCATGAGGAAAAAATAATAGAAACATTTGTAAAATAATCAAATAGACTGACAAGGAAAAATAGTCAATGAAATTAAAAACTCTTCTGACACAGGCTACGTCAGGAATGAACCTTGAGGACATCATGCTGAATAGAATGAGTCCGTCACAAAAGACTATACGATTCTACTTACATGAGCAACCTAGAGCAGTCAAATTCATAAAGACAGAAAGTGGAATGGTGGCCACCAGGGTGGGGCTGGGAGCAATGGGAGTTGTTTAATGGGTACAGAGTTTCAGGTTTGCAAGATGAAAAGCATTCTGGAGACTCGCTGTACAGTGATGTGAATGGGTTTGGCACTACTGAACTGTACACTTAAAAATAGTCAGGATAGTACATTTTATGTTATGTTTACTTTAGCACAATTAAAAGAAAATTTTAAACTCATTTGAATGGATTAAAATGTGAGTTAGGCCTGTCTAAAGCGCGAAGTCAACTGCGCTTGAATCCTGGCTGAGCCACTTACCACTTATATGACCTCACGCGAGTTACATAACCTCTCAACTTCCCAATCTCTCAGAGGAGGGCAAGAGCAGCACAGTTCTCACAGAGCACGTGTAAAGAATGATGAGTTATCACAAGGAAAAGTACAACAGACCCAGCTCCCAGTGTTCCATTGCTAGTAACTATTCTACTCTGCCGTGCGCTTTACCTTCCTTTGCTATTCCCAACTCGCAGGTCCCTCTTTCTGACTCTTCCCAACAACAATGATTTACTTTCCTGTGCCAGAAATGAAGTTCTGGGACAAAAAATTATATAAGGAGGTAAGTCTGTGTATACTGGAAATTTCCCTAAGAGGAATAGATTGGTATATATGGTAATTTTCCAGAAAAGTCAGGCATTCTTAGGCATTGTTCTCTGTCCTTGTGCAAGAACACTTCTTTCTGCCTGTCAAGGGTAAGTGTGTTTTTGTTTTTGATTTTTTTTTTTGGGGGGAGGGGACAAGAAAAGTAACTTCAAAGCTCCAGTATGCAAGGGATAGACACCATTGTTCTGACAGATGGTATACCTTCTTTCATCTAATCTATTTATAGATATATCTATATTTCATTTTAACATATTAGAAGTTGGGATTGTCTTGTAATTGCTAGTATGTTATAATTTAATTGGAAATGCCTTTTTCTTTCTTAGTGGAACATAGAATAATGATGTACCTTGAAAGTCCTAGGTGGGAGAACTGCTTGAAGCCAGGAGTTCAAGACCAACTTGGCCAACATAGAGAGACCCCCATGTGTATAAAAATTTAAAAATTAAAAATAATGTTGTATCTACAATAAGTAGCTTCTTTGATTTGATGAAACATTAGATTTTGTAAACCAAAGGAATATGTTTATCATCAGCTGGAACTGTCATGATACCAGGAAAGAAAAGGAAAAAAGAAAAGTAGGTGCCTCATACCCTCATAAGAGCTTTCCCAAAACTTGTGTTGGCCTCAGTGTTTCTCTCTGGGTTAGCCACAGTGGTGCTGCTTTATAGATACTCTAACATCTCAACGGAGGGCTGCTATTCAGCTGGTAGGCACTGGTATGGGCGACAGTTGTTTCTGATACACATCTATTCTGGGTGGCCAGAGTTCATGCCATACAAGTTGCTCATATTTATGATATTTCCCTGGGTTATAAGTTGTCTCAAATCTGTTTAGGAGGCAAGCAGGGCATAAATCATTAATATGTAGTCTTTCTAAACGTGTACACCTTCAATAAAATGATATATTACAACACCAGATATGAATATTAAAGTTTTTATGTTTACAGCATTGTTAGTGATTTGAGTGCTGCAAGGAAGCATCATCCAGAAATCTGGAAATAAGACCAAGCTGTCCTCTGAGAATTAAAAGAGAAATCAAAACATAATGAATCAGAACAGAGAAACGTAGTCCTACAAAAATGTCAGAATGACCCAGGCCTTCAAAACAAATCTATAATCTGGTTAATACATTAATTTGCATGAGGAAAGAACAGGCCAATTGGAAACAGGTTACATAGCCTGAAAAGCAGAAAAAGAAAGTCAGAGTCAACGTAGGCAGTGACCACCCACCTTGGGGAAAAGTACTGTGGCCCAATGCAGTTTTGTCCCTGTACTGAAGATAGATACATCTCTACCGGATACCATTAAAGAGTAGACTCCCCTATAACTAGCTACTCCCGTTCTAGCTTCTTGCTCACCAAGCGACCTCCCAATTATAGTTTAGCTTTTCAAGCATGGCATACATGCAGCAAAGAAGGATCAGCTGGAGGATTCAGACAGCCAGTCCTTTTGGCATTTACAGTTTGTGTTGCCTCAGAGGAAATGAATAAACTGGCCTTCTTGTTTCATTCATCACTTCTATGACCCCAGCTAAGAGGACGTCACTACAACTACCCCCACCAGCTGTGGAAGAGCCATTCAGAGGGGGAAGAGACTGCAAAACAACTCACCCTTGACCTCAGAGGCAGTGAAGCATCCCAGCAGCAACTAGTGCGGCGGGAGCAGAGTCACAGCACTTCTCAGATGCTCTGTGTCCACAAGATGGGCAAGACCAGGGTCCAGCCCAGAAGGAGCTCACTGCCTAGTACTCAATGTGGAGTCGCCTCCTAATAAATAATAGCTGGATTCGCAAATGAAGAAACTGCAAAAGCTTGCAGAATATAGCATTCTCTCTCGGTCAAGGAGGCCAGTCCTCTATAAGCCTTCCATTGCTGCACATTTCCTGTCTTCTTGAATCATATTGTGCCCATCTGTGCATTGCTCCCTGCTCACTGTTCTGCCCAAACTGCCCTTCTCAGCCTTTCCATCACAGTGAGCATGGTGTCAACCACCAGCACTCCAAGTTCCCAAACATCTTTATTTGGGGGCAGGAGGGCATCCCTGTCTTCTTGCCACAGTCCTGGCACACTTAATTGCCCTACATAGTTCCAGCTGTTTGTGTTGTTTTAACTTTTTAGCTAAATCTTTAACTCCCCTTCTCACTTCCCTCTGAGATCTTTGTTATGCTCTCAGATTCATGAATTTTTACCCTAATTCTCTCATCATCCATCATGATCCTCATTCCCTTATTCCAGAATGCCTTATCTAGCCAATCACTATGATCACCACAAATTTCTTTATTACTAATGCCTAATAACATAAACCACATCATCCCATTAATTCTGCAAGGACAAAATGACATTCATGATGATGACACATTTGTCTCTCTATCTGGCCTCTGGACTGTAGCTGCTGAGTGTGTCCTCTATGCGTTAGTGATGGCAGGGATCCAGAGGGCACATTACAATCATAGGAGGACCTAAAAAATACACTTCCTTGGGCCTCACCCCAGAGATGCCAATTTAATTTCACAGACTTAGTTTCTAACGTGTAATGGTCTGGAAACCTGACTGTCAACTTCATGAGTAGATGCCATACTCCTCCTCTCTGCAACTCTGCCAACCCCAAACTAAGCAAACAAACCTGATTTCAACCCCATGCAAGACTGCGGCAGCTTTCCTCTAGACTGGTGATCTGTGTCACCCCTTGGTTATGTCTGTAGGAGAGTATGTGGGTTCAGTCAATTACTGAGGGGAATCTTGCTAAAAGATCTTTACAGGTGTAGCTAGAAGGTTGCGTAAAATATTGCAGCTTTTTTCTCCATCCAGCCCCTTAGATACCTGGGGTCTCCTTGCATTCTGATCTCTCTTTTCTTCCTCCACGCTGGTCCTTTCCTGCCTCTTCTATCTACCTGCCAGGGTCCCAAATCCTCCCTGAAATGGCAGTGGCAGAACCTTCCTGGGAATCATTGGAGGAGCCTTTTGATCCCAGAATCGAGGGTCCTTAGAAATAAAGTTTTCCATTACTTATGCTCACTGGCTCATAGCATAAGTTCAGTACATTATTATGTTCATTAAGTCTATGTTTTCCATGATTTTACCAAAGTCTGCTCCAGGGGAGAAGTAAAGTGAAAGAGACATTAGGGAGGAGGAGCTGGAGAAAATTCTATACTGCCTCTTGTAACAAATAACTTGGTCTTTACTCATTAAGCAATGAAAGCAATTAGGTTCTGCTCTGCCTTCTCCCACTGATGGGAGGAAGCGCTTCCAAAATGTGAGCCACACCAGGCATTGTGTTCACAGCCTGTCCCACCTGAGTGCGGTTGACAGGAACCATAAGTCAAGGGCCACAGGAGACGTGTGAGAGTCACAGAGAGCCTTTTCCTCTCATCAAAGCAGGGCACACTAGGCTGCTCCTGGCCCAGGAGGGCACATTGGTTCCAAATCAAACAAGGATCACACCTACCGTTTGCTGGTAATCATGTGAGCCAAGTTCAGAATGGGAGAGGAGAAAGGTTCTTACACAACATTCACCACATCCACTCCCTTAGAAGGGCCCTTTATCATCCCGTTCTGTTCCTCTCCTTCCTGGATGACTACCACCTGCTTCTCTCCATGATGCCACATAATAGAGACCCCCAAACATTTTTTCTGAGGTTTCAGATAACCAGTGTAATCATCAGGAACCAATAGGGTGGGGAAAGTAGGGAGACAGATTAATTTAAGAAACTGGCTCACACAATCATGAGAGCTGATAAATCTGAAATCCACAAGTTAGGCTGGGCGATTCCCATATAAGTTGATGTCTTGAGTCTGACGGCAGTCTGGAGGCAGAATTCCTTCCTCTTCAAAGGGCTCAGTCTTTTAATGTCTTCAACTGACTCAGTGAGACCCACCCATACTGTGGAAGGCAATCTGCTTTCCCCAAAGTCTGCTGATTTAAATGTTAATTACATGTTTTTAAAATACCTGCACAGCAACATCTGGATTGGTTTTTGGCCAAATAGCTGGACACAATAATTTAGCCAACTTGACACATAAAATTAACCATTTAAAGTGAAGGGAGGATGTCGACCAGAGAACCTCTAAGTGAGAGAAGGAAATACTGCCCCCAGCTGTGCACCTCATCTCACTGGAAACCCTGAAAACCCTGAGAGTTAGAGAAAGGAAAAAAAGGCCGGACATGGTGGCTCATACCTGTAATCCTAACACTTTGGGAGGCCGAGGTGAGTGGATCACTTGAAGTCAGGAGTTCAAGTCCAGCCTGGTCAACATGGTAAAACCCCATTTCTACTAAAAATACAAAAAAATTATCTGGGCATGGTGGCGGGTACCTGTAATCCCAGCTACTCGGGCGGCTGAGGCAGGAGAATCACTTGAACCCAGGAGGCAGAGGTTCCAGTGAGCCGAGCCGAGATTGTGCCATTGCACTCCAGCATGGGGGGCAGAGCAAGACTTTGTCTCAAATTAAAAAAAAAAAAAAAAAAAAAGGAGGAAAAAAGCATACAGTGGAAGCTCAACAGCTGCAATTGTCTAGAAGGCACTCAGGCACACAGTCTACATTCTGAGCAGAACACTCTCACTTCCTGAACCGCTAGATAAATTCCTCATTCACCTCATTAGTTTAAGCCATTTAACTTAGTATCAAAGTTGTTCACAAGAGACAAAAAGATCTGAAGCTTTACATATATTCATATATTACTTTACTTATAATAAATTATAAATATAATAAATTATAATATTGTCAGTAGTATTAGTATTATGACTTCAAAACTGTTTTATGCAAATGTAGAATAAAGCAAATAATATATATTGATGTTATTAGGAACAAAGACTTTCAACGTAATAGAAATTAGATGATATGTAACATAAAACAGAGTTAAGGAGAAAAAAAAAAGCTCTGTAAAGTTGAAATTGGAATTCTCAGTTCAAACACACGATTGTGTGTTTTCTAGCTTTGTCCACTAAAAGGAACTAAGAGCAATGAGATCCCAGGGGTGATGAGCACAAACATTACCCGCACCTCGGCTTTTAAACACAGCTCCCTATTCAAAAGGACAGGAAGACCTCAGAGAAATGGCTGGTTCCAGAACGCGGACAGAGAACATGGAAGATAAGCCAAGGACATCTTCTGCCAGAAAGCAAAAGAAATACGTAAGGACTGGGTGGGGGTGGGTATATTAAAAGAAAACAGGAGGAAAACTGTGTGCCAACATCTACCAAAGCAAACATACCCTATGAGCAAGGAATTCCACTTTTACCCCTATTCTCCCCACCCAAAAATTGTGTTGGCCTCAAGTATCAGAATATTCATAGGGGCACATAATAGTGAAAACCTGGAATCGTCCTTAATGTACATGGACACTAGAATGAAGAAATAAATGGCAGGAGCAATGAAAAACAAAGAACTGCAAGTGCACGCACAAGAGTGAAGCTTATAAGCATACAGATGAGCAAAGAAGCCAGACAGAAAAGCGTGCATGTGGTATATGGTTCCATTTACACGAAGTTCCAAAACAGGCAAACTGATCCATAGGTTTAGAAGTAAAGCTGGTGGTTACTGGTGTGGAGGCAAAAGTGATAGGAAGAGGATCTGACTGGGGCTTCAGGCTCCTGGCAGCGTTTTGTTTCTTGATCTGGGACCCAGCTATTAATGTGTTTGCTTTGAGGTCTTTTTTTAACTATAGACTTGATTTTTTGTGCAATTCTCTTTGTGTTATATTTCAATGTAAAAATAATTTACTTTTTAAAAAGCCAACTTGTAGGCCAGGCACAGTGGCTCATGCCTGTAATCCCAGCACTTTGGGAGGCCAAGGTGGGCATATCAAGAGGTCGACACTAGCCTGGCCAATATGGTGAAACCCTATCTCTACTAAAAATACAAAAGTTAGCCAGGCACAGCGTCAAGTACATGTATTCCCAGCTACTTGGGAGGCTGAGGCAGGATAATCACTTGAACTCGGGAGGCAGAGGTTGCAGTGAACCAAGATCACGCCACAGCATTCCAGCCTGGGCAACAGAGTGAGACTCGATCTCAATAAATAAATAAATAAATAAATAAATAGCCAACTTGAAGGGTTTCCCATTGGCCAAATCTAATACAATTTAGCATCAGAAAGGATAATCATGGTAGCTGTTTGTTAATGAAAATACATAAACCCCAGGGCAGGGAGTGGGGAGAATAAACAGGACAGCTCTTCTTTACAAAGGACACTCATAAATGTAAAAGAAATGACAAAATTTGAAGATTACCATTTTGTAACCCCTCATATAATCATTGATTCATGTAACAATCACCAATGGAAGCTGAAACCTCTGGATGAAAACTTGTGACCATATAGGCTAACCCTAGAGTACCAAAATACCATCCCAGGGACCACTTATTTTTACAGTGAAGAGCAGCTGGTCCAGGCACTGTGGCTCATGCCTGTAAACCCAGCACTATGGGAGGCCAAGGTGGGCAGATCATGAGGTCTGGAGTTCGAGACTACCCTTGCCAACATGGTGAAACCCCTGTCTCTACTAAAAATACAAAAATTAGCCAGCCATGGTGGTGCATACCTGTAGTCCCAGCTACTTGGGAGGCTGAGGCAGGAGAATCACTTGAACCCGAAGCAGAGGTTGCAGTGAGCTAAGATTGTGCCACTGCACTCCAGCCTGGGCAACAGAGCAAAACTCCATCTCAAAAAAATATAAAATAAAGAAGAGCAACTGTACCTTTGAAATGGAGACATGCGGTGGTGACCATCTTAACCCAGTGATTGAATTTCACATCACAAACAATGGAACACGTGGCATCACGTGCCTCCTGATCAGGCAAATTAAACAATCTAACCTAAGGTAGTGGGGCTTCTTAATTGCATTTGAATTACCTGAGGAGATTTTCAAAAACCCGATGCCAACTATATCAGAATCTACTTGGTTGGGGGCGGAGGTAGAGTTGCCATGAACCAGTTATTTTTAAAGCTTCCCACATGACTGTAATTTACAGTTAAGATATCCTGAACAAAAACATATACTTGAATCCAACTTCTAGTTTAAAGAATATACAGGAGATAGAGCACCAGTTCTTAATTCTGACCTCATATTAGAACCACCTGGAGATTTTTCAAACTAGACCCACCTGGGCTTTATCCTCAGGGATTCTGATTTAATTGGAATAGAGCAGCACTCAGGCATTTGTATTTTCTTTTCTAGGTTTTAAGTTTTATATTTAAAACCCCCAGTGAGAACAGAGAAGACCAATTTATTACTCCTTCTTTGTAAGGCCAATTAATCAAAACAGGTAATTCTGATATACCACCAGGTTTAAAACTTACAGGTTTAAAACATTCCTTTAAAGAGGAATAAGTTAACATCATGAGAAAACACAATCTAGAATGTGGGACTTTCTATAAGGCCACCAAGCTGGATTCTTCAAAAGGTTAATGTTGTGGGGAAAAAAAAAGAGGGATAAAACATTCTATGTTAAAATGAAGTTTTAAAATGTAATATGTGCATTAGTTTGAGAGCAATAGCTATAAAGACATTTTGGAGGAATGAAAGGTTTTTTTTTTTGAGACAGGGTCTTGTGCGGTCATCCAAGCTGGAGTGCCGTGAGGGGTGTGATCATAGCTGACTGCAGCCTCACACTCCTGGACTTAAGTGATCCTCCCACGTCAGCCTCCTGAGTAGCTAGGACTACAGACATGCACCACCACTCTTGGCTTTTTCTTTAATTTTATTTTTTTAAGAGATGGGGTTTCACTATATTGCCCAGGCTGGTCTTGAACACCTAGGCTCAAGAGATCATCCCAAAGTGCTGAGATTACAACAGGCGTGTGCCACCGTGTCCAACCAGAAATTTAAATATTGATTTTAGATAATTTTCTTAGCAGGGATAATGACATTTTGTTTCTGTAGATAATTATCTGTATTCTTAAGAAGTGCATGCTGAATATCGAGAAGTGATGTGTCATCATGTGCACATAACTTACTTTCAAAAAGCACAACAAAAAGAAAACCAAAGCATAGAGGGAGAAATAAAGCAAATATGGCAAAATATTAACAACTGTGAAATTACGTGGAGGTCATATGGGATTACACCATAGTAATGTCAACTTTTCTATATGTTTGAAAGATTTCATAACAAAAAGTTGAAGAAATTAGAAAGATTTTAAATAGAGATAAAAACCCACTCACAAAGCCATGGAATTTCCATCTGTTTTACTTCTGTGCAGGCAAGTCTACTCACAACTCAGCCACATTCAATCAACCTTACACCACACCCAGCAATTAAAGGCTGCATTTCTCAACCTTTGCCCACTAGATTTTGATAGGAGTTACCTGAAAAGAATCTCTCATTCAAACATGTGTAGAAAATGCTGGGTTATACTGGGTTTATCCACAATCAAGCATGGCAAACTCCACCAGGAAGCACTTCTCTCTTGAGCTGACCTGCCTCACCTATGATATCCAAGAAGACGCAGTTACAGTATCCATGACAAATTTTCTATTTCATTTGGACTTTAGAATCAGGCTTCCTCTAGTCTCTGACAGAGGCACTTCAAAGCAACAAGCCTGCAAATATTCTCATGACACAATACAAGCCATACATGAAATACAAAACTATCTGCCTCCATATCCTGTCTAGTCCCCTGCCATGGGATGAAAATGCTTAAGCCATGATGATGGGGCTCTCCTGGGAAGCATTTAGCAAAGGAAAGGAAGCTTTGGGACATCACAAATGGCAAAAGGTTCTTTCACTCTTTCCCCCAGAATCATCAGAGGCTCTGCCCCACCCGATAAGAGTACAAAAGAGATAAAATACTGCCAATCTGCAAGGATCTCATGGTCAACCAGAGTGAACAAACACCATGCTTCTAATTAGGCAGACTACAATAAATTGTATAATAGGGGTGTTTCCAAAGTGGTGTGGGCCTACGGAAGAGGAAAGCATTAATTCCATCTGCGGCTGTTGGAGAAAGCTACACAAAGCAGTTCCTCGGCCTTTGACAAGGGAAATGTTGAGGAAATGAAGGGAAGGGCATCCAGGCCAGGCAGAACCATGCCAGCAAATGCACCAGCACATGAAAGCACCCAGTGTGTTCGAGCAGTGGCACCGATTTGGGGAGAGGGAGAACAAGATAGGACCAAGATGGCCTGACTTCTTTGCAGGGCAAATTTTACCAAAGTGATTTGCTGATTTGCTCTCCTCTCCTCCTCCTTCTCCTCCTCCTTCCTTCCTTCTTCCTTTTGCTTCCTTTTTCTTATTATTCTTTTATTGAAAGAGAGAATAACTCTTTAAGCATTCAAAACAGATCTTGCACAAGAATTCAGGGGAGGGAGCACATTCCATAAATGGAATTCTAAACAGGGCTTTCCTAAGGCTCAGAAATGGTAAGTCCCAGGGTAATAGCTCCTTGATAAACAGACTGTAGGTGTCAGGGCAGGAGATTCCAGGTCACCACAGTGCTGGCACTGAAGTCAGCGCTCCCTAAAACTAAGCATCTATGTTCTAAAAGTAGGACAATGCAGCTACTACTGATTAAGAATAGATACATTTATTCAGTTAATTTTTAAATTACATTATCCTTGTCAGCACTAGTCGTAAAATAAAAATGGCTAAATTAGTTGCGTCAAACACCGGACATCATCTATTTTTTTTTTTTTTTGGAGACAGAGACTTGCTCTTGTCACCCAGGCTGGAGTGTAATGGCTCAATCTCTGCTCACAGCAACTTCTGCCTCCCAGGTTCAAGTGATTCTCCTGCCTTAGCCTCCCAAGTAACTGGGATTACAAGCATGTGCCACCAGGCCCAGCTAATTTTTGTATTCTTAGTAGAAACAGAGTTTCACCATGTGGGCCAGGCTGGTCTCGGACTCCTGACCTCAGTTGATCCACCTGCCTCAGCCTCTCAAAGTGCTGGGATTACAGGCGTGAGCCACCGCACCCAGCTGGCATCATCCCTTTAAAAACACCCAAGGACTCCATAAAAAGGGACCATTATTATTGCCATTTTACAGATCAGAAAACTGAGACTCAGACTTCAATAACTTACTTAAAATCACACTGGTAAGTGAAGAAGTTGGAATATGAATTTCATATGCTTGATTACCTATGTTAAGTATGAAAGACATTTAAATAATGGTTCCATTATGGTCCACTGTTAGGCACAAATAAAAGCCTTTGTTTAGGTTTTTCTGTACTTCAGAGTTGCCAGATTCTTGCTAATATTTTATATTCTCCATGGCACAAAATAGTACTGGACGCCATTGTTCACATTCATGTTGATTCATAAGAAATATGTAAGGAAATATTATACTAGACCCTTACTAGTGAAAGAAAATTGAGAGAGAAAGAGCAAATGACCTGATTGGTGGATTGGCTGGTATGTCGGTCAGTCTGTGCATCTGTCTGTCTCTGTCTTTCCCTCGGGTTCTCTTAGTGTGTCTCCACTTCTACCTCAAGTCTGTGGGTCTCTCTATCTTATTTTCTTTTTGCCTCTATCTTTCTCTCTCTCTCTCTCTCTCTCAATTAAATTTCACAGCTATGACCAGGCCAGTGGCTCATACCTGTAATCCCAGCAGTTTGGGAGGCTGAGGCGGGCGGATCACCTGAGGTCAGGAGTTTGAGACCAGCCTGGGCAACATGGTGAAACCCCGTCTCTATTAAAAATACAAAAATTAGCCAGGTGTGGGGTTGTACGCCTATGGTCCTAGCTACTCAGGAGGCTGAGGCAAGAGAATTGTTTGAACCTGGGAGGCAGAGGTTACAATGAGCCAAGATCATGCCACTGCACTCCAGCCTAGGTGACAGAGCAAGACTCTGTCTCAAAATAAATAAATAAATAAATAAAATAAAAATAAATAAATTCTACAGCTGCATATTGCTTCCTAGACCTGGAACAAATTATGACTCTAGAATCAAATAGATATCATAAAACATTCCTACAGGAAGCCTCAAGTCCCTAGGAACTCAAGTTATCAGCTAAAGAGTACTAAAGGGCAACAGTAAAGAATATGGATTTCAAGGTCATACAGACCTAAGTCCTTGTAAGCTACATGAATTAGGGCAAATTATAAACTTGTATGAACTGTAGTCTCCTTGTCTGTGAAATGGGTAACATTGTAACGATCACATGGAGCTGTTGTGAGGATTAAAGGCAATAATGTGTATAAAGTTCTTAAATGCTAAGCAGTAGCAACACTGCTAGTTACTATTGTTACCATGATTCTTGACAGTGTGTACATTGCCTTTAGACACTCAGTGTCTAGGTAAGACATGGCACACAGTAGGAGCTCAAAGAAATGAGATACAAAGAGACAAACATACCAAGGCACACATAGAAAGACATGAGACAGAGAGAGAAAGAAATACAGCAAGGGAGAGAGACGGAAGAGTCAGACACACAAACACATACACAGAAAGAGACAGAGACCAAAGGAAGAAGGAAGAGCCAGCAACAGACTAACAGACATGTTAGTCAACCCACTAACTGATTTTTTGCTCTTTCTCTCTAAATATATCACTTTAAATATACCTCTCTAAATGTATCACTAGTATGGGTCTAATATAATATTTGTTTCTCATGAATCAATGTGAATGATGAATAAGGTCACATTCTCCATTCCATTGCCAGGCTTCCCATGCTACAGAGAGGAGTTTACAAATGGGGAACAGGATGGCCACATCCGACAGAATATCACAGAAGCAGTGAATGGCTAGCTAAGGAGAGAGGTGCCCCAGGGGCATGCTGTGCTGGCGCTCTCTGAGGCATTCCTCAAGGACAACAGGGCAATGCTGGGTTTAGTCAAGTCCAGAATCTGCAGACCTCATTTACAGCGGCTTCCTTAATGTAAAGAGAAGGAAACCCTTTTCTATCCCTGGGAAAGTCACCGAACAACACCACAGCAACTTACCTCCGCAAACACAGAGAGCAAGCTTTCATACCCACATCAAAGGGAAGAACAACTCTGTCCTCCAAAAAAGACCTTTAATCCAGCCAGGGGAACTCCTGGATCCTCACTGCGTTTGTGTTGGCCTTTGGTACAGTATTTTCTGCTCTTGCAGCTGTAAATTGTGAGCTTTCTAACACGCGTCATCAACATACTTTGATAAAATCAGGTGATTATGGATGAGGTCACACTTAAAACAAGAAGGTCTTCAGGGAGCAGGGGGTGAGCAGATCATTGTAGTGAAGATATTTTTCTTTTGTATGATGCCAGAGAAAGACTGAATCACAGGGAAAGAGTTGAGGAGCACCAGAGTTCTAATGCTCAAGCTTTTACCCCCCAACCCCAGCTAACTGCATTTCTTACACTGCATGGGGGAAAGGGGGAGGCTACCAACAGGATGTTCAGCTGATTTCAGCTCCGTGAGTGTGATCTCTCTCCTCCTCTCAGCAAGCTGGGCCAGCGCCCTTCTTCTTCCCTGAGGACAGAGCCTGTGCCACAGACCCTGTGCCATTCCCTCACAGACAGCTTCTTGCCCCCTCCTCCTGCTTCCCCAAGGCTGAGGCCAACAAATTTGGGCCTTAAAGTATTGCTGCCACCACTGTTGCTAAGCTCCTCTGAGCCCTCTTCTGTAGGCTTAGAAGTTACAGAGGCTGGAACTCCTCCAGAGGCTACAGAAAGCTGGAAACTCTCCTCTGCCCTCCAGATCAAACTCACTTAATCTTGTCAGCAAATGACAGCTGTCCACACCTGCAGGTTGGGCTGGAATACAAATCTTAAACTACTGTGGACCCTGACAACGTCAGTTGTTATTGGGCACATCTTGTGCTTCACATCTTTGAATTTCATTTTGGAACCATTCCTCAGAAGTAAGAGGCTTCTAGGCCAGGCACGGTGGCTCACCCCTATAATCCCAGCATTTTGGGAAGCCAAGGCAAGCGGATCACCTGAGGTCAGGAATTCAAGACCACCCTGGCCAACATGCTGAAACCCCATCTCTACTAAAAATACAAAAATTAGCTGGGCATGGTGGCATACTCCTGTAATCCCAGCTACTTGGGAGACTGAGGCAGGAGAATCACTTGAACCCAGGAGGTGGAGGTTGCAGTGAGCCAAGATAGCACCACTGCACTCCAGCCTGGGTGGCAGAGTGAGACAGTGTCTCAAAAAAAAAAAAAAAGGAATGAGGAGTTACTCAGCCTATCACCTTTTTACAGATCCCCAGCAGATGAAGTCACTGAAGACAACAAACAGATCATTTACTTTTATTTCTAAAGAAGCTCAGCTGGCCAGGCATGGTGGCTCACACCTGTAATCCCAGCACTTTGGGAAGCTGAAGCAGGCAGATCACCTGAGGTCAGGAGTTTGAGACCAGCCTGACCAACATGGAGAAACTCCATCTCTGCTAAAAATTCAAAATTAGCTGGGTGTGATGGTGCATTTCTGTCATCCCAGCTACATGGGAGGCTGAGGCAGGAGAATCGCTTGAACCTGGGAGGCGGAGGTTGCAGTGAGCCAAGATTGCACCATTGCACTTCAGCCTGGGTGATAGAGCAAAACTCCGTCTCAAAAAACAAAAAAGAAGTTCAGCCAATCATGGACATAGATGGTGGTGATGGTTGCACAACAATGTGACATACTTAATGGCACTGAACTGTGCGCTTTAAAATGGTTAAAAAGGTAAGTTTTAGTTTATGTATATTTTACCACAATTTTTTTTTTTTTTTTTTTTTTTTTTTGAGACAGAGTTTTGCTCTTGTTGCCCAGGCTGGAGTACAATGACACTATCTCTGCTCACTGCAACCTTCGCCTCCCGGGCTCAAGCGATTCTCCTGCCTCAGCCTCCCAAGTAGCTGGGATTACAGGCAACCGCCACCACGCCCAGCTAATTTTGTATTTTTAGTAGAGACAGAGTTTCTCCAAGTTGGTCAGGCTGGTCTTAAACTCCTGACCTCAGGTGATCCACCCGCCTTGGCCTCCCAAAGTGCTGGGATTACAGGCGTGAGCCACCGTGCCCGGCCTACCACAATTTTTTTTAATTAAAAAAAATTAAAGAATAAATTGGCCAGGCACGGTGGCTCACGCCTCTAATCCCAGCACTTTGGGAGGCCCAGGCAGGTGGAAAACTTAAGCCCAGGAGTTCAAGACCAGCCTGGGCAATATGGCAATACCTAATTCCTACAAAAATACAAAAATTAGCTGGGCATGATGGCATGCACCTGTAGTCTCAGCTACACAAGAGGCTGACATGGGAGGATTGCTTGAGCCCAAGGAGGTTGAGGCTGTAGTCAGCTATGATGGTGCCACTGCACTTTAGCCTGGGTGACAGAGCAAGATTCTATCTCAAAAAATAAAAAAGAATAAATTGAGTGCAACATTTTTTAAAAAGTACAGCTAAGTCCCGGGTAGCTTAATGATTGCTGATTTGTTATTATTAAATTATTTTTAAAGGGAATCTTAATAGTATAGAAAGGTTACCACCTTTGAGAATCTGTGAAAATCAAAAGCAGGAAGATACATGTCTTTATGTCAAAAATGCCATTATGGGGCAGGTATGGTGGCTCATGCCTGAAAGCCCAGCACTTTGAGAGGCCAAGGCAGGAAGACTGCTTTAGCCCAGGAGTTCGACACCAATTTAGGCAGCATAATGAGACCTTGTCTCTACTAAAAATGAGAGAGAAAAAAAAAATAACCTGGTGTGGTGACGAGTAAGGAGACTGAGGCAGAAGGACGGCTTGGGCCCAGGAGGTCGAGGCTGCAGTGAGTCATGATCATGTCACTGAGCTGTAGCCTGGGTGACAGAGTGAGACCCTATCTCAAAAAAAACAAAGTCTTTAAATTAAAAATAAGTGCACTCTTTCTGGCATATGAGTACTGTCCCATGAGTAAGATTTTCTAAAGAATGTCACTAAGCTCTTCTTTCAGAAGCCAGTTCTTCCAAAATGGCAGGTGGAACATTCAGATCAGAGGACTGGCTTATAAGCGTTTCCCGCTTTTTCTTTAACAACAATATGTTAAACAGCTTGTTCTCATGACACCTCTCAGAAATGTCAAGAGACACAGTACCCCGTTAACATAAGTGGAAAATATTATTCGCTTTTGCAGATGGTAAAATTAAGGCATGCAAAAACTAAAAGACTGAGCAGATTCTGTACCCAGAGGCCACACTTTCCCTGCCTTCTGGCTCAAGAAGAGCTTTTTAAAAGAACTTTGTTAAGAAACAAAGGTCACTCACTGTGAATCAATTAACTCCAATAAACATCCACCCACAGAAGCGCCTATTCTCTCTTCAAATCATGCATATTGACCCACAATCCCCCAGGAGAGTCCAACACAGGAAGTCCCAAACTGGGGGAAAGCTCTGAATGCAGCTTACCTTTAGGGAAAGGGAAAGGTGCAGTTGTTAACACTGCCAGTTTCACCAACAAGGAGTAGTGAGGGAACTGTAGAAGGTCTTGCAGGATAAGGTAGAAGGAGAGCTCAGCATAGCTCAGGTTCTAACTCACCATGGATGTCAAGCACCAGTGACGAGGCACATCAGTCAAGAGTGATCATAGAGACAAAAAACCCAGTGATAAACCCAAGTAAGAAAACAGGTTATGAACATCTCTTAACCAACTATCTCTAGAAAGAGCTCCTCTGACAGGGTGCAGTGGCTCACGCCTGTAATCCCAGCCCTTTGGAAGGCTGAGGCAGGTGGATTGCCTGAAGTCAGGAGTTCAAGACCAGCCTGGCCAACATAGTGAAACCCCGTCTCTACTAAAAATACAAAAAATTAGCTGGGCATGGTGGTGGGCACCTGTAATCCCAGCTACTTGGGAGTCTGAGGCAGGAGAATGACTTGAACCTGGGAGGCTGAGGTTGCAGTGAGCCAAGATCACGCCATTGCACATTAGCCTGGGCAACAAGAGCAAAAACTCCAAAGAGAAAAAAAGAGAGAGAGAGAGAAAGAGAAGGAGAAAGGAAAGAAAGAAAGAGAGAGA
>NW_016107359.1:1888061-1902623 GCF_001604975.1 Cebus imitator
GAAAGAAAGAGAGAGAAAGAAGGAGAGGAAGGGAGGGAGGGAGGGAAGGGAAGGAAGGGAATGGAAGGAAGAGAAGGGAGGAAGGAAGGTTCCCTACCTACAAACACATCTGCACCTGCCCTGAATTTCCTATCCCCCCACCAGCCCCCACTCCCTTCAGAAGAAGAGGAAACCAACCATCCTCTTCCCAACAAGGGTCATCCTTCTCTTTGTGTCCTGGCACCTCCTCTGGCCCCTCCTCAAGCTATCTATCACCTCCCCTCTTTCTTGCACTTCCCCCTTTCTATTGCCAACATTCCTTTAGCACCGTGGTTCTTGGTATTTCTGGATCACAACTCCTTAGAGAAGCAGGTAAATCTGCATCCCATTTCTAAAGGCTTGAGAGATTCCCAGAGCCCTGCAGCCCAGGTAAGAAATGTGTGCTTTAGCAAAAGTCTCTTCCATCTTAAACCTTAGCTGCTAGTGGACATCTCTTTCCTTTCAAGGCAAGCTTCTAGGACATGGACCTTTGTGCCTCTTCCTTCCTACTCTCTCTTCAATCCCCTGCGCTCACTCCACTAAAAAAGAATCCTGCTAAAGTTACCATTGACAGTCCAAATGCCAAACCCAAGAATTATTCTTCCCCTCTCATTTGACCTCCTGCTGTATATCACAGCAGCCCATCCCATCTCCTGAAACTCCTTTCCTCAGTGTCTTGACATCACTGTGATAAATCCCTCTTAGAGCCTGGCCAACAATGTCTTCTTCTCTAGGAAATTTCCTTAACACCCAGTTTGGCCCCCAGCCACCCTGTTTTTGTACTTGCAGGCCTCCCCCTCCCTGCCAGGGCTGACCACCCAGGGGTGGGCCTCACCAAGGAAGACCAACCAGTGATTTTCCTAGAATTTTGAAATAGAGAAGAAAATGAAGTTTTTGGATTTCCCAAAACGTTCCACCCACAAATTCCAGTTACATGCCTAAATTTGTATATCTGACCACTCCTGTATCTGTGTAACACATTCTTTTCTTTCCTTCAGTCGGTTTGCATTTGGCTTCTGTTATTTGCCACCAGTGAGTCCTGACAGATACAAACATTCGCTTGCTCCCAGTTCACCTTTTCACTCTATGGCTGCTGCTTCTCAGCAGGTAACTCTTCTCTGTCTGCCCCTTAAACACTGGTTTATCTATCAGAACTGTAGGGGATAATGGTTAGGGAGACAGGAAATTAGCCATGTCAGTGAACCAGACTGACTGAAGCCTTGGATTTAACTGAACCAGACCAGGCCTCATTCAGAACAACCTATTTGCTATACAAGTTTCCATAGGAACATAAAGCCAAGAAATAACAATCTGAATAAATAGCTTCAAAGTTGACTTTCATGAAGCCATACTTTAAAGATAAAAGACTCGGAACATGTATCATTTTTTTAGAAAAGACCAGGACCACCAAAAAATATATATACTTGTATATGTCTGATTTGTCAGATTTAATAATCTGGATAATTTCTGATATGATAGTCAAAAATCTCACTATTAAGGGGGGTGGGCTCCTAACATTAGAATGCCTCTGGTGTGACATAGTGGGAGGTACAAACATCTCTCACTGGTAAACTACTGAAAGTAGCAGGTTCACTGTCTCCATAGGGGCCTGCTTCCCAGGGCAGGTTCACGTGCCCATCTGAGGCCCAGAAAATGCCCAGCACTTCCTCAAAATGAGCAGCCACCCATGACTTTGTGGGCTCCTTGTCAGCCTGAGGCCAGGCTTTGCAGAAAGGAGAGGGGTGAGGCTTAGCCCAGAAAGAGAACTGAGCAGGAAATTGAGGTGCTTCTCTGCCCCCTGCCCTTCTCCTCCTGCCAAGGGGAGGCTCAGGTTGGCCTCCGAGTGCTGTCTGTTCTCACAAAGGCTGCCTTTCCTCTGGAATCACTAATTTTACCTGATGCTCTGAGAGAATCATATTGAAGATGAAATATCTAATATATAATGTATATTTAAAAAAAAAAAAAGAAAGGAAGGAAGTACCAGGTTTAAATCTAACTGTGATCCAGGATATAGGCTGTCCTGTGGGACAACTGATCTGGACTCTCAAAGGACTCAGGTCATGGAGAACCAGGGAAGGTTGGGGGACTTCCTAGACTGAGACGGCAGAGGGGTGACAGCAAAATGCCATGCATGAACCTGGATTGGAGCCTGGATTTGTAAGAAACTATCCATAAAGAACAGTTTTGGGAATTTGAGTATGAACAAGATTTTGAATAATGTTATTGAAGTAATATGGATTTTCTTGGGTGCAAAAATGATGGTCGTGGTTGTCTAATGTGCTTGTCCTTGGGAGACGGAAGCTGGCGTGTTTAGTGTCATGATGTCTGCAGTATGTTGCTCTTCCATTATTTATCTTCTCTTTTCATTTTTCTCACTCCCTTTACTCAGACTTACCCACTATACTCACACACTCACCTGACACATTCACCCACAAGTGTAACTCCCAAACCAGTATCCCCAGCTCGGAACTCTCTGCCAAGCTGCAGGCCTGTGGAGCCCCTTTTCTACTCCACATTCCCACTAGAAATATTCCAGCAGCACCTCAAACTCAATACATTCAAAGCCAAACTTATCCTTCCTCTTCCCAGCCCCTGCCCCCAAAAGTCCTATTCCTCTGTCTTCTCTATGTGATAAATGTCAAGTTGACCAAGCCAGAAATGTCTCTTTCTTGCTCCATAAGTAATCAGTCACCAAATTCTATGTATCACATAAACTTCTCTTCTCTATCTCTACCCCACTGCCCTGTTCTTGTCTTCATTGTCTGTCTCTTAAACTAAATATTATGTAAGCATCCTCACTGGTCTTTCTTGCCTCCAGTCTTGCTGCCCTCCAAACTGTCTTCCACCCTTCCACTACAGTGGATGCTTCAAACACAAAAGTCTGATCACATCACTACCCTGATCAAAATCTTTCAGTGACTCCCTAGTCTCTTCAAGACAAAATCTAGCAAACTCCTTTTTCCATGGTAGGCAAGGCCTTTCGTGATCTTCATCCCTGCCTTTCTTCCTAGTCTCAGTCTCCTCCTGCACCCACTCACAGCCAGTTCTCCAGACGCACTTGATTGCTGCGGTGACTGAGCACGTGCTGTCCTCCAGAGCCACTGCGCCTGCGCACATGCCATTCTCTCAGCTGCATGCCATCCCTTCCACCTCTGTGCCAGCCCCTCCCCACACTCCTACTAGAGAAGATATGTCTGTTGGAAAGCCTTGTGTGCATAGCCCAGGTCTAGTTAGAAGCTGCATTTCTCCAATGGTCTCATTGACCCAGATATATAACCTCATTAAAGCGATTTATCTTTGTATTAAGTTATTTGTTTATGCAACTGCCTTCCCTGCTGACTGTAAGATTCTTAATGACATGGACTTTGTTTTTAATTTGGCTTTTTTTCAAGTGCCTAGTCCATTCTCAGTTTATAGTAGGCACTCAACAATCGTTTATTTTAAAATTGACAGTCATCCCAGTGAAACCGTTTATTTGTTCTTAAGGACTTTAATTTCAAAATTATAAAGAGCTATGACGAGCTAAAAACAGAAACAAGAAAAGAGACTGGGAAGGTGAGCAACTGCAGGAAATGAATTATTTGAAAGTCAAGCCTTTGGCCTTTTCCTTCCTAACTATGAGATAAATCCCAGCCACCAAAGAATGCTGGGTAAAGTGAGGCTGGGTGGGTTAGGGGATCGAAATGCAAAGGATGAAACAAGCTCATTTTGGATATCCAATGAATTTTATTGGACTAATGAAAATTTACCCATACCCCTATGTTATCACGCCATGATTTTAAAAAGACAATATTCGGTGCACACAGGAGGTGGTAACCGAGGGGGAAAAGGAGGAGTCTGGTGCCTTCTCACTCTCTGACAAACAATCCAAAGATTGTAGAGATCCAAAGAAAAGGCTCTCTACATGGAACACTACTGATACCAAAGAATTTGGCCTCAAGGAGGGATTCTCCACACGTTGCATATCACCAATCACTCTCAAAAACCAGGTCCCAACCGCCATATAGCAAAAGCCCATTTCTGTTTTGTTTTGTTTTTCTTTGAGACAGAGTCTCGCTCTGTTGCCCAGGCTGGAGTACAGTGGTGCAACCTCCACCTCGTGGGTTCAAGTGATTCTCCTGCCTCAGCCTCCGAGTAGCTGGGATTACAGAAGCGCGCCACCACACCCAGCTAGTTTTTGTAATTTTAGTAGAGACAGGGTTTCACCGTGTTGGCCAGCCTGGTCTTGAACTCCCAACCTCAGGTGATCCACCCGCCTCGGCCTCCCAAAGTGCTGGAATTATGGGCATGAGCCACTGCACCTGGCCGCAAAAGCCCATTTCTTTAGAATACATTTACATGTTTAACTTCTTACGTTTATAATGTAGAGTAAGCTTTAAGAACAGAATAGCAACACGGCATTGGGATTGTTGGAACAAATTCCATTGTGACTTCTTGGTAGCTGTATGAGAACATTATGGCCAGAGCTCAGGAGGCCTCCTGGGAATAGCTTGCCCTGAGAAACACAGACTCTGATTCAGGTGGCATTGAGAAATCCTCTGAGGGAGACCTTCCATCTGCTGATGAGAAGAATGCTTCCCTCTCATTCTTGGCACCCTCACTTGGCTGGCAGGGTCAGGTGTGTTTTTCCAGTGGCTGGCTCACAGCAGGGATAGAGGAGATAAGCCTTTGGGGGTTGAGAGACGGAGGGAATCAGACTGACCAGCATCTGGTCAAGGTTTCCAAGGTCTTTTTCAAGCTTTCAATTCCCAGCACTCTGTCTTCAGTTTATCAAGAAAAGATTCCTAAAGAGAACCTCTTTAGTGGTTTGAAGAAGGACATAGAGAGGGAGGCAGAGCCCAAGAGCCCTGTGAGCAGAGTGGGAAGGGCACAGAGAACAAAGAGGCTCACACGGGACTGGGCGGCGGGGGGAATTAGGGATTAAAGATATCAATCACCTTTAAGAAATAAAGTAGAGAAAGAGAGGGAGGGGAGGAAATATACAAATACCAGAAGAATGGACTAGTGTACACAGGCTATTCAGCTAAAAATGAAGAGAGAAAATGGACAGCCAAGGATAGCCTTTGAGAAGTTTGTTGAAAAACTATTTTAGATGAATTACCATAAAAGTATTGGTAACAAGCAGGAGAATTTTTAAGGGGAACATTAGAAATTCAGCCTCCTGCATTCAGTTGTAAGGGACAGGGAACTAGTCAAGCCATGGAGATAAGAGATAAGCCAGGAATGAAATGAAAATTTTGCAAGTCCCTTGCATAGGGATAACAAGATAATTATTTAAAGCATGAAGGCAGTAACTTAGGTCTAAAATGTCACCACCATTAATTCTAAGTTTTATTGTAGTCTGTTAGGGAAGAGTTCTCTGGGAATTATGAATGACTGCTTCTTGAAATGGAAACTCTGCAAAAACAATTGACATTTCTACAATCCTTAAGGAATAGAACTTGGAAAAAAATGACTTCTCAGGTGGCTATCTGAACATCAGTGTCTGAATAACATTCATCCTTGCTTTATGTCACCCTCATTAATCAGTTCATATTAAAGATAATGCCAGACATGTAATTATAGGCATAACATTATGTTAAACACTTAAGATTATCATATTGCACCATATATTCACCATGATGATGTATGGCCCCAATTTGAGAATACGTGTCAATTTTTCATAGATTTTCATCTGTATTCATGACTCAAGGACCTCTAGCAAATTAATAACCAAAAGAACAGTAGATTCTTTTGTAAGTCCACAGCTATTACTTAGCATACTTCTCACTTGTTTTAGCTCTTAAAAACTTATTCAGCTTCCTAAAAATATGCTTAACCTGTTTTCCAATTGTCCTTGTTCCTGTGTTAGATGTTTGTTTGTCTTTAGAGATTTGATAAGGGGGTGGGGGTCTCTCTATGTTACCCAGACTGGACTTCAACTCCTGGACTCAAAGAATCCTCCTGCCTCAGCCTCCCAAGTAGGTGGGACTACAGGTGAACACCACTATGCCTGCTTGTTAGATTTTTTTTTTTTAATCTAAGCACATGGGGTTTCATTCATTTTATTTTATTATGACTTTTTGGAACTTATATTTTAGATTCAGGGGTACATGTGCAGGTTTGTTATATAGGTCAACTGCATGTTACCAGGGTTTGGCGTATAGATAATTTCATCACCCAGGTAACAAGCATGGTACCCAATAGGTATTTTTTCTGATCCTCTCCCCACTTAGACCCTCCACCCTCGAGTCAGCCACAGCGTCTGTTGTTTCCCTCCTAGTGTCCTTGTGTTCTTGTTGTTTAGCTCTCACTTCTAAGTGAGAATATGTGGTATTTGGTTTTCTGTTGCTGTGTTAGTTTGCCTAGGATAATGGCCTCCAGCTCCATCCATGTTGCTGCAAAGGATATTATCTCATTCTTTTTTCTGGCTGCATAGTATTCTATGGTGTATATGCACCAGTCTTTATCCAATCTACAATTGATAGGCATTTAGGTTGATTCCATGTCTTTGCTATTGTGAATAGTGCTGCAATAAACATATATGTTCATATGTCTTTATGATAGAACAATTTGTATTCCTTTGGGTATATACCCAATAGCGGGAGTGTTGGGTTAAATGGTAAGTCTAGGTTTTGTTTTGTTTTTTTGAGATAGAGTCTCACTCTGTCACCCAGGTTAGAGAGCAGTGGTGCAATCTTGGCTCGCTGCAGCCTCTGCCTCCCAGGTAGCTGGAATTACAGGCATGAGCCACCACATCCAGCTAAGTTTGTTTTATTTTTCCTAGAAATGGGGTTTCCCATGTTGGCTAGGCTTGTCTCAAACTCCTGACCTAAAGTGATCCACCCAGTTTAGCCTCCCAAAGTGCTGGGAATGCAGGCCTGAGCTACTGCACCTGGTCTGGATAAGGCTGCTTTAAGTTCCTTGAGGAATTGCCAAACTGCTTTCCACATTGGCTGAACTAATTTACACTCCTACCAGCAGTATGCAAGCATTCTCTTTTCTCTACAATGTCACCAGTGTCTGTTATTTTTTGACTTTTTAATAATGGCCATTCTGACTGGTGTAAGATGGTTTCTCATCATGGTTTTGATTTGCATTTCTCTAATGACTGGTGACGTTAAACATTTTTTCATATGCTTGTTGGCTGCATATATGTCTTCTTTTGAAAAGTGTCTATTCATGTCCTTTGCCCAGTTTTTAATGGGGTTGTTTTTTGCTTATAAACTTGTTTAAGTTCTTATGGATTCTGGATATTAGACCTTTGTTGGATGCATAGTTTGCAAATATTTTATCCCATTCTGTAGGGTGTCTGTTTACTTGGTTGATAGTTTCTTTTGCTGCGAGCATATGTGATTTTAAAATTACATCACATCTGTACACTGAGTCATCTAAACAGTGAAGGAAATGAAATCATCAATATACTAAAAAGTAATGCTGGTTTAAACTAAGTTTAAGATCTTGAAATAAAATTTAGCTTATCCCACTTATTCTACATTTTTAACTATAACAAACCACGTCTTTAAAAAAAAAAAACTCATCTTTATAAAGTTTTCAAGTGCTTAACAGAAGCTTTTATTCATTATTCCTTACAACAACCTTATGGAAAAATGTCAGCACGGTACTAATTATATAACAAACAAACAGAAGGCAAGATCATTGTCCAGACTTCCCAAATAGGAAAATGGGGATTAAAACACTCTGTTTAGGCCAGACAAGGTGTCTCATGCCTGTAATCTGGGAGGGTGGGTTGAGTAGATCACTTGAGGCCAGGAGTTCAAGACTACCCTGGGCATCATGGCAAAACCCTGACTCTACAAAAAAAACACAAAAATTAGCCAGTGTGGTGGCACACCTGTAATCCCAGCTACTCGGGAGGCTGAGGCAGAAGAACTGCTTGAATCTGGGAGGCAGAGGTTGCAGTGAGCTGAGACCACATCATGGCACTCCAGCCTGGAACTCTGTCTCAAAAAAAAAAGAAAAAACTCTCTGTTTATACATTGATGGTCCATTTTCTCCCGCATATGTTTTTGTGAAGATTCTGTGATCAGGTACCTACCTGGCCTCCTCTGGGCTGCTCACATCAATCATTAACCAACATTACATCAATTAACTCCTGCTGCTCCCACCCTGAGGCTAGATTGCTTGTGGGGAAAGTGGCATTGTCAGAAATCAGCACTGGACATGGCTGTGGAAGATAGCTGCCCCTCTCTTCAAAGGACATCCCTCCTCAGGAACCCCTAAAATAAATTTCCTTTACTTCTTAAGTCAGACAAGTCCAAACATCCTCTTCTAATCTGGTGAAAATGTATCCAGCTATTTTCATTTGATGTAACAAAGAGCAAGCAGAAACTTTGTTTTATCCAAACAGATAATACTATCCTGGATTCTGGGACAAACTCTGTGAGAATCAATAATACATGACCCAATACTGTGAAAGTTGCTTTTGTATGTGGTGTTATTTGGAGATCTAGATTATTATTTCTCCATTGATGACTTGTAGAACAAGGTGTTTGTTGAAATGCAGATTCCTAGGTCCCAACGCAGACCTACTGAATCAGACTTAAAAGTAGAGATGCATTCAAACCAGTGCCACAACTGACACCACTGTGCTCCTTATTAGTAAGAAACCCCCAGGCTAGACTGGGACTTCTCAAACTACATTGAGTGCTTCCTGAGAGCAGCAATCCGTTCCTGGCTGTCCTCATAGGCCCCAATACCCAGCTGTGGTGCTTAATAAGTGTTCATTGATCGAATGCATATTAATTGGTTGTTTATTGTGTATGTATTATAAGTGCCTACAGCCTTTGACGTTAGAATTAGTTTGTGTGTAATTAGTTTCTTAGGAAGCAGTGTAAACACCTGTTATAAAATGTAAACACATATAAACTCTTTAAAATGATTTTTAGTTTTGTCCTATTCCCACTGCATGGAGCCAGAATTAAATAAACCAAAAGCATGACTACTCCCTGCACAACTCACTGTGTGCGCCCCGTCCCAGCCCTAGGCTCATAGATTCTCCAGTCTCCCAGATAATAAAAGCCCTTTGGTCACTTTCAGACAAAAAATTTCCAATTAAAGCTTCTCTATACCCCTAGGAGGGACCTATTTCTGGGAAACCTGCTGTTTGGATGGGGGTCGTGGGGGGCATAGTCAATGCCTTCTATGCCTTCTATGCCTCTTCCCCATGCCCTGTGCTGTCCCTGGCTCCTCTCCAGGCTGGGGATATGGTAGGAGGGGGAACAGGCAGGGACATGGAGGTCCTGGTGGAACTATCATTTGAGAGTAGCCTTCAGTGCAGCACATACACAGTTACTGGCTCTTCCTCCTCCCCGGGGACACTACTTTCCACTGTGGAACCTGCCAGAGTCACCAGTATAGGCAGGACCTCCTCCAACTGGCCACCAGTGCCATCTTCTCTGTTCCAGCTTCCTACTATCTGGCTCAAGCAATATTTTGTTTTAATTCGACATGGGATCTTGCTCTGTTGCCTAGGGTAGTGTGCAATCATAGTTCACTGCTGCCTTGGACTCCTGTGCTCAGGCAATCTTGCCTCAGCTACCCAAATAGCTGAATACAGGCATGCACCACTGCACCCAGCCCAGCTCCAGCCACTTGATTCTGGGTTCACCTTGCCCTTCCAGAAGGTCCTCTTTTTTTTTCTTTCTTTCTTTTTTGTTTTTGAGATAGTCTCACACTGTCGCCCAGGCTGTAGTGCAGTGGCGGGATCTCGGCTTACTGCAATCTCCACATCTTGGGTTCAAGCAATGCTCCTGCCTCAGCCTCCCAAGTAGCTGAAGCTACAGACATGCGCCACCACACCCAGCTAATTTTTTGTATTCTTAGTAGAGACAGGGTTTCACCATGTTGGCCAGGATGTTCTCGATCTCCTGACCTTGTGATCCACCCCCCTTGGCCTCCCAAAATGCTGGGATTACAGGCTGAGCCACTGCACCCAGCCCAGAAGGTCCTCTTTTTAAAGATAACCTGAGTGCTACTTCCTTCCATGGGTACTCAGTGTTCACACCTTACCCCTCCACCAATGGGAGTACAGCTTCTCCCCAATCACCTCTTCACCGCACTCTGCCAGCTCTAGTCAGAAGGAAACAGGTAACAGTCCCTACATCCACGACACTGAAGGCTCCCTCACTTGCCTTATGACCCAGCGTCCCCTCCCCCAGGAAGGCACACTGACAACTGTCTTACCTAAGGGGTCTCACTGCCCACTCCCACAGTGGATTCTACCCTCTTCTCCCTCACCTGGAGCACATGGGGAGAATGCTGCAACACCATTTCCATCGTCTCTTAGCTAGTGCTGCAGAGGTGATCCAACATCTCATGAGATAGTGGGGACATTTGTCACCTGTCATAGTGTTCTGGGGAGACAACTAGAAAGTCACATCTGACATCCTGTACATTAATCAGAATCTCAGTTACAAGAGAAAAGACTTAATTAGGGCCTTCATCTTAATTAGTGGAGGTTTGGGATAAGAATACTCACTGAAATAAGGAACACAAAAATATTACCGCAGCTCTAAAATATGAGAGCAGCTGTACCCAGATCGCACAATGACTAGAAGGCAGTTCAGAGTGTAAAACAGATCTAATAACCAGAAATTTGTCACTGCCTCAGCAAAGGAGTTTCTGGACTGCCCTGATGTGGGACTGCATTGTCTCTGTTTCTGCAGCCATTCTTCTGCTTCCACCCACAGATACAAACCCCTACTCTAAACTCTGCTCCATGGAACACATGTGTTATAAAAGATGATAACAGGTGACAGTCCTTTGTCCAACAAGTCTGGGAAACACCAAGTCAAGGTTACACAAGCTTCTTACTGTAGGATTCTGTCTTTAAGAAGCTAAAGCATTGTATGACCCTGCAGAAGGGGAGATAGATGTGGTGTTTCCCAAATGTGCTCACTTAGAAAACCGCGTTTCAGGGACACCTGTTAACCACCGGTGAGACACAGCTCAGGCTGCACTGCTGAGAACTATCCATGCACTTTTTCTACCTCTTGACTTAAGCATTGTGGCGTGGCATCTGCAGACGGCCTCCTCTCTGTACGCATTTCCAGCTCCTACTCCCACAGCCAACTAACTCTCTCTGTATCTTGATTCTCTTTAAACAAAGACATTGCTTGTTCCAGTGTGGTCACCATCATAATAATTGGGGCAAATTCTTGGTACCAAACCATCTTATAAGCCACCAACCAGTCTATAGCCTGACTAACTTAGGACTGAATGCCCTCCCTTGACCAAGAGGGGGGAACAAAATATCACCCTTGCATCTCCAGCAGGAGACTATGAAGAAAACATGATCTTAGCCCTTTGTGATAGCCAGCACACAGAATGAAAACAAGAAACAGAATGAAACAGGTACCAATCTCTATGCCTCTGAAACTCAGAAAGCTGTCTCATCTGACTTACAATCCTGAGGGAGTACAATCATTTGTGACTGCAAGACAAATTAAATAAATGGTTTTTTTCAAGTGATCTGACAGTCCCCCAAAGCTAGTGAAATATACTGTGATCAAATGAGACTAGGGTTCAGATGAATCCTCTTCTCTAAGTTTCTTCACTGAATAGGTGAGTCACATTTTAAGTATGTATAGCAGACATATCGACTTCTTCCCTTAATCCACTGTGTATAATAACTCGTATATCAAGGCTACATTCTATTTCAGTGCTTTTCATTGCTATTTATCCATATGCTTCAAGTCTTTAGCAGTTAATGATAAACCAATAGTAAACGTTTTTTAACTTAATCCAATGTAAAAAATAAAATAAAATCTAAAACATTTTGTGGACTTCTGTTTTTAAAAGTGCTTATTTTCAGCTGGGCACGGTGGCTCATGCCTGTATTCCCAGCACTTTGGGAGGCTGAGGTGGGCAGATCATGAGGTCAGGCATTTGAGACCAGCCTGGCCAATATGATGAAACCCCATCTCTACTAAAAATACAAAAATTAGCCAGAAATGGTGGTGCACGCCTGTAATCCCACCTACTCAGGAGGCTGAGACAGGAGAATCACTTGAACCTGGGAGGTGGAGGTTGCAGTGAGCAGAGATGGCGCCACTGCACTCCAGCCTGGATGACAGAGTGAGAGTTTGCAACACTGAAATAAAAATATGTGTAGGTGTGCTTTGGTCTTCCTAGGAGGTACTTATGCAGCCTTGTTCCTGTGACACAGTTCAGACCTCCTCATCTTCACCTCAGCAATGACATTCAGCCTCATGTGTGAGACAGTACTATTTCATTAACCTCATTCCACAAATGGATTAGAAACATGCACCTTGAACATTATGAAAACATAAGTCAGCCAATGTGACTGAAGGTCAATTTAAAAAGTCATGCTCTTCCAGACTCTGCCTACTAGGGCATTTCATGAATAACGGCAAGAGAGGAGACTCTGCTAAGAGAAAAAGCTTGGCATAATGTAAAGTATTTTTGGCGTAAATGTGTAATTGGCTTTTGCCCACACATTTTATAGGATTGATGAGTCATTGTTGCCCAGCTCCTGAATGTCTTGCAATCCTTAATATGATTGTGCAGCCCAACCCCTAAATGCCAGCCCACTGTTGGTGTAATTAGGTGGCCAAGGCCACCTGTATAAATTCTTTAGAGAGTTTGGGCCCCACTGGCTGGCCTCACTTCAAGGAGTGCCCAGTGGAACAACCCCAGGCAACAGGACATGCCCCTGGCTGTTGCTCCAGTTTCAATCTGCTGTGACCTTTCAGACAGAGAAGGCAAAATAATTGTTTTGAGGAAACTCAACAAAATTAAAGATAACACAGAGAAGTTAGAATTCTGGCGGGGCGCAGTGGCTCATGCCTGTAATCCCAGCACTTTCGAAGGCCAAGGTGGGTGGATCACAAGGTCAGGAGATCAAGATCCGCCTGTCCAACATGGTGAAGCCTTGTCTCTACTAAAAATACAAAAATTAGCTGGGTGTGGTGGCATGTAATCCCAGCTACTCAGGGGGCTGAGGCAGGCAGGAGAATCGCATGAACCCAGGAGGTGGAGGTTTCAGTGAGCTGAGATCACGTCACTATACTCTGGCCTGGGCAACAGAGCGAGACTCTGCCTAAAAAAAAAAAAGAGAGAGAGAGAGGCTTGGGTGAGGACACACCCAAACCATATCAACACTTAATAATCAAACTTCCCGCCAGGTGCAGTAGTTGACACCTGTAATCCCAGCTCTTTGGGAGGCCTAGGCGGGCAGATCATGAGGTCAGGAGATTGAGACCATCCTGGCCAACATGATGAAACTCCATCTCTACTAAAAATACAAAAATTAGTTGGGTGTGGTGGTGGCACGTGCCTGTAGTCCCAGCTACTTGGGAGACTGAGGCAGAAGAATCACTTGAACTGGGAGGTAGAGGCTGCAGTGAGCTGAGATCATGCCACTGCACTCTAGCCTGGCGACAAAGTGAGACTCCATCTCAAAAAAAGAAAAATTAATAATAATAATCAAACTTTCAAAGGTCAAGGATAAAGAAAGGATCCTAAAAGCAGCAAAAGAAAGAAATAACATACAGTGGAACTCTAATACATCTGGCAGCAGATTTCTCAGTGGAAACCTTCCAGGCCAGGAGAGAGTAGCATGGCATATTTAAAGTGCTGAAGGAAAAAAAATTTTATCCTAGAACAGTATATCCAGTGAAAATATCCTTCAAACATGAAGGAGAAAGTACGACTTTCTCAAATAAGCAAAAGCTGAGGGATTTTATCAGTATGAGGCCTGTCCTACATGAAATGCAAAAGGGATTTCTTCAATCTGACAGAAAATAATGTTAATGAGCAATAAGAAATCATCTGAAGGTAGCAAACCCATTGGTAACAGTAAGTACACAGAAAAGCACAGAATATTATAATACCGTAATTGTGGTAATAAAATACTTAAATCTTCAGTAGAAAAACTAAAAGATAGCCGGATGCAGTAGGTCACAGCTGTAATACCAGCACTTGGGGAGGCAGGAGGATCACTTGAGCTCAGGAGTTCAAGGCCAGCCTGGGTAGCATAGCAAGACCTCATCTCTACTAAAAATTTAATAATAAAAACAACACTAAAAGATGAGATGATAAAAAATAAAAACTAAAACATTTCAAGTCACTGACAGTGCAGTAAGATATAAACAGAAGCAACAAAATGTTTAAAAGCAGGGGGGGATAAATTTAAAGTGTAGAGTTTTTATTTTCTCTTTATTCGTTTGTTTATGCAATCAGTGATACGTTGTTATAAAATCTTTTAATATTTTTAAATAATGGGTTATAACATATTATTTCCAAGCCTCCTCAGATAACCTCAAATCAAAAAAATGTACAACAAATACACAAAAATAAAAAGCAAAACATTAAAACATACTGCCAGAGAAAATCACCTTCATTAAAAGGAAGACAGGAAGGCAAGAAAGAAGGAAAAGAAAACCAGAAAACAAATAACAAAATAGTGGGAATACATCCTTACTGATCAGTAATCACATGGAATGTAAATAGACTAAACTCACCAATCAAAAGACATGGGGTAGCTGAATGAATTAAAAAAAAAAAAAAAAAAAAAAAAAA
>NW_016107359.1:1902633-1907677 GCF_001604975.1 Cebus imitator
AAAAAAAAAAAAAAAAAAAAGCAGGACCCAATGATCTGTTGCCTACAAGAAACATACTTTTGCTATAAATATACACATAAACTAGATGTGGTGGCTTGTGCCTGTAATCCCAGAACTTTGGAAGGCTGAGGTGGGTGGATCACTTGAGGTCAGGAGTTCGAGACCAGTTGGCCGACATGGCAAAACCCCATCTCTACTAAAAATACAAAACTTGAACAACAGTGGGGTCTCAGGCAAGATGGCCAAATAGGAATACCCGCTGTCTGCTGCTCCTAGTAAGATCAATGCAGAAGATACGTGATTTCTGCATTACCAATTTAGGTACCCAGTTCATCTCACTGGGACTGGTTAGGCAGTGGGTTCAGCCCATGGAGGGTGAGCCAAAGCAGGGTGGGGTGTTGCCTTACTCAGGAAGTGCAAGAGGTTAGGGAACTCCCTCCCTAGCCAAGGAAAGCCATAAGGGACTGTGCCGTGAGGAATGGTGCATTCTGGCCCAGATACTATGCTTTTCCCACAGTCTTTGCAACCCGCAGACCAGGAGATTCCCTCGGGTGCCTACACCACCAGAGCCCTGGGTTTCTAGCACAAAACTGGGCGGCCATTTGGGCAGACACTGAGCTAGGTGCAGTAGTTTTTTTTCATACCTCAGTGGTGCCTGGAACGCCAGCAAGGCAGAACTGTTTACTCCCCTGGAAAAGGGGCTGAAGCCAGGGACCCAAGAGGTCTAGCTCAGTGCATCTCACCCTGATGGAGTCCAGCAAGCTAAGATCTACTGGCTTGAAATTCTCACTGCCTTCTGTAAGAGTTTCTTGAGAAATTTTTAAAAAGAAAGAAAAAAAATTCTCACTGCCAGCACAGCAGCCTGAAGTAGACCTGGGAAGCTCGAGCTTGGTGGGGAGAAGGGCACCTGCCATCACTGAGGCTTGAGTAGGCGGTTTTCCCCTTACAGTGTAAACAAAGCCTCTGGGAAGTTCGAACTAGGTGAAGCCCACCACAGCTTGGCAAAGCCTCTGTGGAGTGGACCCTGTTTGCTGGAGTGGACCTCCAGCAAACTCCAGCAGACCTGCAGCAGAGGGACCTGACTGTTAGAAGGAAAACTAACAAACGGAAAGGAATAGCATCACCATCAACAAAAAGGATGTCCACACAAAAACCCCATCCAAAGGTCACCAACATCAAAGGCCAAAGGTAGATAATTCCACAAAGATGAGGAAAAACCAGTGCAAAAAAACCTGAAAATTCCAAAAATCAGAACACCTCTTCTCCAAAGGATCACAACTCCTTACCAGCAAGGGAACAAAACTGGATGGAGAATGAGTTGACAAACTGACAGAAGTAGGCTTCAGAAGGTAGATAATTACAAACTCCTCTGAACTAAAGGAGAATGTTCTAATCCAACACAAGGAAGCTAAGAACCTTGAGAAAAGGTTAGAGGAACTACTAACTAGAATAACCAGTTTAGAAAAGAACATAAATGACATGATGGAGCTGAAAAACACAGAACGAGAACTGCGTGAAGCATACACAAGTATCAATAGCTAAATTGATCAAACAGAAGAAAGGATATCAGAGATTGAAGATCAACTTAATGAAATAAACCGTGAAGACAAGATTAGAAAAAAGAATGAAAAGGAACAAAGCCTCCAAGAAATATGGGACTATGTTAAAAGACCAAACCCACGTTTGAAAGTGGTGTACCTGAAAGTGACAGGGAGAATGGAACCAATGAATGAAAACACTCTTCAGGATGTTACCCAGGAGAACCTTTCCAACCTAGCAAGACAGTCCAATATTCAAATTCAGGAAATGCAGCGAACACCAAAAAGATACTCCTCAAGAAGAGCAATCCCAAGACACATAATTGTCAGATTCACCAATGTTGAAATGAAGGAAAAAATTTTAAGGGCAGCCAGAGAGAAAGGTTGGGTTACCCACAAAGGGAAGTCCATCAGACTAACAGCAGATCTCTGTAGAAACCCTACACGCCAGAAGAAAGTGGGGGCCAATATTCAGCATTTTTTTTTTTTTTTGGAGACATAGTTTCATTTTTGTTGCACAGGCTGGAACGCAATGGCGCAATCTTGGCTCATGGCAACCTCCGCCTCCAGGCTTCAAGCAATTCTCTTAACTCAGCCTCCTGAGCAGCTGGGATTACAGGCATGTGCCACCACACCCAGCTAATTTTTTGTATTTTTAGTAGAGATGGGGTTTCTGCATGTTGGTCAGGTTGGACTCAAACTCCCGACCTCAGGTGATCCGCCTGTCTCGGCCTCCCAAAGTGCTGGGATTACAGGCGTGAGCCACCATGCCCAGCCTCAACATTCTTAAAGAAAAGGATTTTCAACCCAGAATTTCATATCTGACCAAACTAAGCTTCATAAGTGAAGGAGAAATATAATCCTTTATAGACAACCAAACGCTGAGAAATTTTGTCACCACCAGGGCTGCCTTACAGACAACCAAATGCTGAGATTTTGTCACCACGAGGTCTGCCTTACAAGAGCTCCTGAAGGAAACGCTAAATATGGAAAGGAAAAACCAGTACCAGCCACTGAAAAATATACCACATTGTAAAGACCATCAACACTAGGAAGAAACTGCATCAACTAACAGGCAAAATAACCAGCTAGCATCATAATGACAGGATCAAATCCACACATAACAATAATAACCTTAAATGTAAATCAGCTAAATGCTCCAATTTAAAGACACAGACTGGCAAATTGGATAAAGAGCCAAGACCAAGACCCATCAGTGTGCTGTATTCAGGAAACCCATCTCACATGCAAAGACACACGTAGGCTCAAAATACAGGGATGGAGGAATGTTTACCAAGCAAATGGAAAGCAAAGAAAAGCAGGGGTTGCAATCCTAGTCTCTGATAAAACAGACATTAAACCAACAAAGATCAAAAAAGACAAAGAAGGGCATTACATAATGGTAAAGGGATCGATGCAACAAGAAAATCGAACTATCCTAAATATATATGCACCCAATACAGGAGTACCCAGATTCATAAAGCAAATTCTTAGAGACCTACAAAGAGACTTAGATTCCCATACAATAATAGTGGAAGACTTTAACACCCCACTGTCAATATTAGAGAGATCAATGAGACAGAAAATTAACAAGGATTTTCAGGACTTGAACTTTGCTCTGGACAAAGTGAAACTAATAGACATCTACAGAACTCTACACCTCAAATCAATAGAATATGCATTCTTCTCAGCACCACATCACATGTATTCTAAAATGACCACGTAATTGGAAGTAAAACACTCCTCAGCAAATGCAAAAGAATGGAAATCATAACAAACAGTCTCTCAGACCACAGTGCAATCAAATTAGAACTCAGGATTAAGAAACTCACTCAATACTGCACAACTACATGGAAACTGAACAACCTGCTCCTGAATGACTATTGGATAAATAATGAAATTAAGGCAGAATAAATAAGTTCTTTGAAACCAGTGAGAACAAAGATATAACATACCAGAATCTCTGGGAGGCAGCCAAAGTAGTGTTTAGAGAGAAACTAAGCACTAAATGCCCAAAGGAGAAAGCAGGAAAGATCTAAAATCAACATCCTAAACATCACAATTAAAAGAACTAGAGAAGCAAGAGCAAACAAATTCAAAAGCTAGCAGAAAATAAGAAATAACTAAGATCAGAAAACAAGAAATAACTAAGAAGAAGATAGATACACAAAAAACCCTTTAAAAAAATTAATGATTTCAGAAGCTGGTTTTTTGAAAAGATTAACAAAATAGATAGATCACTAGCAAGACTAATAAAGAAGAAAAGAGAGAAGAATAAAATAGACACAATAAAAAATGATAAAGGGGATATCACCACTGATTCCACAGAAATACAAACTATCATCGGAGAATACTATAAACACCTCTTTGCAAATAAACTACAAAATCTAGAAGAAATTGATAAATTAGTGGACACATTCACCCTCTCAAGACTAAACCAGGAAGAAGTTGAATCCCTGAATAAACCAATAACAAGTTCTGAAATTGAAGCACTAATTATTAGCCTACCAACCAAAAAAAGCCCAGGATCAGGTAGATTCCCAGCTGAATTCTACCAGAGGTACAAAGAAGAGCTGGTACTATTCCTTCTGAAACTATTCCAAACAATAGAGGGACTCCTCCCTAACTCATTTTATGAGGCCAGCATCCTGATTTCAAAACCTGGCAGAGACAGACAAAAAAAGAAAATTTCAGGCCAATATCCCTGATGGACATCAGTGTGAAAATCCTCAATAAAATACTAGCAAATCAAATCCAACAGCACATCAAAAAGCTTATCCACCACGATCAACTCAGCTTCATCCCTGGGATGCAAGACTGGTTCAACGTACGCAAATCAATAAACGTAATCCATCACATAAACAGATCCAATGACAAAAAACACATGATTATCTCAATAGATGCAGAAAAGGCCTTGGATAAAATTCAACACCAATTCACGCTAAAAACTCTCACTAAACTAGGTATTGATGGGAATGTATCTCAAAATAATAAGAGCTATTTATGACAAACCCTTAGCCAATATCATACTGAATGGGCAAAAACTGGAAACACTCCCTTTGAAAATCGGCACAAGACAAGGTGCCCTCTTTTACCACTCCCATTCAACACAGTATTGGAAGTATTGGCCAGGGCAATAAGGCAAGAGAAAGAAATAAAGAATATTCAAATAAGAAGAGAGGAAGTCAACTTGTCTCTGTTTGCAGATGACATGATTGTATATTTAGAAAATCCCACTTCTCAGCCCAAAATCTCCTTAAGCTGATAAGCAATTTCAGCAAAGTCTCAGAATACAAAATCAATGTGGAAAAATCACAACCAATAACAGAGAGCCAAATCAAGAGTGAACTCCCACTCACAATTGCTACAAAGAGAATAAAATATCTGGCCGGGTGCGGTGGCTCAAGCCTGTAATCCCAGCACTTTGGGAGGCCGAGGTGGGTGGATCACGAGGTCAAGAGATCGAGACCATCCTGGTCAATACGGTGAAACCCCGTCTCTACTAA
>NW_016107359.1:1908703-1911791 GCF_001604975.1 Cebus imitator
AAAAAAAAAAAAACCATCAAAAAGTAGGCAAAGGATATGAACGCTTTTCAAAAGAAGGCATTTATGCAGCCAATAAACATATGAAAAAAACCTCATAATCACTGGTCATTAGAGAAATGCAAATCAAAACCACAATGAGATACCACCGCATGCCAGTTAGAATGGCCACCATTAAAAAGTCAGGAAACAACAGATGCTGAAGAGGATGTGGAGGAATAGGAACGCTTTTACACTGTTGGTGGAAGCGTAAATTAGTTCAACCATTGTGGAAGACAGTGTGGCAATTTCTCAAGGATCTATAACCAGAAATACCATTTGACTCAGCAATCCCATTACTGCATATACACCCAAAGGATCATAAATCATTCTACTATAAAGACACATGTACACATATGTTTACTGCAGCACTATTCACAATAGCAAAGACTTGGAACCAATTCAAATGCCCATCAATAACAGACTGGATAAAGAAAATGTGGCACATATATACCATGGAATACTAAGCAGCCATAAAAAGGATGAGTTTCATGTCCTTTGCAGAGATACGGATGAAGCTAGAAACCATCATTCTCAGCAAACTAACACAGGGACAGAAAACCAAACATCACATGTTCTCATTCATAAGTGAGAGTTGAACAATGAGGACACATGGACACAGGGAGGGGAACATCACACACAGAGGCCTGTTGAGGGGTGGGGAGCCAGGGGAGGGATAGCATTAAGAAAAATATCTAATTTAGATGACGGGTTGATGGGTGCAGGAAACCACCATGGCACATGTATACCTATGTAACAAACCTGCACATTCTGCACATTTACCCCAGAACTTAAAGCATAATTTTAAAAATAAAAATAACAACAACAACAAAAAGTTAGCAGGGCAAGGTTGGTGCACCTTTAGTCCTAGTTACTTGGTAGGCTGAGGCAGGAGAAGCACTTGAACCTGGAAGGCGGAGGTTGCAGTGAGCCAAGATAACACCACTACACTCCAGCCTGGGCAACAGAGTGAGACTTAGTCTCAAAAAATAAAAACAGACTGGGCATGGTGGCTCACACCTGTAATCCCAACACTTTGGGAGACCAAGGCGGAAGGATCACAAGGTAAGGCGATCAATACCATCCTGGCTAACATGGAGAAACCCTGTCTCTACTAAAAATAAAAAATTAGCCGAGTGTGGTGGCACATGCCTGTAGTCCCAGCTACTCAGGAGGCTGAGGCAGAAAAATTGCTTAACACAGTAGGAAGAGGTTTCACTGAGCCAAGATGGCACCATTGCACTCCAGACTGGGTGACAAAGCGAGACTCCATCTCAAGGATAAAAATAAAAATAAATAAAAATAAACTAAATAGACTGAAAATGAAGAGATAGAAAAAGATATTCCATGCCAATGAAAACCAGAAAACTAGCAGGAATAGCTATATGTATATCAGACAGATAAAAAAAAAAAAAAAAAAAAAACTATAAAGAGACAAGGGGTCACTATATAATTATAAAGTGGTCAGCCCAGCACAAGAATATAACAATTTTAAATATATATGCATCCAACACTGGAACACCCAGATATATAAGAAAATATTTTTAGAGTTGAAAAGAGAGATAAACTCTAATAAAATAATAGCTAGAGACTTCAAAATTCCACTTTCAGCATTTGGACAGAACATCCAGATAGACAACAAAGAAACCATGAACTTAACCTGCACTATAGACCTAATGGATGTAACATGTCTACGGAACATTTCGTCCAGTGGCTACAGCATACACATTCTTCTCAGCACATAGATCATTCTCAAGGATAGACCATATGTTAGGTCACAAAACAAGCCACTAAAAATTCAAAAAAATTGAAATTATATCAAGTATCTTTTCTGACCACAATGGAACAAAACTAGAAATCAATAACCAGAGGAATTTTGGAAACTACATAAACATATGGAAATTAAAGAATATGCCCCTGCATGACCAGTGGGCCAATAAAAAATAAAAATAAATAAGAAGAAAATTTAAACATTTTTTGAAACAAATGATAATGGAAATACAACATACCAAAACCTATGGGATACAGTGAAAGCAGTACTAAGAGGAAAGTTTATAGCTACAGGAACCTACATCAAAGAAATAGCAAAACTTCAAATAACCTAAAGATGCATCTTCAAGAACTAGACAAGTAAGAGCAAACAAAACCCAAAATAAGTAGAAGAAAAGAAATAATATTGGCAAGGCACAGGGGCTCATGCCTATAATCCTGGCATTTTGGGAAGCTGAGGCAGGAAAATTACCTAGGCCCAGGAGTTCAAGACCAACCTGGGCAACATGGAAAGACCAATCTCTACCAAAAATAAAGTGTAAATAGTCAGGCAGGGTGGCACATGCCTGTGGTCCCAGCTACTCAGGAGGCTGAGCTGGGAGAATCACTTGAGTCTGAGAGTCCAAGACTGCAGCAAGCCATGATCATGTTGACGCACTCCAAAAGAAGTAACAAAGGTCAAAACAGAAATAAATAAAATTGAAACAAAGAAAACAATAGAAAAGAACACTGAAATGAAAAGTTGTTTTTTTGAAAAGATAAATGAATTGACAGGCTAAGAGGAGAGACAAATGCCAAAAAATAAAATCAGAGATGAAAAAGGAGACATTACAACTGATACTGCTGAAATTCAAAGGATCAGTAGAGGCTACTATGAGCAACTATATGCTAATAAACTGGGAAAAGTGGAAATGTACAAATTCCTAGACACATACAACCTACCACGGTTGAAAAATGAAGAAATCTAAAACCGTGAACAGACCAATAACAAGTAACGAGCTCGACCAGCCTGGCCAACATACTGAAACCCCTCCTCTACTAAAAGTATAAAAAATAGCCGGTGCGTGCCTGTAGTCCCAGCTCCTCGGGAGGCTCAGGCATGAGAATCACTTGAACCAGGAGACAGGGGTTACAATGAGTTGAGATTGCACCACTGCACTCCAGCCTAGGAGACAGAGCAAGACTCTGTCTCAACAACAACAACAACAAAAGTAATGAGATCGAAACCATAATAAAAAGTCTTCCAGCAAAGAAAAGTCCAGACCCAAACTATTCCAAAAAA
>NW_016107359.1:1912356-1916220 GCF_001604975.1 Cebus imitator
AAAAAAAAGATTAAAGACTTAAACCTAAGACCTCAAACTATAAAACTACTGCAAGAAAACACTGGGGAAACTCTCCAGTACATTGGACTGGGCTAAGGTATCTTGAGTAATACCCCACAAGCACAAGCAACCAAAGCAAAAAATGGACAAACAGGATCACATCAAGGTAAAAAGCTCTGCACAGCAAAGAAGACAATCAGCAAAATGAAGAGACAGCCCACAGAATAGGAGAAAATATTTGCAAACTATCCATTTGACCATGGATTAATATCCAGAATACATAAGGCACTCAAACAACTCCATAGAAAACAATCTAATCATCCAATTTAAAAATGGGCAAAACATCTGAGTAGATATATATATCTAAAAGATATATATATATAAAAGAAGATATATAAATGGCAAATAGCTATATGAAAAGGTACTCAACATTACTGATCATCAGAGAAATGCAAATCAAAACTACAATGAGGTATAATCTCACCCCAGTTAGAATGGCTGGTATCTAAAAAACAGGAAATAACAAATGCTGACAAGGATGTAGAGAAAGAGGAGCCCTCATATACTATTGGTGGGAAAGTAAATTAGTCAACCATTATGGAGAACAGTTCAGAGGTTCCTCAAAAAACTAAAAATAGAAGTACCATATGATCCAGAAATCCTACCGCTAGGTATATACCTAAAGAAAGGAAATCAGTATATCAAAGAGATATCTGCACTCCCTTGTTTATTCTAGCAATATTCACAATGCCCAAGATTTGGAAGCAACCTAAATTTTCATCAACAGACAAATCAATAAAGAAAATATGGTACCTATACACAATGGAGTACTACATGGCCGTTAAAAAAAAAAAAAAAAGGACATTCCGTCATTTGCAACAACATGGATGGAACCTGAGGTCATTATGTTAAGTGGAATAAGCCAGCCATAGAAAGACAAATTTTGCATGTTCTCACTTATTTGTGGAAGCTCCTGGTTAGTACAAAAGTTACCACGGTTTTCACCATTACTTTTAATGGCAAATAGTAGTGATTACTTCTGTGCCAACCTAATAAAAATTAAAACAATTTAATTTGAGAGAGAGATCCAAGATGGCTGATCACTAGCAGCTCAGGATTGTAGCTCCCATCGAAAGAGCAGAGAACGAGAGGACGCCACACTTTCAGATCAATTTTTGTTGCTCACGCACCAGGAGATTCCCAGCGGAGGAGCCCCACGTGTCGCCAGCGCGACTCTTGAGGCCGGTGAGGCGGTTTTGCCGCTGCCTTGGAGCAGCGGTTCTTGGTGCAGAGTCAGAAAAGCACCATCAATCTTAAAGCCGCTGTTTTGGCCGGCACAGTGGGTTGCTCAGATTCTAGCGCCGGGAATCAACAAGTTGGACGTCCATTCAGAAACCCAACTATAAAGACATTTTTAAATAAGAGAGTATAACTGGATTGTTTGTAACACAAAGAAAAGGATAAATGCTTGAGGTGATGATACCCCATTTATCCTGATATGATGATCACATATTGTATACCTTTACCAAATATTTCATGTACCCCATAAATATATACACCTACCATGTACCCACAAAAGCTTTGGTTATTAGAGGCTACGGGTGACGCCAAGGAAGGTATTTAGATTTAGTGATTAAGATCATGGGCTTTGAGGTCAGACTGGCAGTGTTTGCTGGTTAACAATGAGCAAATTATTCAGCCTCTTGACACCTTTGTGTCCTCCTTTGCACAATAGAAATAATAACAGCAACTGCTTTGTACAGATAAAAGAATTCTGTTAAAGACCTTACATAACAAGTCTTAATGAGTAACTATAGGGCTTATCACATTGCTAAGTACATAAGCAATAACTGTTGACTATGATAGTGAATGCCTTCCATATCTAGGTCCTAGGAAGAACTGGTACCATAAAAAGGAAAGAGCTCTCCTGGTTGCTTGCACACACAGTGCTTTGTGAACCCTCTAGCTGAGTCCAACACCAAGCTCCAAGGCGCAAAGACATTCTTCCCTGCCTCACAGATGCCGCACAGCTCTGGCTCTATGAAAATTCTGGGGCGTCAGGGGTAATGTCAGGATGCAAGACTCAGACACAGAGCACTGGGACCAAACAGGAGACAGCAGGATCCAAAGAGGACTCTATGGAAGTGGCAAAGCAGTAGCAATGGCAGGCTGAAGAGTGCTAATTTAGGAACACATGGTAGATGCCTCCTGGGACTGCCAGAAATGTTTTACAGGGTGAAGTCCTGCCAGAGTGGGTGAGATAAGAGCAGTGTCATTCCAGTCATTATGATTGCTCTGATTCCATTTCTAGTAATAGTAAGGTATCTTGATCACATGTGCGACGTTGCCTAAGAACCAATTATCATAATGTTGCAATCAATATAATCTTTGACAGCAAGAGGCCACATGTTTAATAAGACAACTAAAACATGTTGCCTTGTTTAAATATAAGGAGTCTTCATTTTCCTGTACCTAAGAAATGTTTAATATAGTTTTATTTAGGCAACAAATCTGTGCAAACACAAATACAAACATGGGTTCAGACTGTAATATATGAAGTACTCCCAAGCAAAAGCCATTGGGAAAAATACATAAACATGTATAATTGTGGCACGGCTGGACGGCAGGAAATAAGATCTTCTCTTGTTGCAGCAGCTGCTTTCACATGTTAATAGTAAATACAGTATTATTCATGATCCAATACTTTATATGCTAGTGGGCTCTTGCTTCAAAAAGAGCTTAACTCTGAGGGTTCCACAAATTCATAAGTGATGATTCATTTAAATGAGGGGGATCCAAACTATCCCATCCTCATTTCTAGTACTGACTAAGGTATCCATCAACCCTGGGACATATAGAAAAATTACTTTTGGTTTCTCCTAACATAGTTTGCCTAAAGGTTTGCTCAACTATGCTTGGAGAATGAGACAGTTTGAAGTATTCCAGAGGGTCACCAATAACACACTTTATTTCTCTCTCAAATTCATTTAAAGGGAAACCAAATGTCTTGGCTAAAGAAGGAGCTGACTCTCTTCTAAATTTTTCAAAGAAAATTCCTTTTAGCCATTCCAGAGCTCTTTGAATCAAAAGGGAAGTACAAGGCCACTGCTTTTGTAGATAACAAATTAGTTCAGTAAAGGAAAGACTGCAGATCTGACAAGGAAAAAATGCTATGCTCAAGAGAAGATGTACTTTTACCATATTTCATTAGAGAAGACCACAGTGAAAGAAAAATGATTTCATCAATCCCATTCCAGGAGCCCTGAGGAGGCTAAGGAGAAAGGAGAAAGCCACTGGAACTGGCTCTGGTCATAAGTTGCATCCATCAATCCAAGGCAGCTTCAGAGAGATGCATGCAATCACAGCTGACAGAGGATAAGTCACAATTTTCAAGACCTTATTAGGTATTGTTCTACAATTCAAAAGGGTCATTTCCCTATAAAGGGTAGCAATCAATTGCTTTGTATGGGCTACAACTTATAAGTCCAAGGTCAAGGTATGGTGATGGAAAATTGGTTAGATATCATAAATCCCTCAGCACCAATTCTTATCTGAATGAAGAACTGTAAACTATTAATCCTGAAGACAGGTTTGTGGGAAATATAACAGAATCCAAAATCATAGTGAACTTCCTGATGAATAATATATACCAGAACAACCTCAAAAAGATTGACGTTTTTTCACTCAAGAGGACGAAAATTGAATTCACCCTGCCTTGATGCACATGGTTAATTCTTTAGACCAGCAAGCATTCAACAAAAAGGAGGAAAGATAGTTTCATAAAAGAAAGATTCTGGCCGGGTGTAGTGGCTCACACCTGTAATCCCAGCACTTTGGGAGCCCCAGGCAGGCGGATCACTTGAG
>NW_016107359.1:1918455-1919688 GCF_001604975.1 Cebus imitator
GGGGTTTCACTATGTTGACCAGGATGGTCTCGATCTCTTGACATCGTGATCCACCTGCCTTGGCCTCCCAAAGTGCTGGGATTACAGGCATGAGCCACCACGCCCGGCTATTTGTCATAAGTTTTTAGAAGATTTTAGTAAGGTATAAAAGTATCCTAGGCTTAATTTCTTTTTATATTTATGCTGAAAAAGTAATAAAAATAGGGAAGTATCTTGAGGAAAATGTTCTGGAAATATGGTTTATTCTGCTAGCTAAATTTTATAGTAAATAATATAAGTGGGCTTTTGCTTTCCAGGCTCCTTTTTTTTTTTTGAGACAATTTCACTCTTGTTGTCCAGGCTGGAGTGCAATGGCAAGGTCTTGGCTCACCACAACCTCTACCTCCCGTGCTCAAGTGATTCTCGTGCCTCAGCCTGTAGAGTAGCTGGGATTACAGGCATGTGCCACTATGCCCGGCTAATTTTGTATTTTTCATAGAGACAGTGTTTCTCCATGTTGGTCAAGCTAGTCTTGAACTCCCGACCTCAAGTGATCCGCTCCACTCGCTGCGGCCTCCCAAAGTGCTGGGATTACAGGCATGAGCCACCATACCTGGCCTCCATGCTCCTAACTAAAAGATTATTTCAGAAAAACCTTTTTAAAAATTAAGATGAGGTCAGGTATGGTGGCTCACATCTGTAATCCCAGGGAGGCAGAGGTAGGTGGAGGAGTTCAAGACCAGCCTGGTCAATATAGTGAAACCCCATAAAAAAATTAACCAGGCGTGGTGGCACACACCTGTAATCTCAGTTACTTGGGAGGCTGCAGTAGGAGAATGGCTTAAACTTGGGAGGTGGAGGTTGCAATGAGCCAAGACCCTGCCTCTGCACTCCAGCCAGGGTGACAGAGTGAGACTCCATCTCAAAATAAATAAATAAAAATAAAAGTTAGGATGAAATGGCAGGAATTAAGAGCAAAGGAGAGTCCTCAGCAGCAAAGGAGAGTCCTCAGCAACCCAAAAGGTAAGCAGCTTGTCTGTAGAACAAGGAGAGATACTCAATAGCTTCACAACTTGATGGTGAGCTGTGAAGCAAAAGAAGATTTATGGTAGCTTATCAGTACTAAGACACAGGTCCTGGCCGGGCGCGGTGGCTCAAGCCTGTAATCCCAGCACTTTGGGAGGCCGAGGCGGGTGGATCATGAGGTCAAGAGATCAAGACCATCCTGGTCAACATGGTGAAACCCTGTCTCTA
>NW_016107359.1:1920323-1928537 GCF_001604975.1 Cebus imitator
ATGGAGAATTTCAAGAGAGATACAGAAACCACAAAAAGAAAACCCAAATGAAAATGCTAGAAAGGAAAATTATAGCATCATAAGTGAGGAGTTGACCAGATGTGTGTAAGAGTAGATTAAACAAAGCAGAGGCTAGGATCACAGAGCCAGAAAACAGGTCAACACAACTACCCAACTGAAACACAAAGAGGAAAGAAAAGTGAGGAAAAAAAACAACAGAACAGATTTGTAGAACAATATCAAATGGTTCAACATACACGTAATTGGAGTTCCAGTGGGAGAGGCAGAAGAACATGAGGCATAAGAAACATTTAAAGAGATACTAGCAAAGAACTTTTCTAACTTGATAAAAGACAGCCATTCAAAGATTCAAAATGTTTCATAAATTCCAAGCAAAGTAAATGTAAAGAACTCATGCAGGCATATCAAAATGAAACTTCTGAAAACCAAAAGTATAAAGCAGGTCTTTAAAAGGGCAGCCTGCTGGGCATAGTGGCTCACACCTGTAATCCCAGCACTTTGGGAGGCTGAGGCAGGAGGAGCTAATGAGTCCAGGATTTCAAGACCAGCCTGGGCAACATAGCAAGACCCCATCTCTAAAAGGCAGCAATTCTCCTGCCTCAGCCTCCCGAGTAGTCCCAGCAGGAGAATTGCTTGAACTCAGGAGACAGAGATTACAGTGAGCCGAGATCGCACCACTACACTACAGCCTGGGTGACAGTGCAAGATTCCATCTCAAAAAAAAAATGTAGGGGAAGGAGGCTGGGCATGGTGGCTAAGCCTGTAATCCCAGCACCTTGGGAGGCCAAGGTGGGCAGATCACTTGAGGTCAGGAGTTCAAGACCAGCCTGGACAACATGGTGAAACCCCTATCTCTACTAACAATACAAAAAAATTCCCCAGGAGTGGTGGCACATGCCTGTAATCCCAGCTTCTCAGAAGGCTGAGGCAGGAGAATTGCTGGAACCTGGGAGGCAGAGGTTGCAGTTAGCCGAGCTCATGCCACTGCGCTCCAGCCTGGGCAACAGAGCGAGACTCTATCTCAATAAATAAATAAATAAATAAAAACAAGATCCAACTGTAAGCTGCCGACAAGAGACTCACTCTAGCTTTAAGGACATACATGAGCTGAAAGTGAAGGAATGGAAAAAGATATTGTATTTTAAATGGTAAGCTGGGTAAAATGGTTCACACCTATAATACCAGCACTTTGGGAGGCTGGAGGATCACTTGAGCACAGGAGTTTGAGACCAGCCCTGGCAACATAGTGAGACTGTCTGTACAAAGTATTAAAAAATTAACTGGGCATGTGGCAAGTACCTGTAGTCCCAGCTACTCTGGAGGCTGAGGTGAGAGGATGGCTTGAGCCTGGGAGGTCAAGGCTGCAGTAAGCCATGGTCATGACACTCTCATACATACAAAAAAGAAAATGGTAACCAAAAAGAGTAGGAGTAGCAATTCTTATACTAGACAAAATAGAATTTAAGTGAAAAACTATCAAGAGAGACAAGAGGATGCAACAACTGCAAATATATACGTACCCAACATCAGAGCACCTAAATACATAAAGCCAATATTAACAGAATTGAAGGGAGAAATAACAATACAATAATAGTAGGAGACTTCAGTACCCGACTTTTAACAATGTACAGATCATCTAGAAAGAAAATCAGTCATTAAACAGCAAACTGGAACAGCCCTATAGACCTAATACACACATGCAAAACATCCCATCCAACAGCAGCAGAATACACATTCTGTTTTTCTCTATGAGAGTTTATAAAATTATTTTAGAAATTTAAACATCATTGTCTTGATAAAAGAAGTGTTAAGTACATCCACAGAACAATGTATACAAAGTCAACTCATGTATACACAATTCTTTAGAATACGAGCATGTCTATTTTAAGCAATAAGAAAATGATGGACTATTCAATAAATGATGATCAGTCAATTTGTTATCTATTTGTAAAAGTAATTAAATCGCTTTCTCACAACATTAGAATAATATCCAAATAAAAAAGATACAACATATGAATATGCGAATATTTTGGGATACCAACCCTCCAAGGTAAAATGTAGAACCTAGAAGCCATGAAATGTGATTACATAAAAATAACACGCTATTACATAAGGATTAAAATCCTGAATACGACAAACAGGTCATAAGCAGTTTGTAAAAACTGACAAGATTTCTATTTCTTTCTTTCTTTTTTTTTTTTTTGAGACAGAGTTTTGCTCTTGTCACCCAGGCTGGAGTGCAGTGGCACAATCTTAGCTCAGTGCAACCTCCACCTCCCAAGTTCAAGTGATTCTCCTGCCTCAGTCTCCCAAGTACCTGGAATTACAGGTGCTCACCACCATGCCCTGTAATTTTTGTATTTTCAGTAGAGATGGGGTTTCACCATGTTGGCCAGGCTGGTCATGAACTCCTGACCTCAGGTGATCTGCCCGCCTTGGCCTCCCAAAGTGCTGGGATTACAGGTGTGAGTACCACGTCCAGCCTAACAAGGTTTCTATTTCAAGACAGCACATTGCTCAAACGTTAAAACTTCCCCTTTTATTTAAGAACTTAGGAATTACCACAAATAAAATAAAAAAGTATCCATAATTATACGCCAAAACAATATGAGGAATCTCCATTTGATCAGAAACTAAGGAATCTCTGGAAATTGAGAACTCTGCAGGTAGCAAATGACATATAAAGGTCATTATATCGCTCTTCCTTAATCACTGAGATTTTTCAATGTGATTCAATGATAGACAAAGATTAAAGTGTAAATTTTAATGCATTTCCTTCTGAAAGTGCTTTCTTAGGATTCTGTGAGCTGAGCTTAGAATTCTATACTTCATTTGTATCCCAGATGAACTTCAGTGGAAAATCTTTCATCTGACTTTCGAAAACCTTGTCAAACTTTTCATTCTGCTCAACAGTCATGTAAATTTTTCAGTCTCCAATGATACTTTTGTGAAAAAAACGCCCTTCTTTGCTTTTCCTTCTAATTCTAATGTTTAATAGTTTGCATAATTTACTAGTGGGTCATGTTCTGAAATGTGGCATGTCTCACCGCAGCAGCCATGGCCTCCTCACTCAATTCTTTCCCCAGAAACTTGGAGAGTTTTAATACAGAACCTCTGAGATCCTTCTTCATCTCCTCATACATTATGAACTGAATGTGAAATGGCTTTTGTGCTCTTGCCAACATGTGATATGGTCAAATCAGAGGCTTCCTACCACTTTTCCTTCTAAACACTGTTTCATAAAATCCTCAATGGTAGCTGTATGCTTACACGTTGTCACCATCTTTGAAAAACGAAAATATGGGCTGGGTGCAGTGGCTCAGGCCTGTCATCCCAGCACTTTGGGAGGCCAAGACAGGCAGATCATGAGGTCAGGAGTTTGAGACCAGCCTGACTAACATGGTGAAACACCATCTCTACTAAAAAAAATACAAAAATTAGCCGGGCATGGTGGCACACACCTGTAATTCCAGCTACATAGGAGGCTGAAGCACAAGAATCGCTTGAACCTGGGAGCCAAAGGTTGCAGTGAGCGGAGATTGCACCACTGCACTCCAGCCTGGGCAACAGAGCGAGAGACTCTGTCTCAAAAAAAAAAAAAGAAAAGAAAAGAAAAATGAAAATATGAGCACATAGCATCCTTTGGGTTTCTGTATAGATATATCATTTTGACTTTTTTGTTCTTTATCCCTCTTGGAATCAAGTAGTATGGGAGGTGGGTTGCAAAGACATGAGATGGTCTTTCACAAAAAATCATGTTTTTACTGCTGTACTCAAGAAAGGGAGCTTGATACAATGTTTCCAGATGTTCAGTTCTCTTCCAATGTTCTTCAAAATAAATCAAGCTTAATATCTGCTGACACCAGACAGTTCCAGATTTGGGGCATGTGACTATGAAGACATCATCATCTCTAATTTCAAACTCATCTAAATTTTCTAAAAAGTCAACATCAATGCTATCATATTGAAGATAATATCCTTTAAATGTTGCTAAAGATGTCTTTGTGTCTTCCATAATTCAGTTGCAGTTCTGCAGGCTGTACAGGAGACACGGCTAGGGAGGCCTAAGAAAACTTAAAATCATGGTGGAAGGTGAAGGGGAAGCAGGCACAATCTTCATTTGGCAGAATAGGACAGAGAGAATAAACATTCTTCTTAAGTACACATGGAACATTCTCCAGAATGAATCGTACGTTAGTCCACAAAACGAGTCTTAACAAATTCAAGAAGACTGAATCTGGCCGGACACAGTGGCTCATGCCTGTAATGCCAACAGGGAGGCCAAGGCGTGCAGGTCACCAGAGGTCAGGAGTTCGGGACCAGCCTGGCCAACATGGCAAAACCCTGTCTCTACTAAAAATTAAAAATTAGCCATAAGTGGTGGTGCGTGCCTGTAGTCCCAGCTACTGGCGAGGCTGAGGCAAGAGAATCACTTGAACCTGTAGGTTGCAGTGAGCCGAGATCACGTTACTGCACCAGCCTGAAGGACAAGAGTGAGACTCCATCTCAAAAAAAAAAAAAAAGAATTGCACACTCTTCTCAAAAACATGCAGTCAATATATATGGAATATCACATAAGATAGATCAAATTAGAAAAAAAAAAAAAAAAGAAGATTGAAATCACATCAAGTAACTTCCCACCACAATGGTATAAAACCAAAAGTCAGTAACAGGAGGAAAATTGAAAAATTCACAAGTATGCGGAAATTAACACACTCTTGAAACATCTCAAATAAGCAAACTATTAATAACTTTACACCTCAAGGAACTGGAAAAAAAAAAACAAACTAAGCCCATGGTTAGCAGCAGGAAGGAAATAATGAAGATCAGAGCAGAAATAAATAAAATAGAGGCTAGGAAAACAACAGAAAAGAAAAACTAAGTTGGTTTTTGAAAAGTAAAATGGACAAACCTTTAGCTAGACTAAGAAAAAAGAGAGATGGCTCAAATAAATATAATCATAAATAAAAGAGGAAACATTATTACTGATACCACAGAAATACAAGTGATCATAGGAAACTACTCTGAAGAAGTATATGCCAACAAATTTTTAGATTTTTTTCAATATATTATGAATATCTTTTCACATTATTTCCGATAGAATTATCTAATTCTTTTAAAGAATAATTGTATGGCATTTCATTGTATAGATGCACTATGATTTATCTATCAATCCCTTTGATGGACATTTGAAATGTTTCAATTTGTCACTATTAAAAGCAAGACTGGAGACACATACATTGCTGATAAGCTTATAAATTACCATAGTGGAATGGATAAACAAATTGCTGTGCATAGCCATAAAATGGAATAGGATATACAACAATGAAAATGAATGAATTACACCTACCTATAACAGCAGGATAAGTTATACAAACATAAGCAAAAGAAGCAAGAAGCAAAAAGAATATGTCAAGCACTTTCCATTTATATAAATTTGAAAAACAGGCAAAATCAAAATATATTATTTTATGGGTACATACACAGGTGATAGAAATCTAAAGAAAAGGAAGAAAATCATTATCACAAAGTGAAGATAGTGGCTACATACAGAGCAGAGCTACCCAATGTGAAAATAATGTGAACTACAAAAGTAAGTGTAATTTTAAGTTTTCTAGTAGTCACATTAAATGAAGTAAAAAGAAATAGTTAAAATTAAATATATTTTATTTAATGTAAGATATTCAAAATATCATAACTTCTACACATAATTAAGTGGCCAGACGCAAAGGTTCACACCTGTAATCCCACCATTTTAGGAGGCAGAGATGAGCAGACTGCTTGAACTCAGGAGTTCAAGACCAACCTTGACATCATGGTGAAACCTCATTTCTACAAAAAATACAAAAACTTGCCAGGCCTGTAGTCCCAGCTACTCCGGGGGCCAAGGTGGAAGGATGGCTTAAACTCGGGAGGCAGAGATTGCAGTGAGCCAAGATTGCACCACTGCACTCCAGCCTGGGTGACAACTAGAATCTGTCTCAAAAAAATACTTTTTTTCAAGTATTTTCTTTTACTTTTTTTTTTTCACACTAAGTCTTGAAAATCCAGGGTAAGTTTTATACTTACAGAACATCTCAATTCACACTAACCAAAATTCAAGTGCTCAGTGGTCACATGTGGCTAATGCCTACCATATTAGACAGCCCATAGTTCTAGCAGACAGGAGATTCAGGAAAGAGGTTACTTCTAAAGGGAGAATTTTAATTGGGAAGGATACATGTAGACTTCTGGGCAACTGGTATTGTTATCTTTCTGGGCCTACGTGTTGGTTACGTGAATATTCACTTCTTATGTGAGTCTTCACTTCACAGTTATTCATTAAACTATATATTAGAATTTAATAAACTTATTTTAACGTGTTTTACCTCACACAAAAAAAGTTTCAAAAATACCAAATATTCCTTCCTATAGGAGAATAAATCAAATCAAAAAAATGTCTTTTCTTCTATATTTATCATTATAAACTTGAGGAAGGTGTAACTACTAGATCAAATGATACAAACATTAAAACATTTAGTAACACTAAATCACCTTCCAAATGCTTGTGCTAGTTCTCATCCCCACCAATAACAATGAGTAAGAATTCTCATTTCTCTGAATTTGTAGCAACACTGGGTTTGATCAATTTTAGGACATTTTTGACAATTATGTGTAAGAAGATATTTGGAGAATAAGGATCATTCAATGAGTATTTCAAGAAATTACAAAATATTTCATTTATTATAAACTGTCTTTTAGCATGTATAGACATTAATAATCAGGCAGTTGGTCCTTCTTATGCCTCTGAAATAGATGGGGCATCTACATTCTTGGGCTGCCATTTCTCTGCACCAGCAACTTCACCCTGCAGGTAGACAGTAGGTGAACAGCCTTTCCTTGAAAATACATACCCCAATCCTCATACTGACTAAACATTTTACCCTGCAATCCCCCACCTAAGAGCTGTTCACACTGTCAAATCTTAGCTTGAGCAGTGGTCAAATGTGAAGACCTCAAAGCTGAAGATGACCCTAATACCACAGAATGTAAATCTTTCCATGTTGGCCCTAGTCCATACCTTTCTTCTCTAACGTATCACCATAGTTCTGTTTCCTTTTATCTGACATTTTAAAGTGTGTAAAATATATGTTTGGGATGCCACTAATAAAACTGCCTTTAGAGATAGATTATCGCCCACACAAGAAAAATGGGTTTCATTACTCTATTATTACAAAATTTTCCTTCATTTGTCAAATTTTTTCTACTCTCTCTTTCCCATCTCCCCTTCTTTCCTTCCTCCCTCTTTTATTCCTTAACATTGCTTAACTTAGTTTTGACCTCTTCTTCCTTTTTCTTCAACTTGAGCCCACAGCTTGAGTATCCAGAGCCTCTACAACCAAGATGCCCAAGACCTTTAAAAGGTGGGCCAGAGGAGCAAGGGATGCTAGAGACATATTGAGACCTTAATCACAGTCAGACTTGCCCAGGGCACTATCAAGCAGGTATATGGAGGTAAGATTACATGTTTAATGCTCTTTGCTGGCAAAAGCAAAAACATGGGTACAAGCAACTTGGTACCCTAAGTGAAATCATCAGAAATTAAGTCAGGCCTGCTTGTACTTTTCTCTAAATTAAGAAAAGGAGGCTGATACTGTAGAACTACATGCCTCACAGTGTAATCAACCAGTGGGGGATTCCTAGGCCCCATCACAGAGCTCCTGAATCAGAGTCATCAAGGATGATCATCTTGTTGGGAACCACCTACCAGGGGAAAGCACGGAGTTTTCCAGCCTAGCAGATAAACACATAAATCGGCACCCACCCACCCACCTACTTCATCACTTAATATGACCTTTGGAAAATCTCAAGCCTTGCTTTCTTTATCTGTAAAGACAGATGACACCTACCACACAGGACTACATTCTGTGTGTAAAGCACTTGCACATTATATTTCTCAACAATAAGTAGTTATGATGATGTTAATATGATGATTTTTAACAAACTGTGATAGGTACCATCCAATTTTTCTGAAATTTACTTTACAATAAGCTCTTGTTATTTTAAAATTAAGAAAAATAAAGCTACTTCTATTTTTGTTGTGGGATGATAGTAAATAATAAGTTAGGTACTAGATACCAAAAATAAGATATATATATATATAGATATATATATATATAGATATATATATATATATATATTTTTTTTTTTTTT
>NW_016107359.1:1928756-1944067 GCF_001604975.1 Cebus imitator
CCACCATGCCCAGCTAATTTTTTGTATTTTTAGTAGAGACGGGGTTTCACCATGTTGACCAGGATGGTCTCGATCTCTTGACCTCGTGATCCACCCGCCTCAGCCTCCCAAAGTGCTGGGATTACAGGCTTGAGCCACCGCGCCCGGCATATTTTTTTTTTTGAGACAGGGTCTGGCTCTGTTGCCCAGGCTGGAGTGCAGTGGCATGATCTCAGCTCACTGCAACCTCTGTCCCCTGGGCTCAAACCATCCTCCCACCTCAGCCTCCCAAGTAGCTGGTAGTACAGGCCTGTGCCACCACACCTGGTTAATTTTAGGGTTTTATTCATTTGTTTGTTTGCTAGAGATGGATTCTTACCATGTTGCTCAGGTTGGTCTCGAACTCCTAGGCTCAAGCTATCTGCTCACCTCAGCCTCCCATAGTTCTGTAGATAGAGTACTAGCATTTCCTTGTATGCTCCAAATTTCACAGTGTAGCACAAAGAGGACATCTACACGTACAATGGGTTTCATTGCAGGAGAGGACCCCAAGCTTAAAGAACCCAAATCTTTTTATACTAAACAGTAAGTAAGTCTGCCATTTATTTCAGAGGTAGACATTGTATCTGTCTTCTAAGGCTCTAAGCAAACCTGCTCCTTTTTCTGGAAGGAGACACTTTCTCTGTCTTCCAAGGCTGTTTGCTATATAAGCATCCTTGAAGAGATAGTATGGAACAAAGACAATCAGTGCCACTGTTCACAAGACATGTGGAAATGCAAGAGACCCAGAGAGAACTTCCTCCCAAAAATGGCCGTAAGACTGTATAGTTTCCACACAGTGGCTCCTGGAAATTTTTCCCATATTATGCCACTCCATCAGCCACTCTAATTAATTTAACAGAGACTGGGACCAAATCAATTTGTCTCACACAGCATTTAATTAAGGGTCCTATCAACAGCACTTTGTACAGCAAGATGAGGCCATCCTGCAGTATTAACCTCACCACAGCTCCCAGGGTCCTGGTCCCAATCAGCCTCACAAATCCCATACACCATCATGGTTTACTTAAGAAAGCCAAGTGGCTTTCCCTTTGTTTCTATATTGACCTTTTCACTTGACCTGAGGCATTAATCCTGGCACAGCAAGATATATCAGAGATTGCACAGACTTCACCTGAGAACTAAGTCTGGGGCAATTCTTTCATTTATAACAACCCTGGCTAGTGAGCTGAGGCTGACCTGCTTTTCCTTTCAGAGTCCAGGCAGTGTCATTGAAAACTTCCGAGAAATTTTTACCACTTCACTTTTCTAATTGGATGACTACTGTTACAGAGATAACTGCCAGCAAAGTATACATAAATAATGCATCTGTTTGATTTTTTTTTTTTTGAGACTGAGTCTCGCTTCTGTCACCCAGGCTAGAGTGCAGTGAAGTGATCTCGGCGCACTACAACCTTCGCCTCCCAGGTTCAAGCGATTCTCCTGCCTCAGCCTCCTGAAGAGCTGGGATTACAGGCACGCACCACCACAGCCAGCTGGTTTTTGTATTTTTAGTAGAGACAGGGGTTTCACCATGTTGTCCAGGCTGGTCTCGAACTCCTGACCTCAAGTGATCTTCCCACCTCTGCTTCCCAAAGTGCTAGGATTACAGTGATAAACCACCACGCCCAGCGTGAATCTGTTACCTTACTGCGGAGATCCCTCCATTCCCTAAGAAAAGCCTCAGTTTGGAGAGATCTTTGTGGCCATCTCAGGGCCACATGATCTGTCAGTGGTGCTTCCTTAAACACTTGAAGGGATCTTATGATTACCCCTAAAGGTGTTTTTAGGGGAGACAAGCTAACTCCTGGATTCTACACAGGAAATAAAGACCTTAGGGCACACAGGGTGTCCCTGTCTTTACAGTTCCTGGCCTCTCTAGTGGGACATACATCATTCAGAGGGCATAGTTTGACAGTTCCTCCAACTTGGCCTCCTGGTAAGCTGGTAACCCTTAGGGTTTCTGGTTCAGTTTGAATCATTGAGGCTAGTCCCTGTTTTTGCAAGAATTGCCTGAGGTCTGTCAGTCCAAAGTGTCCTATTTAATCTGTGCCATCAGACAGGTGTTGCTCATTCACCCCACAGAACGACCAAGCAATAGCTATGGGAAGGGAGGTAAAGAAGACCTCCAGTGGTGTTAACCAATGTCTTGCACGGGAGATGTAAAAAACAGGGCAATCCTCTGCTTTATCTGATAGATGCTTGCTAAGGTGAAGGGGAATGACAATCAAAATCATGCTCAGCACCATCGTGGGAGATGGCAGATTCAGCAGTTTCACCATTTAAAGTGTTTGCGACAGTTTGGGAGAGCTGCACCTGGGCATTTTTCTTCCTGAGGAAAAACCCAGGGATGGCTCTGAAGGAAATTATTAGACACCCTTCTTCCCCCTCCTGGCCTCTAAGGTATTCTCACCTCATGTGTTGGAGCTGCTCTCTCTCCATCACCATAAAATCAGTTTGTCCTATTCCAATAGTTATAATTCACCTTTTTCCAATCATCTCTACTCATATCCAGAACTTTCATCCAAAAGAGTCAGATACAAAAGGGATAAGGCAATTTGATAAAACTCATGCCACCTACTGTGGCCTGCATGAGCCACTGGGTAACTCCTGAAGCAAATTTACTCAACCAAGTGACAATTAGCCTCATGATATAGAGTCACATCAACTCAACAAGAGAATCTAGAAGACTGAGCCACAATTAAGTTGAAATCCCTATGCCCCTTTCTGGCTGGGCTACCAACCCACTGGCCTGGGACTGCCATTAGTGAACAGAAAAGCAGCATGGTCAGGGAGGATTTTAAAATAGCAATAGGCCATCCTGATCATTAACCAGGAAGTGGCTAAGAGATGATCTCTTTCTGAGCATAGCCACATTCAGTGACCAAATTGCCTAATTAAGGTATGTGGCCCAGCAGGAGATGAGAGAGCTAGAGTAAAATTCTACTTGAATTAATTTTTGAAGAGGCCATTCCAGTATTCAATATTAGATGCTTGTGAATGATAGGGAGAATGGAATGTCCATCAGATACCTTGACTTTGTTGAGTAGCTTTTGTAATTAAAAAAAAAAACAAAACAAAAAACACTGTTTCATCAAGCTGCAAAGCCCAGAGGCCAAACACATGACACAGATTAGTTTCAAGGGCTACAATAGTCTAGCTGGAATCTGCTGATCAGGTTTGAACAGCAATATTGCATTGAAAGGAATGTAAAAGGCATGTTTCACATGGCGGCAGACAAGAGAAGGGAGCTTGTGCAGCAAAACTCCCCCTTGTACAATCATCACTGAAAAAGTATCAACAGCATTGCAATACAAGGGGTAGCCCTGAGAAGGGATCAGAGGTCTAATGTAGTCACTCTGCCAAGAACATGGCAGATGGCCCATGCTATGTGACCTCCATCACTGCAACACTTTAACAAGTTTGCCTTCCAGGTAGCTTCTGCATCAGAAACAGGGTGCTTTTCTTTATTTTGTGCCAAAACTATAGTGGTAGATAGGTCACCATGTCCAGTACAATGATGGAGCCATTCAGAAACGGTAGCAATCTGGACAGTGCAGTCTTGATCAGCAGCTTGATACCAGAAAACTGGCCCTTACTATGGACATCTACATAAGTGACCCAACAGCTTAACTGTGATTTATTATCACATTTTGCAGCCCCAGAGAGGGTGTCTTTAACCTACCAGTCTGTAGTTTTCCAAGTGACAGACTAAACTTCCAGGCCTTTGGCTGTAGCCCAGAGGTTAGTAAAAATATAACAAGCTTTATCAAAAGGAATACTGGCCAGGGATATGAGAATAACCTTGAGTTCTGCAAAGGGAATGGAGCAACTCCACCCATGTTTGGCTCTGCAGAACTGGCACTCAGGCTGAACAGTGGCAGCAGCTCAATGAGTACCATCAGTTTGAAGCTTAACCAAGTCTAAGGATTTGGTGCCCTGCATCCCAGCCACTCAAGACATGGCTAAAAGGGGCCAACATAGAACTCAGGACATGGCTTCAGAGGGTGCAATCGCCAAGCTTCATCAGCTTCCACATGGTGTTGAGCCTGTGAGTACACAGAAGTCAAGAATTGGGGCTTGGGAACCTCTGCCTAGATACAGAGGTTGTATGGAAACTCCTGGATGCCCAGGCAGAAGTTCGCTTCAGGGGTAGGGCCCTCATGGAGAACCTCTGCTAGGGCAGTGAGGAAGGGAAATGTGGGGTCAGAGTCCCCACACAGAGTCCCTACTGGGGCACTGCCTAGTAGAGCTGTAAGAAGAGGACCACCATCCTCCAAACACCCAAATGGTAGATCCACCAATAGCTTGCACCGTGTACCTGGAAAAGCCACAGACACTCAATGCCAGCCCATGAAAGCAGCCAGGAAGGAACCCTAACCCTGCAAAATCACAGGGACCGAGCTGCCCAAGACTATGGGAGTGCCCATCTCTTGCATCAATGTGACTTGGATGTGTGACATGGAGTCAAAGGAGATCATTTCGGAGCTTTAAGATTTGACTGCCCTGCTGGATTTCAGACTTGCATGGAGCCTGTAGCCCCTTTGTTTCAGCCAATTTCTCCTATTTGAAATGACTGTATTTACCCAATACCTGTACTCCCATTGTATCTAGGAAGTGACTAATTTGCTTTTGATTTTACAGGTTCATAAGCAGAAGGGACTTGCCTTGTCTCAGATAAGACTTTGGACTGTGGACTTTTGAATTAATGCTGAAATGAGTTAAGACTTTGGGGGACTGCTGGGAAGGCATGACTTGCTTTGAAATGTGAGGACATGAGATTTGGGAGATGTCGGGGCATAATATGGTTTGGCTCTGTCCCCTCCTCAAATCTCATCTTGAATTCCCAAGTGTGGTGGGAGGGACCCAGTGGGACGTAATTAAAACATGGGGGCAGGTTTTTCCTGTGCTATTCTGATTATAGTAAGTCTTATGAGATCTGATGATTATATAAGGGAAAGTTTTGCTGCACAAGCTTTCTTCTCTTGTCTGCCGCCATGTGAAACATGCCTTTCATCTTCCGCCATGATTATGAGGCCTCCCCAGCCATGTGGAACTGTAAGTCCAATTAAATCTCTTTCTTTTGTAAATTGCCCAGCCTCAGATATGTCTTTATCAGTAGCATGAAAACAGACTAATATAGCATTTGTTCCCAATCAGTAGAATCACCTCTGGCACTTATAAACATTCAAATTTCAATCACGTAAAACATTGATGCCATTTATACATTCATCAGTGGAAGCTACGATAGTACACTAAACATGCAACAGGGTCACTTATTTTCTCTTCACTGCAAAAATTGCCCAAATCCCAGAATTAAAGTGCCCCCTCTTCCTAGGGAGCTGCAAAGGCTGGTGCCTTGAGTAGTTATATGCAACAGTGCCATAAAGTTTGAATATTTTTCCTCTGAAGTTCCCCAGCATATTCAACCAAGTGCATAAGTGCATATTGAATCTTTTTTTTTTTTTTTTTTTTTTTTTGAGACAAGTTCTTGCTCTGTCACCCAGGCTGGAGTGCAGTGGTGCAAACATCACTCACTGCAATTTCAACCTCCTGGACTCAAGCAATCCTCCCACCTTTTCCTCCCAAGTAGCTGGACTACGTGGGTGCACCACCATGCTTAGCTAATTTTTGTATTTTTTGTAGACACAGAATTTCACCACGTTGTTCAGACTGGTCTCTCCTGAGCTCAAGTGATCCACCCACCTCAGCCTCCCTAAGTGCTGGGATTATAGGCATGAGCTATTGCGCCTGGCCAGGTCTCACTCTTAATTATCTTTCTCCTTAATAAAGGTGAGGTCAGGGTAGGAGGCAAGGGAGAGATCAAGGACACAGAAGAAGAACAGCTTTCTTTGAGAAAATTGAGACTGCATTCAATTTCATTTTCAAGTGGCCCTCACTCATGGCTCATCTGAATGAGCTTCTGAGGTTTTCAGACCACCAAAAGGTCTGTATTAAATAGCATCTCCTCACTGCTCACATTATTTGTTTCCACTCTGGGGATTCTTTAGCTTAGTAGCCATAGCTACCATTGCCCCTAATCCAGGACCATAGCACCTGTTGTCCCATTGTCATAAGATCCCTTTTTCTAACTGCCCAGAGGAGAGTAGCAACTGAAGCACCATTTAGGCAGCTGTTTCCATCCTACTTCTCACGCACAGCCCCTGTCAATTAACAAGTAGGATATTAGGGGATCCTTATTCTCTTAACTCACCCAATACTTGGGCAAATGCATTTACCTCACGATCCAAGTTTATGGGTTCATTATCCCTCCTTTTCCAGAAGACATCTGTCAGCACCCCATCCTCATCACCTAAACTGTCAAGAACTATGAAAAGTCTGAGATTTTATTCTACTTGCAAGCTGGTCTGACAGTAGATGCTAGCAGAAGACATGAAATTCAGGGTAAGAGACAAAGAACTTTATTACTCACAACAATAGTCAAAATACCAACATTTTCTTGTTCTGATTCCCAAGCCCCAGTTCCCACAGGGCAATGCAAAGACCAGGTGATATCTGTACATGCAGATAGTTGCATTACAGGAAAGGAACCATGAGCATAGGGAATCTAAAGCTTTTATCATGCCCTTTGGTCCAGAAAGAGACACTCTCTATCTTCCAAGACTAAATAAACTTGCACTTCATTTTGGAGGGAGACACTATCTCTGTCTTTTCTATCATAGAAACATCCTTGAAAAATAATGTAGTCAGTATATCTGCTTATAAGATACACAGAAACGGCCGGGCGCGGTGGCTCACGCCTGTAATCCCAGCACTTTGGGAGGCTGAGGCGGGTGGATCACAAGGTCAAGAGATCGAGACCATCCTGGTCAACATGGTGAAACCCCGTATTTACTAAAAAAATACAAAAATTCAGCTGGGCATGGTGGCGCGTGCCTGTAGTCCCAGCTACTCAGGAGGCTGAGGCAGGAGAATTGCCTGAACCCAGGAGGCGGAGGTTGCGGTAAGCCGAGATTGCGCCATTGCACTCCAGCCTGGGTAACAAGAGCGAAACTCCGTCTCAAAAAAAAAAAAAAAAAGATACACAGAAACACAGAGGTCCATGGAGAATTATCTAATTAGCCATACCTCATTTAATTGCACATCACTTTGTTGTGCATCACAGACACTGCATTTTTTACACACTGAAGGTTTGTAGCAACCTTCGATAGACCCTGTAATTCTGTGGCACCATTTTTCCAGCCTCAAGTGCTCACTTCATATCTCTGCATCACATTTTGGTAATTCCTGCAACATTTCAAACTTTTTCATTATTAATGTATCTGTTATGGTGATCTGTGATCAGTCATCTTTGATGTTATTGTTTTGAGGTGCTACAAACCATGTAACAGGTGAACTTAATTGATAAATGTGTATGTTCTCACCGCTCCACTGACCAGCAGTTCTTCTGTTTCTCTCCCTCTCCTCAAGCCTCCTTATTCCCTAAGGCATAACACTATTGAAATTAGACCAATTAATAATCCTACAATGGCCTCTAAATGTTCACATGAATATCAGAGTCATACATTTCTCTATTATTTTTTGAGACAGGGTCTTGCTCTGTCACCTAGGCTGGAGTGCAGTGATGCAACCATGGCTGACTGCAGCCTCAACCCCTACAGGCTCAAGCCATCCCCCCACATCAGCCTCCCAAGTTGCTGTGGCTACAGGTGCATACCACCATGCCTGGTTAATTTTTTGTAGAAATGGGGTTGTGCCATGTTGCCCAGGCTGGTCTCAAACTCCTGAGCTCAAGCAGTCCTCCCACCTCAGCCTCCCAAAGTGCTGGGATTACAGACAGAAGGCACCATGCCTGGCCACATTTCTCACTTTAAATTAAAAGCTAGAAATCTTCCAGGCTACTGAAAGATAGGGAAAAAAATAATAATAAATTTTTTAAAAGCTAGAAATGCTACTCCTGTGAACACATGAATGGTAAGAAGGTATAACAGACTTATTGCTGAAAATGAATAAAGTTTTAATGGTCTGGATAAAACATCAAACCAGCCACAATATTTCCTTAAGCTAAAGCCCTAATCCAGAGCAAGGCCCTAACTCTCCAATTCTGTGAAGGTTGGGAGAGGTGAGGTAGCTGCAGAAGAAAGTTTGAAGGTAGTAAAAGTTGGTTCATGAGGTTTAAGGAAAGAAGCCATCTTTTTTAAGATAAAGGTGAAGCAGCAAATGCTAATGTAGATGTTGTGGCAAATTATGCGACTATGGCTAAGATCACTGAAGAGACGGCTATACTAAATAAGATCTCCATTGTAGATAAAACAGCCTTGTATTGGAAGAAGACACCATTTAGAATTGACATAGCTAGAGAGAAGTCAGGGCCTGGTTTCAAAATTTCAAAGGCTGGCTCTTGTTAGGGGTTAATGCAGCCAGTAACTTTAAGTTGAAACTAATGTTTTTTACCATTCCAAAAATCCCAGGGCCCTTAGAATTATGCTAAATCTACTCTGCCTGTGTTCTATTAAAGGAACAATAAAGACTGATGACAGCACATCTGTTTACAGCATGGTTTGCTAAATATTTTAAGCCCACTGTTGAGACCTACTACTATTTTGAAGATTCTCTTCAAAATATTACTGCTCATTAAGAATGCATCTATTCACACAAGAGCTCTGATGGAGATGTACAAGGAAATAATATCATTTTCATGCCTGCCAACACAACATCCATTCTGTGGCCCGTGGATCAAGGAATTACTTTGACTTTGAGGTCTTTATTAAAGAAGTACATTTTGTAAGGCTATAGCTGCCATAGGTAGTGATTACTCTAATGGACCTAGGCAGTCAGTTGAAAACCTTCCAGAAATGATTTACCATTCTAGATGCCATTAAGATTTATGATTGGAGGAGGTCAAAGTATCAACAGTAACAGGAGTCAGAAAGAAGTTGATTGCAATTTTTATGGATTACTTGGAGAAGTTCAAAACTTCAGTGGAGGAAGTTAACTGCAGATGTGTTAAAAATAGCAAAATTATAAGTGGAGTCTAAGGATGTGACTGAATTACTGCAATCTCATGATAAAACTTGGACAAGATTTTGCCTGGTGAAGATGCTATGAACATTACTGAAATTACAACAAAGGATTTAGAATATTTTATAAAATTAGTCGATAAAGCAGCAGCAGGGGTTGAAAGGATTGATTCCAATCTTGGAGGAAGTTCTGTTGTGGGTAAAAGGCCATCAAATAGCATTATATGCTACAGAGAAATCTTTCATGAGTGGAAAAGTTAATCAATGCAGCAAACTTTACTATTGTCTTATTTTAAGAAATTGTCACAGCCACCCCAACCTTCCACAACCATGATCCAGATCAGTCAGCAGCCATCAATATCATGGCAAGACCCTCCAACAAAAAATTATGACTTGCTGAAGGCTCAAATAATCATTAGCTTTTTTAGCAATAAAGAATTTTTTAATTAAAATAGGTACATTGAGGTTTTTTTAAAGACATAATGTTATTGCACACTTAACAGACTACAGGATGGTGTAAATGTAACTGTTGTATGCAGGGGAAAACCAAAAAACTTCATGTGACTCACTTTATTGAGATATTCACTTTATTGCAGTGGTCTGAAACTGAACCCACAATAACTACAAGGTATGCTTATAAATAGCTTATTTTAAACAAAAAGTGAAAATGATTTCCCCATTTGTTATTTACTAACAAATAGACCAGACATTTGCATCAGACAGTGAGCATAAGCTTCCCTGATCACCTCTCAATAGACATGCTCCCATTTCCCTTTTGACTCTCCTCAAAGTTTCCTGTAAGACTAAGCTTTATCTTCCATATGTCTCACAGGTCAGTGTTCATAATAACCATCAGTTACACAACAGCAATTTAATGAATTTCAGCAAAGAGTAAGGACAAATTGCAGATTTCTGAATGGAAGGCCAGGATAGGTCATCTGGCTATCCACTGAAACTAGTGATTCTCAACTTCTCCTGCCTTCAACCCACCAAGAGGAATATTAGACATCCACCTGTCAGTGGTTCTCTATGGAGGGTAGTGGAGGAAAGCCTAATTTGGGCATTAACAGAACATGAGGATTTATGTTAAATCCTCATGTTATTTTTCTTGAGATAGTATGACTATCGTTCAGATATAACCATATCCAATTTTTGACTACTCCAAACCAAGTAATTACATATTATTCTCACTACCCCTATCTATTGTGATGATATAAATTGACTCTAAAAATATTAAACATTTATATATTACTCGAGACCTCTAAACTATAAAATACTTCAAAAGTCTAGTCCTTAAAATTTAGGGCAAAAAATACCTAAATTTTGGCCAGGAGCAGTGGCTCACGCCTGTAATCCCAGCACTTTGGGAGGCTGAGGTGGTGGATCATTAGGTAAGGAGTTCCAGATCAGCCTGGCCAACACGGTGAAATCCTGTCTCTACTAAAGATACAAAAAATTAGCCAGGTGTGGTGGCACATGCCTGTAATCCCAGCTACTCAGGAGGCCGAGGCAGGAGAACCGCCTGAACCTGGGAGGCAGAAGTTGCAGTGAGCCAAAATTGTGCCATTGCACTCCAGTCTGGGCAACAGAGCAAGACTCCATCTCAAAAAAACAAAACAAACAAACAAAAACCTGAATTTTAAAAATTAGTAAAACGTATGCTGGAAAGCATGTTAAAACACATAATGCCTAATTTTTAGTTAGCAATATTTTTATGTTGCAAGACATACAATAAGACATACTTACTGCTTATCTTGTCCTCCACAGACAGAAAGCAATTCAGAAACATAAATACTAGGTCAATATTTAACCATCAAGAAAAAGATAAACTGCTACATCAGCTGATTTTTTTTCTCTTTGCATTTAATGAATTTACATCAAAAAATTAGGTAGTCATTTTACATTTAAGGAATAAAAATCTTAAAAAAAAAATACAAAGAGTGAAAGGATTTTAACCAAGTTTACATTTGTTTTTGCTATAATTTTTAACAACAATTCATCTCATCATAACTTAATGCAGTGTGCAAATGCAGCACCCATTACAGTCATTAAACTAAATTTAAGGAAGTACACTGTTAACAGTGACCCTCAAAGGAAATGGATTTATCTTCTATTAAAAAATCTATGATATATAAGCATTACATAATAATGCTACTTAACCACCTTTTGTCTCAATAATTATCACCAAAGTTTTCTGGAAATAAATGCACAAATAATTAAATATTTAAAAGGTGAAATGTTTCTTATTTTAACTTTAGCTAAAGATCTTTTCTTTTTCATTAAGAAACACTTTAATAGTTTTAAAGCAAAAGCTGTTAAGAGTCTAGATAGCTAAAACTGTACTCCTGAGTTCAAGCTTACAGATAAGTCTTTTGTAAGTAGTTCTGAATAAAATATCTTCCCTCCCCATACCCCTACCCGAAATCTTATATTGTTCTTACAAAACTTTGGTCAAGAGTAGAAATATATCCAGGCAGATGTATATGCCATACAATAGCAAGAACAGTAAAGCCCAACTAATGATTTTGAGTTTTAAAAATAGAAGGCAATTAAAATGTACTCAAAGTTACATTAAGAAAAGCTTTCACAGGGGTAATATTGAAACAGTCACAAAGGTTAAGAAAATACTGATATCAAAGTACAAATGGCTACAATGTTAAAATAGACAAAAACTGCTATACAGGAGCCTCTTTGAAAATTAAAAATAACACAACACATGAGTCAGGATGATTTTCCTGTTGTACTCATGAATTTTAGTCTTTATAAGGTTGGTTATGTTGACATCTAGAAGAGTTTCCTATCACATCTGATGGTCTCATTCCAACTTCATAGGGTGGGTCTTCCCCAAGGAACCTCTGATCCTGGTCGCATCTTGGTCATTGCACAATTTCAAAGTAATGCAATATCGCCATGATGTGCTGGGGCATGAAGACGTATCCTGTGTATAGTGCCATCCCCACAATGGAAACCAGCATGGAATCTGAGTTGTAGTTAAGGAAACTTACTATTCTTAATTTATTCAAAACTAAATCCCCAAATGTTTTCAATGATTCTTGTATGTTGAAGTACCCATTCACATAGTGTTTTCTGGTTTATGTCAAGTACTGATGAAGAAGTAATAACGAGAACAATAATGCTAGCTACTAACAACCATGCCTGGCACCATTCTAAGCTGGTTTTTGTTTTGTTTTAGCTCATTCTATCTTTACTATCACAATATAAAGTAGGTAACGTTATTCTCCCTGTATAATTGAAAACATCAGACTGCTTAAACATTTTTTTTCTTTTCTTTTTAGTAGAGACAGGGATTCACCATGTTGGCCAGGCTGGTCTCAAACTCCTGACCTCAGGTGATCCACCCCCTCAGCCTCCCAAAGTGTTGGGATTACAGGCATGAGCCACCATGCCCGGCCAGACTGCTTAAAATGAAGCATAGAATGTGATACTGTTCAACCTAAGAAATAAATACATAGGAATAAAATTCTATTTGATGACTGTAAAAGGTCTACCAACTTAACTAATAAGAATGTATCATCAAAGAACTTTAGAATTAGTTCGACTAGAATGTAGCTAAAAGTATTTTTAGAGTCAGACAAAGCTAAAATCAATCATACGCTAGCTTAGGGATATAAAATGACAGCACCTGCTACTATCAAACATTTATTTATTATTATCACTATTAAACATTATTATCACCATTGCTCCTATTTGCAACAACTTCAAATAAAAGTCGTCTTGATAACCTAAACAATAGCCTTTCTGTACTGTGTTCCTTTCTTTTTATTACAAAAGGAACTGAAACTGTATATATAGAAGTCAACAAGAGGCCTCTCCCTGGGGCCACACAAAATACTGCTAGCAAAAATTACGTCTAAGGGCTTTTGGCTTTGCAGTTACACGGCATGCTAACAGGAACAACTGTTTTTGAACTGGGGTCATGCTTTCTTAATTCACATATTCTCATTTATTCTTTCTCCTCTTTCACTTGCCTTTCTCCTTTCTCAACTCTACATACCTTTCAGCTCTACATATATTATTTCTAACATAACTTACATTCTTTTATGAGAAGATAGGGTTTAAATAAACAATGTGCTTACTACCAACTAATATTTGTATAACAAGTTAGTTGACAAATCTGTTCCACAATTACATTATCTTACTTAACCCTTACAGCTTTCCTATGAAATGTTTATTATGTTCATTATTAATCAGAAGCTATGAAAATTGAGTAGCTTGTTCAGGGCCATACAGGAAGCTGTCTTTAGAGCCAGAGGTCAAACCAAGACTGCCTGACTCAAGCCATAAACTCATTCTCTTCATCCAGCAAACAAGGGCAGAAAGTCTCTCTTTTTCTTTTTCTTTTTTTTTTTTTGAGACAGAATCTGGCTCTGTCACCAGGCTAGAGTGCTGTGGTGCCATCTTGACTCACTGCAACCTCTGCATGATTCTCCTGCCTCAGCTTCCCATGTAGCTGGGACTACAGGTGTGTGTCGAGTTAATTTTTGTATTTTTAGTAGAGATGGGTTTCACCATGTTGGTCAGGATGGTCTCCCTCTCTTGACATCATGATACACCCACCTCGGCCTCTGAAAATGCTGGGATTACAGACGTGAGCTACTTGCACCCACCCCAAAGTCTCTTATAAATTTTTTTACAATTTACTTTTTAACCTCCCTTAATCCAGTTCTTCCTTAAACTACCATCTTCTATTTACTAATTTCTTTAAAAAAAGAAAAATACATACATTTGCTGTTTCTATATCATTGCCATATATTTGTTCATCACCAACACACCATCTGATTCTTACTACTCGACTGTAGGCATTGTTCTAAGCTCACTGGTGGTCTCCTATCAAATCCAAAGGCTGTTTGAATTTACAGTGCCAGTCCTTCTTCTTCAAAACCCTTTCTATTTATGCCTGTAGTCCCAGCTACTCTGGAAGATAAGGTGAGAGGATCGCTTGAGCCCAGGAGTTCAAGGCTGTGGTGAGCCAGAAGGGCACCACTGCATTCCAGCCTGGGCAACACAGCCAGAGCCTGTCTCAAAAAACAAACAGAAAAGGAATTAAAAAAACCTTTCCACTCTCCAAAACTCTACTGTGGACTGAGGCATTTCTCTAAGACCCTCTTTTAATCTCTCTTACCATTTCCCTGTTTTTCACTGGCTCTTTCCTTTATGACGGATGACAGATTATTAGAGTGAACTTTGTGTTTTCCCGGCAAGCATCCACTCTATCTCGCCTCCTAGTACAGCAGCCATGCCCTTTTGGTTGGACTAACCCATCTTCATGGATAAGCCCTGACTGCTCTTAACCAATTAGAGGGGATCCCTTTTTCTTGGTAACAATGCCCTACCTCAACACTGATCAACCAGCTCAAAGCTTAGAACTTCTGCCAGGAATTCAGGAACATAGATGCTGTCTCCTAGAATATGCAGTTTGCTGATGGAATCTTGCAATCAACTGGAGTCACTTTACCTCCATGAGGAAAGCAGGATTCAGAACAAACCTGACTCAAGAAGGTGGTGGGACAAAAATAATCACAGAAAAATGGTGTCAGAATCCTCATCAAAAAACCCTGAAGCCCACCCTACCACTGGATGTTCACACACTAACCTAATAAATCCCCTTTACTTTTTTTTGAGACAAGGTCTCACTCTGTCATCCAGGCTGGAGTGCAGTGACACAATCATAGTTCACCACAGCCTCGACCTCCCAGGCTCAGGCAGTCCTCCCACCTCAGCCTCCCAAGTAGCTGGGACAACAAGCACACACCACCACCATGCCCAGCTAATGAATAATTTATTTATTATTTTTGTAGAGATGGGGGTCTCCCTATGATGCTCAGGCTGGTCTTGAACTCCTGGGCACAAGGGATCCTCCCACCTCAGCCTCCCAAAGTGCTGAGATTACAGGTGTGAGCCACCACAAGTGCCTGGCTGGTCAATCCTCTTACTCTTTTTTTTTTTAATAGAGATGGGGTTTCTCCATGTTGGCCAGGGTGGTCTCGAACTGCTGACCTTAGGTGATCTGCCCACCTCAGCCTCCCAAAGTGCTGGGATTATAGGCGTGAGCCACCACGCCCGGCCAATGCCCTTACTCTTAAAGAAGATTTTATTGTTAGACTTTATTACTTGCCGCTGAAAACATTCCAGATAACAAGATGGAATTCCCATTGTTTTGTCTTGAGCCTCGCACTCTCTCATAACTTAAACAACTATAGGTTGAGTATCCGTTATCCTAAATGCTTGAGATAAGAAGTGTTTCAAATTTCAGATTGAAAAAAAAAAAAAAAAAAGGCCGGGCGCGGTGGC
>NW_016107359.1:1944429-1947124 GCF_001604975.1 Cebus imitator
AAAAAAAAAAAAAAAAAGTGGCCAGGCAAAGCAGCTCACACCAGTAATCCCAACACTTTGGGAACTCAAGGCAGGTGGATCACTTGAGACCAGTGAGGCAGAAAAAAAATCTCTGAAGTCAGGAAACATAAGGCCAATTCACACTTCAGCTATGATAGAAAATATCCTCACCACAGGGTGTAGGCCAAGTAAATTACTGTAACTTTTCTTCATCCTCTCCATTTACATACGGCGTACTCCAAGTAACCAATGGAATCCCCCAGAGGACAGTTAAACTCCCAAAAATTCTGTAATGCGGCCTTTGAGCCCTTAGGCTCAGGCCCAGTCCCACATTGTGGAGAATACTTTCATTTTCAGTAAAACTCTTCATTCCTTTCTTGTTTGTTGTGCATTTTGACCAATTCTTTGTTCAAAATGCCAAGAACCCGGACACCCTCCACAGTTAACATATTTTGGCAAGTCAGCCAGGAGGAAGAGGTAAGCCCAGATGTCAGGGTCACTGCTCGTAGGGATATGTCTTGTAGACCTTGACTTCGCAACAGATGAATAAAGTACACTGCCACACAGATATTATGCTTTGCCAGTTTGGCTGAGGGTCTGTTGATGCTTACAGACTCCTTGGAGAGTGCTGTAAACAGTTGCAACTGCTGGCCCCTACCAGCTAGTGAGACTTGCATTTATTTAGTAAAGTTTAATTGACAAAAGCTTGAGTCAACACCACTAGAGAGAAGAGATTAAAGGACAGGTTATGATGCCCAAAGCAAACACTATTAGAAGGTAATCTCCTTGGTTGATCTCCTCCTGGGAGGGCTATCTGGCTGAAAGTTTAGTTTTAAGACCACATGAGTAAACAAGTTAGTTAGGTAAATGCTTCCATATACCTTAGCTATTTGCTTTACTTATTAACTAAATGTAAAGGGGATTTAGGCTGCCTTCAGCTAAGAACTACAGAAAAAACTTTTAGGTCTTCCAAAAGGGTTTGAGACTATATTCTATAACTTTCCATATTGGCCAAGCTGGTCTCAAACTCCTGGCCTCAGGTGATCTGCCCATCTCGGCCTCCCAAAGTGCTGGGATTATAGGCATGAGCCACCACACCCAGTCTGGGCCTTGGTTTTATTGTGACATTTGGAAGCCTGGCAAACATGTGCCCTTAGAAGTGCTCTCACAAAGCTAAACTTATATACGATAGAGTATCCAGCTATAATTTGCTATCCAGCATAGATTTCTCAATCCATCTCATTTCACAAAGCTAAACATATATATAACAGAGCATACCAACTATAATTTGCTATCTGGAACAGATTTCTCAATCCATCTCATCATGCAACAAGCCTCTCAAAATTTAAAGTATCCTTGACACACTGAATGATAAGAAATGGGTATTAGAAACAATACAGCACTGGAGGAGGCCCAGGTTTGAGTCATAACTCTTCCATCCCTATGTCAAAAGCTCTCTGAATAGCAGTTTCCTTATCAATAAAATGTGGACACACATCATCTATCTTTCAGAGTTGTGAGAATTCAGAATCAAATCTATTCTGCAAGAGAAAGCAATGTAATCCTCATTAAAACTGTTCTTTGAGGGTTTGAGCATTTAACATCATGACTTAAACCTATGTTTGCCCAAGTTCATCCTGCTACTAATTTGTTATTAATTTACAGTGTAATCCTGGGATGTCACAATCTCTCTGGACCTGAGTTCCTTCATAAAATGAGGTCCTTTCTTTCGTTAACATTTTAGGATCCTGTTTGTTTAAAGAGGACATTTAGGTACCACCTCTCAATCGTCCATAAAGCAATCTTCTGTTTCACACATACACAAAGAAAAAAATGTAAAAATGAATCAGTGTTATGCAATACACATATACTGGAAGGTAATATACAAAGTTATAATCTTTCTATTTACCAAACTCTTGCTGTTGTTTGCATAAGTATCAGTGGCTATATACAAATTAATCAGGTCTACATTCTAGAGGGGGTTCCATGACTCAAGCAATAGAGAACAAAGTGCAATCTAGAGTACAACCTCAAACAAAAAAATGGGCTGTTCTGTTTTGTGTTTATGACCTGTCTCTAACACCGACTTTTTTTTTTTTTTCCCATTTATTTTATTGCATTTTAGGTTTGGGGGTACATGTGAAGAACATGCAAGATTGTTGCATAGGTACACACGTGGCAGTGTGATTTGCTGCCTTCCTCCCCATCACCTACGTCTGGCATCTCTCCCCTTGCTATCTCTCCCCAGATCCCCACGCCCCACTGTCCCTCCCCTATTTCCCCCCAACTGACCCCAGTGTGTAGTGCTCCCCTCCCTGTGTCCATGTGTTCTCATTGTTCAACACCCGCCTATGCGTGAGAACATGTGGTAATACAGACTTTTAAGTGTTTGATGGAGCACCTCTACTGAGCCTTTGCTTCCAGCCATAGTACATTGCTTGGTAAAGAAGGTGCTTCATGAATCATCCCAGAACCGAGCAAGTAATGTGCCAGGATACTATGCAGGTGCTGAAGATAAATGTTTGTTAAAGGGCTGAATGAACAATCAAAGGTTACTTATAACCTGAGTATAACATAAATATTTTATGGGTTCCATGGACACAAAAGCAAGTAGATATGAAGCCGTATATAGAAATAAGCCATATCTTTATGTTGTTTTCTCTTTCTTTTTTTTTCTTTTTTTTTTTTTTTTTTT
>NW_016107359.1:1947439-1952196 GCF_001604975.1 Cebus imitator
CCAATCTTAAAAAAAAAAAAAAAAGTCTTGTAACAAAGAGAGGAAATGCTTTGAATATAAGTGCAGTACATCAAAAACAAAACCACAGCAACTAACATTTCCTGTCTCAATTAGTAACTCTAAACTATCATCACCCACCTTGGTAATCTAATCACAAGACTTTGGAAAACTTAAAGGAGGTAGTTTCTTATTGGGAAAAGGTCATATAGACTTTTGTTCCAGTGGATATGACTTATACATCTTCACTAGTCTAAACAATTTCTTTCTTTTTTTTTTTTTTTTTTTTTTTTTTTTTTTTTTTTTTTTTTTTTTTTTTGTAGTCTAAACAATTTCAGTGACGTCTGTCTCCGATTACACTAGCCACATTAAAAAGCAAAGCTAAAACAACATTTAAAGCAATCCATGGCCAGTCTCAGCAGCTCACGTCGGTAATCCCAGCACTTTGGGAGGCCAAGGCGAGTGGATCACCTGAGGTCAGAGTTCAAGACTAGCCTGGCCAACATGGTAAAACCCCGTCTCTACTAAAAATACAAAAAAAACTAGCTGGGTGCTGGTGGCAGGAGCCTGTAATCCCAGCTACTGGGGAGGCTGGAGGAAGAGAATCGCTTGAACCAGGGAGGCGGAGGCTGCAGTGAGATGAGATCACGCCACTGCACTGCAGCCTGGGTGACAGAGCAAGTCTCCACTTCAAAAAAATAAAAATAAAGCAATCCAATCCTATATTAATCAAATTTCTTTTGTAAAATCAATTCTAAATGCTATTTAACCTTAGAAATACTCAGAAGTTCTGACAAATCTAATTTAAGAAATCACCTTAATGAAAAAATAAAAGCATTTGACAAAGTATTATCATATGCTGTTTACGGAAAAGCAATCAAAGCCCTAAGTGAAACCAGCTGCCGGCTACTGAAATGAAGCTCCAAACAGGAACTCTTTCCTCCTTCCAGCCAGTCTGACTATAGTTTTCTTCTCCCCGGACCTCAAAAAACTGCAGATCCTCACCAACGGAAATGTAAAGAAAGTTAATTTTTCCGGTGGGTGCGGTGGCTCACGCCTGCAATCCCAGCACTCTGGGAGGTGGATCGCCTAAGATTAGGAGTTCGAGACCAGCCTGGCCAACATGATGAAACCCCGTCTCTACTACAAATACAAAAATTGAATGAAACAGGTTTGTAAAAAATAGGTAAAAAAATTTAAAAACAACAAAAAATAAATAAAAATGCAAAACTTAGCGCAACACGATGGCACATGCCCATAATCCCAGCTACTTGGGAGGCTGAGGCACAAGAATCGCTTGAACCCAGGAGGCGGAGGTCGCAGTGAGCCAAGATCGTGCCACTGCACTCCAACCTGGGTGACAGACCAAGACTCCATCTCAAAAAAAAAACCAGAAAGTTAATTTTTCCTGGATATATAAACTATCTCTTGATACTTTTCTAGATGCCTTATGTTGAAGCAGGTGGGAGATATTATACTGTCACAATCCTCTGTACCAATTTGGTATTCATGGATCATGTTAAAGGATTTCACATCAGCATCAGAAGTTAGTGTTTAGCAAGCAAAACCCATTCTCTGAGCTTTCTATAGTGTGCTGATTATACAAACCTAAGCATGAAGATTGTTTTTAGAAACTACAACTTGATGACAAGCTCTTTAAAAACTAAACAAACAACAAAGCATGCTGCAAAATGAGTAATGATCACGAACTGAAAATTTTTCACTGTGGACTAAAATCCTGCAAATGGTTTGCAGCTCTAATCCCAGAGACGCTAAGGTTATGATGTCTCTGGCACTCATTTTTTGATTTGAGCTTCTACTACCCTCTTGAAGATTTGAAGTCCCAGTGTCATGGGGAAAAAATTCCCAGTCTGCTCTGAAATATTATCTGTACTGCTACAGTACATGTTTCTGTAACATCAGATAACCCACATATGACTAGTATAGTATAGGAGCTGTATTCCTTCATATGGGATATTTCATCAGTGGGAAAATAACTAAGTGACCCTTGAAAACATGAGTTTGAACTGTGCAGGTCTACTTATACATGGCCTTTTTCTGCCTCTACCACCCCTGAAACAGCAAGACCAACCCCTCCTCTTCCTCCTCTTCCTTCTTATGATTTTCTTTCCTCTAGCTTACGTTATTCTAAGAATATAGTATGTAATACATATAACACAAAAAGTATGTTAATCAACTACTAATGTTATCAGTAACGCTCCAGTCAACAGTAGACTATTAGCAAAGTTTCTGGGGACTCAAAAGTTGTGCACAGATTTTCAACTGCCTGGGAGTGAGGATGAGGGCCTGGGGGCAAACCCCAAGTGGATCAAGGGTGAACTGTATCACCTTCATCAGGAAACATCTCTTAACTCAGCTGCTATACAGGCAGAAGTTCCTTTAACTCTATTTTAAGAAAATTAGAAATTCACATTTGCAGCCGGTATCTCTCTTCAGAGAAAGGCACCTCCAGGGTAGCACAGCTCTCAGCCAGTGATGGGTAGCACTGCCCCTACACTGCCTCAATGGCAGCCCACACTATCTGCATTTTATCAGCACCCACTGCTGACATTTCCATTCAACTTTGTCCATGCATTTTGTTTGTTTGTTTTTATTTTTTCATTTTTTGTCCATGCATTTTTAACGTCCCCTCGGGCAGCTTCCAGCAAAGTTGAGCAGCCTGCCTGTCTGGGATATCCACGTTATTCCCTCAAGATGCCAAGTATTGTTTTTGTTAGTGCTTGCTTACTAAGTTGCATACATTTTTAATGGTCTGCCCCAATACTATTTTCCCATAACCCTATTATTTTGCAGTTTTTCAGAAACATATATAATATATGCTGACCAAAATCCTTGTATTTGTAAAACTTCTATTTCTCATAACTATTGATCATAAATACTATCTTTCTACCATTCCATAACTACTATTTATTGAACGTTCCAATTTATACAACATATATATCCTCTATCAAGTACATCTTCCGGAACACATAGCTTAAATTGTTAAATTTGAGCATTTGGGGTTTGTTCTTTAAAAAAAAAAAAAAAAAAAAAAGGCCAGGTCCAATGGTTCACACCTGTAATGCCAGCACTTTGGGAAGCTGAGGCAGGAGGACTTCGTGGGGCCAGGAGTTCGAGACCAAACTAGGCAACACAGCAAGACCCTGTCATTACTAAAAATTTAAAACTTAGGCATGGTGGTGTGTGCCTGTAGTCCCCGCTACTTGGGAGGCTAAGGCAGGAAAATCGCTTGAACCCGGGAGGCAGAGGTTTCAGTGAACCAAGATTGCACCACTGCACTCCAGCCTGGGCAACAGAGAAAGACTCTGTCTCAAAAAAAAAAAAAAAAAAAATGAACTCATTAAGAAAAAATGTCTTGGCCGGGCATGGTGGCTCATTCTCGTAATCCCACCACTTTGGGAAGCAGAGGCTAAGAAGGTCACTTAGCCCAGGAGCTCAAGACCAATCTGGGCAACATGGTGAAACCCCACCTCTAAAAAATAATTTAAAACTGAGCAGCCTAAGCAACATGGTAAAACCCTGTCTCTATTTTAAAAAATACAAAAATTAGCCAGGCATAGTAGTGGCTCACGCCTGTAGTCCCAGCTACTCAGGAGGCTGAGATGGGAGGATTGCCTGAGTCTGGGAGGCAGAGGTTGCAATGCGCCATGATTGTGCCACAGCACTCAAGCCTGGGTTACAGAGCGAGACTTTCAGAAAAGAAAAGAAAGAAAGGAAAGGAAGGAAGGAGAAAGAAAAAGAAAGGAAGAAAGAAAAGAGAAAGAAAGAAAGAGAGAGAGAGAGAGGGAGGGAGGGAGGGGAGAGGAGGGGAGGGGAGGGACGGAGGGAGGGAGGGAGGGAAAGAAACTTATTAAAACTTAGGCAGGCAAGTGGTGTGTAACTATAGTCCCAGCTACTTGGGAAGCCTAGGTGGGAGGATCACTTGAGCCTGGAAGTTTAAGGTTATAGTGAGCTGTGATCACACCACTGCACTCATGCATGGGTGACAGAACAAGACCCTGTCTCTAAAAATAAAAGAAAGAAAAAGAAAAAGACTCTGGTGAACTGAGGTTTTAATTATAATTCCCTTTATTGACTAGCTCAGGAAAGACAGATGGTGACTTAAACATGCCCGCTGACCAAACATAGGGTTTTTCTTTATCAGTTTTGCTTTGTCTGCTGTGTCCATTTACAAAATATACTTTACATATTAAAAAAAAAAAAAAAAACGGGCAGAGATACTAATTTAATTATAGGAAATCATACCAATCATTATTAGTACCTCCCCAGGTGGCATACCAAAATATATTCCTCAAATGCCTCTTTTGGCTTATAAAAACTTTGATATCACCAAACTACACCAAAACAATACCTATTAAGAGTACTTTTTTATATATTCACAGAATATCTCAGGAGATGCACAGGAAACTGCTGACACTGGTTGTCTCAGGGTGGCGTGGTTAGGGATGGAAAGAAGACTATCGCCAACTACCTTTTTGTATCTTTTGTGTTTTCAACCATAAAGATGTATAATCTATTTTATTTACAGCTTAGAAATTCATATTTTTGAAACTCCCAAATACTTTAATTACTCTAGTATACAGAGATGCAAAAAAAAAAAAGTCCTTTTGGCCGGGTGTGGTGGCTTGCCCCTGTAATCCCAGCACTTCGGGAGGCTGAGGTGGGCGGATCACCTGAGGTCAGGAGTTTGAGACCAGCCTGACCAATATGGTGAAACCCTGTCTTAAAAATTGAAAAAA
>NW_016107359.1:1953065-1954731 GCF_001604975.1 Cebus imitator
GAAAAATCCGTTTAAAAAAAAAAAAAAAGAAAAAAATATTATTATTATTATTATTATACCTATTTATGGAGTACAATGTGATATTCTGATACATGTATACAGTGTATAATAATCAAATTAAGATAATTAGCATACCCATCTCCTCAAATATTTACCATTTCTTTGTGTTGGGAACATTCAAAATCTGCTCTTTTAGCTATTTGAAAATATACAATAAATTGTTAATCAGAGTCACCCTACAGTACTATAGACACTAGAACTTATTCCTCTTACCTAGCTGTAATTTTATATTTGTTAACCGACCTCTGGCTATCCCCTTCCCAACAAAAATGGGAAGATTTCCCTTACCTTTTCCAACAAAAATGTATATTCTTCTGGCTCATTTTCCTACTTTATTAAACATTAAAATGTTGGTTACTGGATCTTAACCAGTAAAGGTATTGAAAAGGTATGAGCACCTGCCTTCATGTCCTCAAATCAGCCTCAGAGGCCCTTCATCATCTGACCTTTCCTACTGTTCATACCCCCTTCATTTGGCTCCAGCCACACTGGCCTCTCTGCTATTCCTGAAACATGCCAAGCTTCCTCATGCCTCGGCATCTGCACTTCCCGTACCTTTTGCCTGGAATGCTCACTCCTCTAGAATTATCTCCCTGCTTAAATATTTCCAAATGTCCTCTCCTGACCACTCTAGCTAAAATTGGGGAGGAAAAAAAAAACTCAGCTGGGCACGGTGGGTGAGTCACACCTGTAATCCTAGCACTTTGGGAACCCAAGGCTGGTGGCAGATCACTTGAGCCCAGGAGTGGAGACCAGCCTGGGCAACATGGTGAAACCCTGTTTCTACAAAAAAAAAACAAGAAAAATTAGCCAGGCTCGATGGAACATGCCTGTATTCCCAGCTACTCAGGAGACTGAGGTGGGAGAATGGCTTTAGTTGAAATCATGCCACCGCACTCTAGCCTGGGTGACAGAGCAGGACCCTGTCAAAAAAAGAAAGAAGGGAAGGAGGGAGGGAGGGAAGAAAAGGAAAAAAAAAAAAACAACACCTCCTTCTTCCTTACTGTTCTGTTTTATTTTTATCCATAACAACAATATAATAATCTATATATTTCATTTATTTATCTAGTGGCATTAGAAGAAAAAATTTATGTTTTATTTACAGTTATAGCCCCAATTTCCAGAATAGTATCTGACAAATAGAAGGTACATAATAATACTTGTAAAGTACAGAATTCAACATATACATCATACAAATGAGCAAACAAAGCAATGTAAATTTTGTTAACAGCTCTAAGATAAGTCAAAGAAGTTCTCCTTCACTTTGGGAGGCCGAGGTGGGAGGACTGTTTGAGGCCAGGAGTTTGAAACCACCCTGGTTTCATAGCAAGACCCTGTCTCTACTAAAAACTAAAAAGAAAAAAAAAATTGCCCCAACTATTCAGGAGACTGAGGGGGAGGCTGAGGCGAGAGGATCACTTGAGCCCAAGAGTTCAAGTTTATAGTGAGCTATGATTGCACCACTACACTCCAGCATGGGTGACAGAGGAAGACCATGTCTCTTAAAAAAATAAAATAATAACATATATTTTTAAAGTTCTCCTAATCCCTTTAAATTTAAATTCTCTCTGATAACTGAATTTTGTTCATCAGAAACAGCCAAGCT
>NW_016107359.1:1955596-1956818 GCF_001604975.1 Cebus imitator
AAAAAAAAAAAAAGATCTCTTTCCTACTCTCAAATACTCCTGCAATTGGTTTAAAATAACAAAATGGCTCACTCCTGTAATCCCAGCACTTTGGAAGGCCAAGGCAGGCAAATCACCTGAGGTCAGGAGTTTGAGACTAGCTGGGCCAACATGGTGGAACCCTGTCTCTACTAAAAGTACAAAAATTAGCCAGGTGTAGTGGCGCATGCCTGTAATCCCAGCTACTCAGGAGGCTGAGGCAGGAGAAGTACTTGAACCCGGGAGGTGGAGGTTGCAGTGAGCTGAGATCGCATTACTGCGCTCCAGCCTGGGCAACAGAGCACGACTCCGTCTCAAAATAAAATAAAATAACAAATCAATGTATAAACAACTGTTTGTTTTGTTTGTTTTGAAATGGAGTCTCACTCTGTCACACAGGCTGGAGTGCAGTGGCACGATCTCAATTCACTGCAACCTCTGCCTCCTGTGTTCAAGCAATTCTCCTGCTTCAGCCTCTTGAGTAGCTGGGATTACAGGTGTCCACCACCATGCCCAGCTAATTTTTTTTGTATTTTTAGTAGAGATGGGGTTTCACCATATTGGCCAGGCTGGTCTTGAACTCCTAATTTTGTGATACCCCCCGCCTCAGCGTCCCAAAGTGCTGGGACTACAGGCATGAGCCACTGCACCCAGCCAATTAAACAACTGCTTTTAAAGCATTAATTGTGTGCCCAGCACTGTGGTTTAAAAGTGGGAAAGAAAAAGTCTTCAAGACACATGAACTGTCTTTAAAGGGGAATCTAATTCCTAACATAAACCAAAAAACTACCCACATTTTGCTTAAAATAAAATGCCATGGAAACATCGGTAGCAGCAGAGATAGGCAAATATAGCCCAGTGATTACAGATTAATATGACTTTACTTTTTAAATTAATACAACAAGATTAGGCCAGGGGAGGTGGCTCATGTCTCTAATCCCAGCACTTTGGGAGGCCGAGGCAGGTGGATCACCTGAGGACAGGAGTTCAAGGCCAGCCTAACCAACATGGTGAAATCTTGTCTCTGCTAAAAAATACAAAAATTAGCCAGGCATGGTAGCACACACCTGTAGTCCAGCTACTCAGGAGGGTGAGGTGGAACAATCGCTTGAAACCACAAGGCAGAAGTTGCAGTGAGTCAACCAAGGTCGCACCACTGTACTCCAGCCTGGGCAATAGAGGGTGACTCCATCTCAAAAAAAAA
>NW_016107359.1:1956918-1962568 GCF_001604975.1 Cebus imitator
AAAAAAAAAAAAAAAAAATTAAAATAGCATACTTCTGATTCAAAGTATTATTATTATTATTTTTGTTGTTGTTGTTGAGATAGTATTTGCTCTGTTGCCCAGGCTAGAGTGCAATGACACGATCTTGGCTCACTGCAACCTCCGCCTCCTGGGTTCAAGCAATTCTCCCGTGTAGCTGGGACTACAAGCACCGACCACCACACCCTGCTAATTTTTGTCTTTTTAGTAGAGACAAGGATTCGCCATGTTGGCCAAGCTGCCCTTGAACTCCTGACCTGAGGTTATCTACCCGCCTTGGCTTCCCAAAGTTGATTCAAATTATTTTAACAAACTATTTTTAATTTTTTCACCTCTCAACAGGCATGGTTACAATGTTATCCAGTGAGGTACTTCAGAGGGTGTCTCACTGTTACAAAAGCCTGTCTTGGTCACAAAACCTGGTCTTTTCTTTCCCACCTTTGGATGCCAGTTGGGAAAGGAGGCTTTTGAAACATATGTTAAAAATGTCCCCTCCTGAGATTGAGGTCAGTGGTTCTCAGTCTATGGCAGGTCTCCTTTTACACTATATACTGTAATACTAATTAGCACTGATCAGATTGTTATTGTTATCTTTTGTCTTGATGCAGGTGTCATGTCCCATTTTTTTGTAAGATAGAAACATGTTTGCACATAGAAAAAGTTCAAATACCCCTTGACAAACCAAAAGCTAATGTATCACTTCAAATGTCTTATCAGAAGACAGATGGTAGCCCAGACATTGTGGCTCATGCCTGTAATCAAGCCTAGCACTTTGGGAGGCTCAGGTGAGTATCACTTGAGGTCAGGAGTTCAAGACCAACCTGGCCAACATGGTGAAACCCCACCTCAACTAAAAATATAAAACATTAGCTGGGCATGGTGGCACAGCCTGTAGTCCCAGCTACTTGAGAGGCTGAGGCAAGAGAATCCCCTGAATCCCAGAGGCAGAAGTTGCAGTGAACCTAGATCACAGCACTGCAAAAAGAAAATAATAGAAAAGAGAAGAGAAAAGAAAAGACAGATGGTAAAAGAAAACTTAGCATATAGGCCCTAGCCAGGAAGAATTTACAAAACTTACTTTTGAATCTTACTGTTTCAAGAACTATTTACAATGTGTCTGACTTGACTCAATAGATGCTCTTCCTTAAAAACACAGCTTAAAATCTTTTTTATAAATCGCAATTTTCTAACCTAGGTAAGTTCAAAAACACTTGTACTCACTTGAGATTTTTTTTTTCTTTTGAACAGGTTCTTGTTCTGTTGCCCAGGCTGGAGTGTGGTGGTGCCATCTGGGCTCACGGCAATCTCCGCCTCCCCAGTTAAAGAGATTCTCGTGCCTCACTCACCCAAGTAGCTGGCGTGCACTACCGCACCCGACTAATTGTGGCATTTTTAGTAGAGAGGGAGTTTTGCCATGTTTCCTAGGCTGGTCTCAAACTCCTGGACTCCAGCTATCTGCCTGCATCAGCCTCCCAAAGTGCTGGGATTACAGGTCTGAGCCACCGCGCCAGGTTAGAGATTGACTTTCTTTTGTTTTTTGTTTGTTTGAAATGACGTCTCACTCTGTCGCCCATGCAGGAATGCGGTGGCACAAAATCGGCTCACTATAACCTTCGCCTCCTGGGTTCAAGCGATTCTCCCGCCTCAGCCTCCCGAGTAGCTGGGACTATAGGCGCGCGCCACCACGCCCAGTTAATATTCGTATTTTTTTTTTTTCGTAGAGACGGGGTTTCACCATGTTGGCCAGGCTAATGAACCACCACCGCACCCGGCCCAGATTGACTTTCAGTTTACAACAGCTGTTAACTAACTGCTAGCTATTTGATTTGGGAAGTGGAGAAGCAAATATTTTCTACACATCCATTCAGATGCTCAAGAATGTCCCCGGAAAGCATAGTGATAGTAGGTTATGAATATCCCCTGAAATTACAATTTCAATTTTTTTTTTCAACTTAGTGAAACCCCATCTCTACTAAAAACACAAAAATTAGCCAGGCGTGGTGGTGGGGTGCCTATAATCCCAGCTGCTCAGGAGCTTGAGGCAGGAGAATCGCTTGAATCCTGGAGGCAAAGGTTGTGGTGAGCGGCGATCACACAACTGCAGTCCAGCCTGGGCGAAAGAGCGAGACTCCGTCTCAAAAAAAGAAAAAAAAAAAGCCGGGCGCGGTGGCTCAAGCCTGTAATCCCAGCACTGTGGGAGGCTGCGGCAAGCGGATCACCTGAGGTCAGGACTTTGAGACCATCCTGGCCAACGTGATGAAGCCCCGTCTCTACTAAAAATACAAAAATTAGCCAGGCATGTTGGCATGCGCCTGAAATCCAGGCTATTCCAGAGGCTGAGGCAGGAGAGTCGCCTGAACCCGGCAGGCGGAGGTTGCAGTGAGCCGAGGTCGTGCCATTGCACTCCAGCCTGGCAAACGAAAGCAAAACACAGTCGCAAAAAAAAAAAAAGAGAAAAAAAATTAATTTTAGGATGTTGTGTCAGTCAAAATATACTTGCTTCTACTGAGAGACTTCTACTAAATATACATTTAAGTATATATTTTACAAGGCATGACCCTGGGAGCCCTGAAGAGTGAGACTAAATTGCAGCTACAAATAAATCGTGCAAGAAATCAAAGCAAACTATATTCAGAGTCTAAATCCAAAATATGCATTCTGGTTCTTAAATTCCAGGTTCGGAAAAAAATGCCAACAGTAATAAAAAAAAAAATGGCTTTGAAAGCATCTAAAATTCCTCAAAAGTGCTGAAACAAAAGACTCAGCTTCAAGTACAACCTTATGTTATTTCAAAATAAATAAACACACTTGATAAGGCTTGGAATGAAATCACCTCAGTCATTTACTGGAATGCAACAATGCATTCTCAAAGTTGTTCTGAAGTAAGCTACTCCAACTAAACCACACTGAAAAGGAGAGAATGTGGATAAACTAAACATCTTTTGTGAAATATCTGTTTCGTATTGGCCTGAGATTTTTTAAAGTTACATTTCATTATCAGTATTTATTGTGCAAGAATTATCATCAAAGGATGTCAATGTGGACAAGTAGAGACAAGACAAGAAACATCAGACTTTCAGGGAGCTTATCTTCACAATCCTGAGTTACTAATTGAAGTTCTCAAAGTTAGCTAAGGTAACAGACAACTTGCTTTGTACAATTGCTTTGTACAACTTGCTTTGTATAGTAGCCACTCAATAGTTATTAACAAGAATTTATTAACTATCCACCAAAACAGTTTCAAACCCTACGGACAACTAACCACAAAGTGCACTTTTCTGGCCCAGCTTCTACGGACGGTGCGAAGAAGCAATAAATACACTTTTATAACTATCCACCTTGAAGACCAAAAAGATACAATAACTTAAACTGCTTTCCAAAACTACTGGAATGTCATGCCTACAAATTCATAATCTGACTTAAAAGCTAGTTAACTGGTCAGAATTCTCGGTAGACCCAAAGCCAACTAAATCAGGAACACTTAAAGGTCAAAGGCGTCCAAGCCGGAGCAATGTGCTCCACTGTTACACGGTCCCCGCCTCCTACAGGAACAGGGGACTGAACCAAAGGAAGGCGCGGCAGAAGTGCAGCGGACATACCGGGTTACACATCACCCTCGCGGATTTCCTCCAGGAATCAAGACGCTTCCACCTTGGGTCCAGCGACTCACGGGTGACCCCTGATCTCAAGAGTTCTCGCCTCCCGCACCCCCTAATTAAGCCTGCGAGAGCCGCCCTCGGCCACCAGACCTCCCCGGCCCCCCGGCTTCCGCGCGCTGGACCTGCGAGGCCGCCGCTCCAACCTCCACCCCAGGCCGGGGGATGGGAGCTGCGGCCTCGCGGCCCGCGCCCCCACCCTGGCCCCCGCGCCCGCGGCCCGGACAGGATACTGAACACGGTCCGCTCCCAGGGCTCCAGCATGTAGAGCGCCGTGACCAGCAGGTACTGGTAGTAGAACCAGGACATCTGTTTCCAGGCCCGCGCCAGCGCCATCCCCGCCATGCGCCTCCCGCGATGCGGCTCACACGTCAGTCTGTCCGGCAGGCCTCCAGCTCACGTCCTAAAACCCCCGGCCGCCAGGCCCGCCCGCCCGCCACCTGGCGCCCATTGGCCCGCACGGCCCCGCCGTCACCCGCGGCACGCCCAGCCCCGCGCGCGCCCCGGCCGCAGGCCTCGCGCCCCGCCCGGCCAGCGCTCATTGGCCAGGCCGCTACCTTGCGTCGCGTCGTCCCCTCCCGCTTCCCCGCCCCGGCATCGCCCAAGCGAGCCGGAAAACGGTCCCAGCGGGAGTGCCCGGCCGCGCCCCGCCCCGCCCCGCCCCGGCCGGCTGGTGGTGGGCGGGGCGACAGGGCCGGCCCGAGTCCCCTGGGGTCCCCCCGGGTCCCCGCAGCTCAGCGGGCGCTCTGTCCATCCAGACCAGCCCAGAGCGCTTGCCGAAGAAGTATTTCTGGAACACTTGTTATGCCTCAGGCATCCTGGGGAGGGGGATCGTCAGGAAAAACCGAATGCCATCGATTGCTTACCTCCTGCAGCTGGCGGTCTAGCGAGGGAGACAGGCGTTAATCAAGTCGTGATCCGTGTCAGAGAATAATCCGAACGCCACTTTAGGAGATTTGGAAGGCGTCTCTGTAGAAGGGATGCACACTTGGCGTCCTTCCTCCCTTCCCCCACCCATACACACACACAAAAACACAACCACCTAGACGGACATAACCCATGCACCCCCTAACCTAAAAACCACTTACCAAAAGTATCTGTCTGCCCACCTCTTAGTGGCTACAGGTAACCACCAAGTGGGTCAAGGCCAGAAGCACGCTGATCTAGTGGGTTCTGCAGATGATAGGCAACTTGAGATAGCTGTGAGGGTTGCTGATATCTCCTAGATACAAACTCACTCCTGGATACCCAGATTTTCCCACTGCCAAATGGGCCAGCAGCACTGCACCGGCCACCTGGAGCTCCAAGCACTGTTTAGCATGTGAAACGCCACAATTAAATGGCCTGCTGTTTAAATGTTAAAAGTCTTCCAGGTTAAACAGCCTACTGCTTATTAGCCAGTCGTGGTAGCTGGTAATCCCAGCCATTCAGGAAGCTGAGGCAGAAAAATCGCTTGAACCCAGGAGGCAGTGGTTGCACTGAGCTGAGATCGCCCCATTACACTCTAGCCTGGGCAACAAAAGCAACACTCCAGCTAAACAAAACAAAACAAAACAAAGAAAAAATAATTTGCGGCTGGGCGCAGTGGCTCACGCCTGTAATCCAAGAACTTTGGAGGCCAAGGCGGGCAGATCACCTGAGGTCGGGTGTTCAAAACCGGCCTGACCAACATGGTGAAAAAATTTATTAAAAAAAAATTTTTATAAAAAATTTAAAAAAGGCCGGGCGCGGTGGCTCAAGCCTGTAATCCCAGCACTGTGGGAGGCCGAGGCAGGTGGATCACGAGGTCAAGAGATCGAGACCACCCTGGTCAACATGGTGAAACCCCGTCTCTACTAAAAATACAAAAAATTAGCTGGGCATGGTGGAGCGCGCCTGTAATCCCAGCGACTCAGGAGGCTGGGGCAGGAGAATTGCCTGAACCCGGGAGGCGGAGGTTGCGGTCAGCCGAGATCGTGCCATTGCACTCCAGCCTG
>NW_016107359.1:1963407-1973680 GCF_001604975.1 Cebus imitator
AAAAAAAAAAAAAAAAGTCATTTTATGTGTTAGCAAAGCTCAGCCCTGTGGTAGCAGGTGAGGCAGGCGATGGAAGCAACAAATAGCCCATGAAGACTGCCCAACCTCAGGCCCTCTGCCCAGAGAGGAGAGGGGGCATAGGAAAGCATGTCAGCCCAGGGCTGCCAGCCTCTTCAAAGCAGACCCCTGGGTCAAAGCTGTTGACACAATTAGTCTGAGTTGAGTATGCAAAAAAAAAATATATATATAGAATGCCAACTGCAGCAACTTAAAAGAAACACACACATACACAGCCACATAGTTGTATTCATAAATAAGTTCCATGCCTACCTGAAATCTAATAAATAGACCTTAATTCAACCAGCATTTATTAAGGATCTAGTTAGTATATAATTTCAGATTTGTGTAAAAATTAATAGTTTTTAGTTGGTTATGAACAATGAATATTTGAGCCGGGCATGGTGGCTCACACCTATAATTCAGCACTTTGGGAGGCCAAGGCGGGCGGATCACTTGAGGTCAGGTTTGAGACCAGCCTGTTCAACATGGCAAAACCTCATCTCTATTAATATAAAAAATAGCTGTATATGGTGGCATGCACCTGTAGTCCCAGCTACTCTGGAGGCTGAGACACGAAAATAACTTGAACCTGGGAGGCGGAGGTTACAGTGAGCCAAGATCAGGCCACTGCACTGCAGCCTGGGCAATAGAGTGAAATTGTGTCTCAAAAAAAAAAAAAAGGAAGAAAAAGAACATTTGTATTTTCCTATTTTTGTATGCTTTTCATACTACAAGAAACATTTGCTCAATATCTAACATTTTTTTCCAGGACAGTTTCACAGCCTCTCTTCTTAAACTGCCCAATTCTAGCCAATTCTCCTTTGCTCTGCACTCAGTGGGTGGCCGCCCTCCTGTCTGCCTCTCTTGTGCTCTGCCAATGCTCTGAGATCCTCCAAACATCCTTTACGAGCCCTCCCTCCCCCTCCCCATGACTATCACCACCCCACACTCACCTCACATTTTCTCCCAGCCTCTTAAGCTCTCAATCTGTAAAGCTATGCCCTCCTCTTGGTCGTTGTCACCTTCTGTCACAGATCAAGAGTCTCCTCTATCTCCTCTCCCACTTTCCTGCACCTTCCAAACATTCTCAGCTAATCTTTCTGCACTTTTTGAACTACCTCTCCCTGCTTTGCTGGTCCAAATCCTTTTTTTGAATGACAGTTAAAAAATTCTATGAAGCTATCTTTATTTGGCTGTGAAGAACCTACAGTTGTGATGATACCTAAAGCCACAATTCCTTTCATCGGGTACCTTACAACCTAGTCCCAACCACTCCTCCAAAATATACAAAATCTGGTTCTCTTCTTCAAGCCAAACCCAATGAAGTTTAACCACCTTCTTGGTCAGGCGCAGTGGCTCACGCCAATAATCCCAGCACTTTGGGAGGCCGAGGTGAGTGGATCACGAGGTCAAGAGATCGAGACCAGCCTGGTCAACATGGTGAAACCCCGTCTCTACTAAAAATGCAAAAAATTAGACGGATGTGGTGGCGGGCACTTGTAATCCCAGCTACTCAGGAGGCCGAGACAGGAGAACTGCTTGAAACCAGAAGGAAAAAAATCAATCTAGAGGTTACAGTGAGTCAAGTTCACGTCACTGCACTCCAGCCTGGGCAAAAGATCAAAACTCTGTCTCAAAAAATAATAAAATAAAATAAAATAAAAATCACCTTCTTACTCAACCTCTCTGCAACACAACACACTCCTGAACACTTCTTTCTGTTTTTTGAGATGGAATCTCGCTCTGTCGCCCAGGCTGCAATCTCTACCTGCAGTGTTCAAATGATTCTCCTGCCTCAGCCTCGCAAGTAGCTGGGACTACAGGCACACACCACCATGCCTGGCTAATTATATATTTTTAGTAGAGACGGGATTTCACCATGTTAGCCAGGCTACTCTTGAACCCCCAAACTCAGGCGATCTGCCTGCCTCAGCCTCCCAAAGTGCCAGGATTACAGGCATGAGCCACCGCACCTGGCCACTGCTGAACATTTCTTCCTTCTGAAAACTCGACACAGTCTTGGTTTCTACCACACTGCTTATCCAAACTTCTCTTGGAGTTCTCACTGCTCCTTGGATTCCTTTGAAAGAAACTATTTTCTTCCACATTCCTAAAGATCTGTTGGCTCCTCTGCCTCTCCCCATTCATGCCTGCTTCCTCAGGTGACTCGGCCCTCCCTTTGCATCCCAGGTAGCACTTCAGGTCTTTATTCTACCAGCTGGCAGGATGTATTTAAATATAATTAAAATGATAATGTTATCACTAACATATTACCATCATCTGTTTCATCCTAGTTTATAAAGTGCTTTCATCATCTCATTTCCTCACAAAGAGCAAGTACGGCTCCTATTTAATAATTATGGACACGCCTAATTATAATTAATAATTATGGCTCATACCAGTAATCCCAGCACCTCAGAAGGCTGAGGCAGGCTGATCACCTGAGGTCGGGAGTTCGAGACTAGCCTGGCTAACATGGTGAAGCCCCAAGTTCATTCATTGTCTCTACTAAAAATATAAAGTTCAAGGACACAAACTAATCTTGCGCCACAAACTAACTTGTATTTCCACGTTTCTGTTTATATGGCAGAAAGAACCTTGATTTTCAGGCCAGAAATCACATGCCAATTGTATGTCCCTTCTCCTCCCACCACTCCTTATTTCTGTTTCTAGGTGACATTGAGTCATTCCTCCAAGTGTCTCAGGTCGGCCTCCTTTGTTAGGACATGTCCCCATACAACCTCACTCTCATCAAATGCATGAGCTGACTATTGTCACCCAAACGTGGCTTACCTGCTGCCTCTGGCTATCCCTGTTTATTAACTCGTACTTTCAGATTCAAGAAAACTTTTATACTAAAAATACTTCAAGCCTACGAGAAAAAAATGACAGGGTTTCAGAAAACTATTCCATGTTATCTACATCCTGAAAGTTTTCACTTAAGTTCTCTTTTCAGTTCTATTGATCCAGTAGTTCCACCCACCTCTTCACTTACTGACCACTACCATATGCCCACAATACAGCGGCTGAGCCAGTGCCAAGTTACAGAAAGACCAATGTCACATGACTTCTGCTCTCAGAGAGTCTATGGTCTAAAAAGAAATATGTTCATATGGCCTATGGAAACGATGGTATGATTAAGTTTAAGACTGTACTAGCCAGGCACAGTGGCTCACGCCTGTAATCCCAGCACTTTGGGAAGCTGAGGCAGGTGGATCACCCGAGGTCAGGAGTTCGAGACCAGCCTGGCCAACCTGGTGAAACTCCATCTCTACTAAAAATACAAAAAATTAGCCAGGCATGGTGGCAGACGCCTGTAATCCCAGCTACTTGGGAGGCTGAGGCAGGAGAATCATTTGAACCTGGGTGGCAGAGATTGCAGTGAGTAGAGATTGTGCCATTGCACTCCAGCCTGGGCAACAAGGTGAAACTCTGTCTTAAAAAACAAACAAAAAAAAGACTGTATTACGGGCCTAACTTTGCCAGGGGCTATGGGAGTGGTAAGGCAGGTAGCATAGAGTCAGCTCTTAAGGAGTTCACACCCAATGCAGGAGACATATGCACACAAGAAGCCCACAAAATAGGGGATTCCTCCTGCCTGCTAGGTTTTCATGATATTCTTAGATTGACAGCCACAGTAACCTCTGGGTTCTAGGCCTGAGTCCCTCCTTCATATTCCAGGAGCAGGGAGGAACTGTTTGTGGGGAATGAGAAAGAAAAGGAGGAGAGGAAAACCTAGAGGGCTCTGGGGCCAGCTGATGGGAAAGCAGGGGTGACATTTGGTTCCCAGGGCAGAAAAAGTGCTGATCTGGTGGCTTGGTATAGGGAGGAAAAAGATGAACCAAGGCTAGTAAACTCGAGTATAAATGAAAGAAAACCCTAACGATATATTACACAATGTCTCAAAACACAGTAAATGCTTACTAAAACTTTTATACATTTTTTATTATAGCAAATACTGAAAGGCACAAATAAATAAACAGAACTACTATCAACATTTTATCCATATGTATTTTATTCAAATAGGCTCTCATTGTGGACTAAGAACAGAGTTCAGCAAATGCATGTGCCTCAAAATGGGGCAGAATCCGCCAGGGGTGGTCTCATGCCTATAATCCCAGCACTATGGGAGGCCAAGGCAGGAGGATCACTTGAGGTCAAGAGTTCAAGACCAGCCTGGCCAACATGGTGAAACCCCATCTCTACTAAAAATACAAAAAGTAGTAGTGGCATGCAACTGTAGTCCCAGCTACTCAGGAGACTGAGGCGAGAGGATCGCTTGAACCCAGGAGGCGGAGGTTGCAGTAAGCCAAGATCGTGCCACTACCCTCCAGCCTGGGAACAGAGCAAGACTCTCAATTTTTAAAAAAAAGGGTCGGGTGCAGTGGCTCACGCCTGTAATCTCAACACTTTGGGAGGCTGAAATGGGCAGATCACAAGGTCAAGAGTTCAAGACTAGCCCGACCAACATGGTGAAACTCCATCTCTACTAAAAATATAAAAATTAGTTGGGTATGGTGGTGGAAGCCTGTAATCCCAGCTACTTGTGAGGCCGAGGCAGGAGAAGTGCATGAACCCAGGAGGCAGAGTTTGCAGTGAGCTGAGATCGCACCACTGCACTCCTGTCTGGGAGACAGAGCAAGACTCCGTCTCAAAAAAAAAAAAAGCAGTGGGGGGGGGGCGGTGCAGAATCAAATATGGAGGAGTTTCTCTCAGCAATGTTATGTGCAAAGGTAAACACAATGAACTCTGGCTAAATATGGTAATTTCATTCAAGATAAAGGAGTTCCAAGAAGGTTAATCTAACCACCATATACACACTTAGCTACTATATGTCGGGTCCCAACGCCTGATTTCGAATTTTTTATTTTTTATTTGTTTTGAGATGGGGTCTCACTCTTGCTCAGGCTGGAGTACAGTGGTGTGATTTCACCTTACTGAAACCTCCACGTCCCAAGTTCCAGCAATTCTTCTTCCTCAGCTTCCCAAGTAGCTGGGACTACAGGCACGTGCCACCATACCTGGCTAATTTTTGTATTTTGTAGTAGAGACAGTGTTTCACCATGTTGGTCAGGCTGGTCTCGAACTCCTGACCTCGTGATCCGCCTGCCTCAGCCTCCCAAAGTGCTAGGATTACAAGGATGAGCCACCGCACCCAGCCTCCAAGGCCTTATTGTTAACACTCTTATTTGGCATCAGCTTACTCACTAGTGACTTCTGAGAAACCAAGGAGCAGATGAGGATGTCCTGGTAGACCAGGACCCCAGATGTCAGCTGAAGTCTAGGTGTCAGTCCTTTAGGTGGTTTCCTAGATGAGCCACTGGCAGTGAGGGCTTTTATCCCACAACACAAGAGATTTACTGCCGGCACCATCAGTCCCTACTCTGACCTCAAGTCTTCAGGAAAATGAAAACTTGGTTGAAAACTTGGTTTTCCTTGCAAAATGCACATCTACAGACCTGTGGGAGGAGAAGGGTGGCAGGATCTTGTCCTCTTCCCACCAGAAATAAATGCAAAGGGTTCATTCAAATACCTAGATAAATCAAAAAGGAGGCTGCGGGAGGGAGGTCCAGACTGTGAAAGCCAATGAGAACTGAGGAGGCCAAGGAGCCGAGGCTCCAGACGTCAGAGACTGAGGATGCAAGGAGACAAAGAGGCTGAGACTCCAAAGATGCAGAAAAGGTTGTGGAGGCTGGAGAGGCAGAGAAGGCTGAAGAAGCTGAAGAAATTGAAGAAGCTAGTAGGCTGAAGAGGCTGAGGCACCGAGGCTGCTGTGAGGAGGGGAGGCCTGGAGGCGCAGTGTTTGGCTGGAAGGCTGGGGTTCTGCTGTTTGGAGGAAGAGAAGTTCAAGAGCAAGAGCCAAGCATGCCCCATCAGATGCCATCAGTCTCAAACCAGCCTGTCTCTTTAGCAAATGAGCATAAATTAGAGGCTCCATTTTAAAAAGTTTCACATCACATCTCCTACTTCTTCTGACTCATTCTAATTTCCAAGTCCAAATACAATAGTGATTTCACAGTTAGCCTCCTTTATGTTGCAAATAAATAGCAGTCCATGCCCATTGTGTCATTCTTTGTATCCTTTATAATAACCTCTGGGGATACAGATACAATAGAATATCAAATAATTTGCTGTGAAACATTGCTGTGAAAAGCGAATCATTTTGACAGGTAACCAGCAATTTTAGGGTGCTTAACTAAAGTCTAAAATTCATATGCAGGTGATTTGGCTATTTTAGAGAGAGATGATTAGCAGTTCACCTACGAGGCAGAATTCTATAAAATAATAATTTGATAAGGTAAAATAACTTCCCTTTTATAACTGTGAAAATTATATCAAATAGTTTTTAGACTGTGCTATTTGATCTGGACATAATTGAATCAATTTAAGGTCCTGAAAAAGTTTGTACAAATTGAAAGTGGAGGTGGTTTCCAACTATTTGCTTAAATTGCATGTCTGGTCATTAAAGCAAATTAGTGTTTTGTGTCATTGATGCTAGAATGCTGAGCTTCCTACTGCTAACTTCAGTCCCTTCTGGAATGAGTATTACATAGGCCAGGGACTTAGGAGCAGCTGTTCCATACCATTCTATCACATTATATATTATCCAGTTATAAGTTTAGAAATTATATGCACAATAAAAGTTGGATTATCTGACATTGATCTAATGAGTTCTAGAAATTAGAATCTCTGACACCCTCCCAAAATAAATCATGCTTGTTGACTACTGATATGGCTTGGCTGTGTCCCACCCAAATCTCACCTTGAATTGTGATGATCTCCATGTGTCAAGGGCAGGGCCCAGTGGGAGATGATAACTGAATCATGGGGCCAGTCTTTTCCATACTGTCCTCCTGGTACTAAATAAATCTCATGAGACCAGATGATTTTATAAGGGGTTTTCCCTTTCACTTGGTTCTCATTCTCTCTTGCCTGCTGCCATCTAAGACGTGACTTTGCTCTTCATCTGCCTTCAGCTATGATTGTGAGACCTCCGCAGCCATGTGAAAATGTGAGAATGTGAGTCAATTAAATCTCTTTCCTTTATAAATTACCTAGACTCAGGTATGTCTTCTTTTTTTTTTTTTTTTTGACCAACGCAAGAGTGGAAAATGCATTGGCCAGGTATGTCTTTATTAGCAGTGTGAGAGCAAACTAATACAGCTACTAATGCTGAAATTGAACAAATGTCAACACATTTTGAAGATGTCAGAGTTGTTTCAAAGTCTTTAGATAAGCAGAGTAAGCCAGGGAAGAAAACTTCTCTCCCAAAATTCAAACAATAAGAAAAGCTTCAGAGATTCATTAGAAATTCCTCTTTTAGTCTGTGCATGATGGTTTATACCCACAATTCCAGTACTTTAGGAAAATTGCTCAAGGCCAGGGTTCAAGATCAGCCTGGGCAACATAGCAAGACCACTATCCCTGCAAAAATGAAAAAAAAAAAAAAAAAAAAAAAATCAGCCAGGCATGGTGGCTCACATCTGTAATCCTAACTACTGGGAGGCTGAGGCAGGAGGATCACTTGAGCCCAGGAGTTCAAGGCTGCAGTGAGCTATGATCACACCACTACACTCCAGCCTAAGTGACAGAGTAAGACCCTGTCTGCAAAAACAACAAAAAACTAAAATCAAACTGAAATAATTGAAAAATATATTAAATATGATTACACTACATAGGAAACTGAAGAAAATTACAGAATAGGGAAAAATCAACTGGAGAATATTCATTAAAATAATCTGGTTTCCACACAGACCAATGGAGCTGTATAGAGAATCCAGAAATAAAGCCAAATATGTAAAGCCAACTGCTTTTCAACAAAGCACACAAAAACATAAATTGGGGAATGGATAACCTGTTTAATAAATAGTGCTGGGCGAGGTCAGGAGTTCGAGACCAGCCTGGCCAACATGGTGAAACCCCGGTCTCTACTAAAAATACAAAAATTAGCCAGGTGTGGTGGCAGGCACCTGTAATGACAGCTACTTGGGAGGCTGCGGCAGGAGGATCACCTGAACCTGGGAGGCAGAGGTTACAGTGAGCTGAGACCGTGCATTGCACTCCAGCCTGGGCAACAGAGCAAGACTCCATCTCAAATAAATAGATAAATAAATAAATGGTGCTGGGAAAACTGGCAAGCCAACATGTAGAAGAATGAAAGTGTACCCCTATCTCTCACCTTATACAAAAATCAACTAAAGGTGGATCAAAGACTTGAATCTAAGACCTGAAATGATACAAATTCTAGAAGACAACACTGGAAAAATTCTTCTAGACATTGGCCTAGGCAAAGAATTTATGATTGAGACCCCCAAAGGCAAAGGCAACAAAAACAAAAATAAGTAAATGGGACCTAATTAAACTAAAAAGCTTCTGCACAACAAAAGAAATAAGGACAGTAAACAGAAAACCCACAGAATGGGAGAAAATATTTGCAAACTACGCATGCAACAAATGACTAGTATTCAGAATCTAAAAGGAACTCAAACAGACCAGCAAGAAAAAAACAAATAATCCAAATAATACCATCAAAAATTGGCAAATAATATAAATTGTTTTGTTTTGTTTTTGAGACACAGTCTCGCTGTGTCACCCAAGCTGGAGTGTAGTGGTGTGATCTCAGGTCACTGCCACCTCCACCTCCTAGGTTCCATTGATTCTCGTGCCTCAGCCTCCTGAGTACCTGGGACTATAGGCGCGTGTCACCACACTTGGCTAATTTTTTGTATTTTTAGTAGAGACAGGGTTTCACCATATTAGCCAGGACAGTCTTGATCTCCTGACCTTGTGATCCACCCACCTCGGCCTCCCAAAGTGCTGGGATTACAGCCGTGAGCCACTGCGCTGGGCCATGAATAGATATTTCTGAAAAGAAGACATACAAATGACCTACAAACATATGGAAAAAAATGCTGAACATCACTAATCATTAGGGAAATGCATATTAAAACCACAATGAGATATTACCTTACTCATGTAAAAATGGCCATTTTTAAAAAGTAAAAAAATAATAAATATTGGCATGGACATAGGGGAAAGGAAATGCTTATACACTGCTGATGGGAATGTAAATTAGTACAACCTCTATGGAAAACATTATGGAGATTCCTTAAAGAACTAAAAGTAGGGCCGGGCGTGGTGGCTCACGCCTGTAATACCAGCACTTTTGGAAGCCAAGGCGGGTGGATCACAAGGTCAGAAATTCGAGACCAGCCTGACCAACATGGTGAAACCCTGTCTCTAAAAATAAAAAATAAAAAGAGCTAACAGTAGATTTTCCATTCCATCCAGCAATCCCATTACTGGGTATCTACTCAAAGGAAAAGAAGACTTTATATGAAAAAGACACTTGCACACATATATTTATAGCAGCACAATTCACAATTGCAAAGATGTGGAACCAACCTAAATGCCCATCAACTAATGAATGGATAAAGATTATGTGGTATATACACACCATGAAATACTATTCAGCCATAAAAAGAGATGAAATAATGTCTTTTGCAGCAACTTTGATGAAGCTGGAGTCATTATTCTAAGTTAGCCATTATGCTAATACAGGAATGGAAAAAACAAAAACTGTATGTTCTCACTTATAAGTGGGAGTTAGGCTATGACTACACAAAGGCATACAGGGTGACATAATGAACTTTAGAGGCTGAGAAGGGAGAGGGTAGGAGGGGGTCTAGGGATAAAAAAACTACATATTAGGTACAATGTACACTACTTAAGTGACAAGTGCACTAAAATCTCAGAATTCACCACTTCATTCATCCATGTAACAGAAAACTCCAAAAGCTATTGAGATACATATAGATAGATAGATAGATAAAATATATATATATATAAACTGTCTATCTATATCTATATATTTTTATTTATTTATTTATTTATTTATTTTTAATTTTTATTTTTTAACAGAATCTCGCTCTGTTGTGCAGGCTGGAGTGCAGTGGCGCAATCTAGGCTCACTGCAACCTCCACCTCCGTCTCCTGGGCTCAAGCAATTCTCCTGCCTCAGCCTCCTTAGTATCTAGGATTACAGGTGCCTGCCACCACGCCTGGCAAATTTTTGTATTTTTAGTAGAAATGAGGTTTTGCCATCTTGGCCAGGCTGGTCTTGAACTCTTGACCTCAGGTGATCCGTCTGCCTCGACCTCCCAAAGTGCTGGGATTACAGGCACAAACCACCATGCCGGGCCTAAAAATATTT
>NW_016107359.1:1975092-1976466 GCF_001604975.1 Cebus imitator
TGGTCTTAAACTCCTGACCTCAGGTGATCCACCCGCCTCGGCCTCCCAAAGTGCTGGGATTACAGGCGTGAGCCACCGCGCCCGGCCAATTTTATACTTTTAAATAGACAAAAGAAATGAACAAGTGTTTCACGAAGAAATACAACTTATAAACATGAAAAGATGCTTGACATCAGCAACAACTCAAGAAATTCAAATTAAAGCAATGATTAGATGTTATTTTTACCCTAACAGATTAGCAAAGGTGAAAAAGATAGTCACTGTTATTATAGGTGGAGGAAGACTTTAATCACTATTAATGAGAGTGTAATTTTTTTTTTAATTTAAAGATGCGGTTTCACCATGATGGCCAGGCTGATCTTGAACTCCTGACCTCAGGTGATCCACCCACCTCAGCCTCCCAAAGTGCTAGGATTACAGGCTTGAGCCACCACTCCCGGCAAGAGTGTAATTTATTGCAAATCGCCAAGAGTGTGATTTGGCAACCTATGTAATAACCAGAAATTTCACTTCTGAGAATTTGCCCTAAGGAGATAAATCCATCCTGGTGACCAAAAGCACATAAACATTGTTTATGGAATCCAGGATGTGGCTGCAGACTGACTTGGGTTCCACCCTGCACCAACCTCAACACACAACCTCACCCCTTCAGGGGATTCCACCAGGAAGCCAGTCACAGTGAGGATGCAGGGATTTTCACAGCTGTGGCAAGGTAGGCAGGAACACAGGTAGAACATCACATCTCTCAGTGGCATTTCACTGGAAAATCCTCTACAGATCTACCTCTTCACTGCATCCTCCAGCTCTCCTCTGACCCACCCTGAGGCCCCTTCAATCCCTTATTATTCAGAAAATCAGGTGGCGAGTCTTGAAAAGTCAGCACCAGAGGTTGGCATTTGCTCCATAGGCAGGGTTTATCAGACCAGATCATTTCTGCCCAAGAGGCAGAATTGTCATATTAACTGCTGACAACATAAAAAATGTCTCCCTGTTAATACATTTATAATAGCAAAAAAACAGGCCACAAGTATACATGTACAGTATAGCGGATTACATAATTATGATACATTCATACAATGGACAAGCTTTTGAAAAGAATGAGTTGGGCCAGCCACAGTGGCTCACGCCTGTAATCCCAGCACTTTGGAAGGCCAAGGCAGGTGGATCACAAGGTCAGTATATTGAGACCACCCTGGCCAACACAGTGAAACCCATCTCTACTAAAAATGCAAAAAATTAGCCATGCCTGTTATCCCAGCTACTCAGGAGGCTGAGGCAGGAAAATTGCTTGAACCCAGGAGGCAGAGGTTTCAGTGAGCTGAGATTGTGCCACTACATTCCAGCCTGGGCAACAGAGTAAGACTCTGTCTCAAA
>NW_016107359.1:1977406-1979340 GCF_001604975.1 Cebus imitator
TTTTTTTTTTTTTTTTTAATAAAGACAGGGGTATCACCATGTTGGTCAGGCTGGTCTTAAACTCCTGACCTCAGGTGATCCACCCGCCTTGGCCACCAAAGTGCTTGGATTACAAGTGTGAGCCACCACACCTGGCCTACCATCATCTCTAGAGTCTCCTAGTGGCTGGGAAATTGCCTATGGGCCCATAGTATGTCCTTTAAAATTATATAACAGAACTGGTGAGGTAGCTTATGCCTGTAATTTTAGTACTTTGGGAAGCTAAGACAGGAGTATCACTTGAACCTAGGAGTTCGAAACTAGCCTGGATAACATAGGAAGAGCCTGTCTCTACATAAAATTTTTAAAATTAGCCAGGCATACTGGTACATGCCTATAATTCCAGCTACTTGGGAGGCTGAGGTGGGAGGATCAATTGAGCTCAGGAAGTCGAGGCTACATTAAGCCATGATTGTGCCACTGCACTCCAGCCTGGGTGACAGAAGGAGACCCTATCTCAAAAAGAAAAAGAAAAAAAATACACAATAGTTATCAGCTACTAATCCTGACGTCAGGGATAGTGAAAAAGAAAGAAAAGAGATCACTTTTTACTTTACATGATTCTATATTGTTTACCTTACATGCACAGAATACTGTTGTGAAAATTCAGAATAGTGGAGGTGGGGAGCAGAAAGCCTGAAGTTCTGAGAAAAACATAAGTAAATAAGCATATCCTACAATCTTTTACACCTCAAATTGTTCTCATTTTAACTACTTCACTCAAGCCATTTTCTTCTAAACCTCTCTAGGTGATCCAAGAAAAACTAAAATTTAGCATCTGTGTGACTGCTTGAGGAGGGCTGTTGTATTAAGGATCCCCTCAAGTCCACAAGTTTAAGTCATAAGTAACAGGAATTTTTGATTACCAAATAGCCGCGATTTCTCCAATACAACAATAGCTGGAGCTTTTACCATTGCATAAAATAACATTTGGGTATTGTCCTAAAATAACACTATTGAGTGATGTCCACAGTTCCATAGTTGAGTTTTTTGTTTTTGTTTTTGTTTTTAAGACAGGGTCTTTCTCTGTCACTCACGCTAGAGAGCACTGGTACGACCATAGCTCACTGCAGCCTTCAACTCCTAGGCTCAAGTGATTCTCCCATCCTCACCTCCTGCCTCAGCCTCCCAAATAGCAGGGAATACAGGTGACCACCACACTCGAGAGTTTTCTTTTTTTCCTTTAAGTGGATTCCTGATCTGATGGCAGTAGTAAAAAAGTCAACACAAAATAAGGGAGATTTCCTGGCTCTGCTGCCCCGGTCAGTGCTAGCCCATGACCTTCAGCCACTGTGACAAGTCTTAATTCTCCTTAACTTTCCTATCAATCCCACCACACCCAGCTAATTTTTGTAATTTTAGTAGAGACGGGCTTCACCACGTTGGTCAGGCTGGTCTTGAACTCCCGACCTCAGGTGACCCTCCCACCTCAGCGTCCCAAAGTGCTGGAATTACAGAAGTGAGCCACCATGCCTGACCACATGTTCTTAACCTTGGAAAAATGAGCTTTCTAAATTGACTGGGACCTGTCTCAGATATTTGGGGTTTGCATTTTCAATATATAATACATATTTTCCCCCAAAATCTCCCAAGTGAATCTGATGTTCCAAGGAAGATATGAATCTATCTGGTGGTTTCAAGTCTCCCCAGCACACAAACTGACTTAGATGCTAGTTTGAAAACCTGGCCACAGGTCTTTCCCACCTCACCTTTAGCTCTGACTTGATTATCAAAATTTTCTGGCAATTACAGGACTCCAGGATCCGTAGGTTTCCATCAGTAGCTCACATCATCTCCCTAACAAATGGCTGTCCTTATCATCCCACTCAGAAAGCGTAAGGGCCTCTATTTTATTTTATTTTCTACTTTTCTTTCTTTCTTTTTTTTTTTTTTTT
>NW_016107359.1:1981198-1982429 GCF_001604975.1 Cebus imitator
CTGAGTGATTATTTCTCCACATCCTTGCTGGCATTTGGTGGTGCCATTATTATTATTATTGAGATGGAGTTTCTTGTCACCCAGGCTGGAGTGCAGTGGTGCAATCTCAGTTCACTGCAACCTCCACCTTCCAGGTTCAAGCGATTCTCCTGCCTCAGCCTCCTGAGTAGCTGGGATTACAGGCAAGTGCCACCACACCCGACTGATTGTTGTATTTTTAGTAGTGAAGGGGTTTCACCAGGCTGACCTCAGGTCATCCACCTGCCATGGGCTCCCAAAGTGCTGGGATTACAGGCGTCAGCCACTGCACCTGGCCAGGGCCCCTATTTTCTTTTGCATCTGGTAGGAACTCCTTTGCTGTCCTTTTGAAGATCTCTAGCATCAGACTGCAATCTCCTGGTTACTATAGTCCCCGCACCTGCTGGTGGCCCCCACAGCCACAAAAGGCCCCTCCATTCATAAACACCACATGCTTACTCCTACCTTTATGCCTGGAATTTCTTCCCCGCTTGCCTCTAAGTGTCCAAATTATGTTAAATCGTGTTCTTCTAGATTTAGCTGAAGTTTTCTTCTTAAATTTAAAGGAATTTGCCCTTTTCACAAGACAGAGCCAAAAGTGAAGAAGGAAGCTCCTGCTCCTCCTAAACCTGAAGCCAAAGCGAAGGCTGTGAAGGCCAGGAAGACAGTGTTGAAAGGTGTTCACAGCTGTGAAAAAAAGAAGATCCACACGTCACCCACCTCCCAGCAGCCTAATACACTTCGACTCCAGAGGCAGCCCAAATATCCTTGGGCTCCCCCTAGGAGAAACAAGCTTGACCACTATGCTATCAAGTTTCCCTGACCACTAAGTTGGCCATGAAGAAGCTAGAAGACGACAGCACACTTGTGTTCATCGTGGATGTTCAAGCCAACAAGCACCACATCAAATAGGCTGTGAAGAAGCTCTACGACACTGATGTGACCAAAGTCAACAGCCTGATTCGGCCTGATGTAGAGAAGGCATATGTTCACCTGGCTCCTGATTGTGATGCTTTGGATGTTGCCAACAAAATTGGGATCATTACACTGAGTCCAGCTGGCTAATTCTAAACATATGTATATCTTTTCACTATAAAAAATTCTTTTTAATGGAATTTAATTATTCTCTGCTCTTCCAAAATGTAATAACAGCAGCAGTCTGCACCAACAATTTGGCTCATCACTTATTTTTTTTCCTTTTTTTTTTTTTTTT
>NW_016107359.1:1982793-1989968 GCF_001604975.1 Cebus imitator
GACAAAATCTCACTCTGTCACCTGGGCTGGAGTGCAGTGGTGCAATCTTGGCTCACTGGAACCTCCACCTCCCAGGTTCAAGGAATTATCCTGCCTCACCCTTCTGAGTAGCTGGAATTACAAGCCTGCGCCACCATACCCTGCTAATCTTTGTATTTCCAGTAGAGATGGGGTTTCACCATATTAGCCAGCCTGGTCTCGAACTCCTGACCTGAAGCGATTCACCCACCTTGGCCTCCCAAAGTGCTGGGACTATAGGTATGAGGCACTGCGCCTGGCAGATGCGCCCATCCTTTTCCTCGCATTTTGGATAATGCCTTATCTCTGGTCCCTAAATCCTCAGCTAAACCATCCCAGTAGCCCTTTCCCTTCCCCCACACTCCAATTCCATCCCAAGTCCCTGTCTTGGTCCCTGTCTCCCTTGCCTTTCCAGGCCTTCCAGAGGCAGTTATCCTGGCCTTGAACCCCAGTTCACCCTGCCTTCATTTCAGTGCTTCCTGATGGCTACCTATTGCTGGTGCCAGTTGCCAAGAGGTTCTGCCCCCTGGCTGAACACCTCCATGTAGCCTCTTAATGGTGGGTGGCCTCTGGGTTCCAAGCCTCTCAGACATATGGAATGCTGGCTACTACATTTCCGAATCCTCTACAACTCAACCAAAGGAATTAAATTTATGTTGGGCCATGGCGGCTCATGGCTGTAATCCCAGCACTTTGGGAAGCCAACATGGGAGGATCACTAGAAGCTAAGAGTTCAATATGAGCCTGGACAGCATATCGAGACTCCATCACTACAAAAAAAAATATTTAAAATTTAGCCAAGTGTGGGTCAGGCACAGTGGCTCATGCCTGTAATCCCAGCACTTTGGGAGGCCAAGGCAGGCAGATCGCCAGAGGTCAGGAGTTTGAGGCCAGCCTGCCCAATACAGTGAAACCTCGTCTCTTCTAAAACTACAAAAATTAGCTGGGCATGATGGCGGGCACCTATAATCTTAGCTACTTGGGAGGCTGAGGCTGGAGAATCTCTTGAACTCAGGAGGCAGAAGTTGCAATGAGCTGAGGGCAATAAGAGGAAGACTCCATCTCAAAAAAAATTAGTTAATTAATTAATTTAATAAAACAAAATTTATCCAAGTGTGGTGGCTTACATCTGTGGTCCTAGCTACTGAGGAGGCTTAGGCAGGAGGGTCTCTTGAGCCCAAGCATTCAAGGCTACAAGGCTACAGTGAGCTATGATCACACTACTACACTCCAGCCTGGGTGATAGAGTGAGACGCTGTCTCAAAAAAAAAAAAAGCTGTATCCCAGGTGTGTGAATGATGGAAACTCAGAGATGGGTATGAGGGGCCTCCATTAAAAGAATGCACTGGCTAGTAAGGAAAACAGTCCAGAAGAGGCAGGGATTTTTTTTCTGCCTGGAACATCTGGGTGTTAGGAAGTGCTGATAGAAGAGATGACATTTAACATGGGCCTTGAAGGGTGTGGTGTGTAGGATTCCCAGCTTGAAGTTGGAAATGGGAGGGGGGGCCATGTGGAGACATTTCAGACAGAGGAAACTGCACGAGCCAGAGACATCTAGGTCTCAAAAGGTCCCAGCCTCTTCAGAATGGCAAGCCCATTGGCTAAGCCAAAGACTGAGTTTTCACTAAATTTTTCCAATTAAGAAATGTTTTCCCATTTCCACATCAGAGAAGAAAACATTTTTTTTTGAAAAAGAAAACAGAGCCTGGGCATGTTCTCTTACAAATCCTTACTGGGGGCAAAATTTACCTTTTAAAGTAGGTCCTTTTTTATAAATATCCCAAAGTCAATTAGAGAATAATCTGGTGATTCATGTAGGTTGCCAAACTGGTTCACGCTCTCTTGAATGTGTAAAAAAGATGACAAAGTAATGAAACTGATCTTGGCCCACACAGGAACTCTAAAGACAATTTCAAAAGTTAGTGACTAAGCCAGAGGTATAGGAATTCTCCTACACTCCTCCCTCCCCCTCTCCCTTCCCTTTAGTTTACTGACCAAGATATATAATCATTCCCTAGCCATTGGATGACTCCTCTGTCCTGGTCACGTCCCTCCTTTCCTTCTCAGCCCATATCTTAGGTTAACCAGTGGTTCTCACCTGGATGAGCCAAAGGTGCATGCAGCATGTGTTCTGGTTAGGTGGAGGGTGATGGAAACTAGTTTGTCATTTTCTACCTTGATGAAAAATATTTAACTGTTATGCTCTCGAAGAACACATGGAACTGTGGGCTACATTTCAACATATATATACAGTTCCCATAATGGATAGTTCTAACACATTTCTGAGAGTTACAATAGTTTTGTTGGTTTGTTCTTTTTTTGAGATGGAGTCTTGCTGTGTCGCCCAGGCTGGAAGTACAGTGGTGCAATCTCAGCTCACTGCAACCTCCGCCTCCTGGATTGAAGTGATTCTCCCGCCTCAGCCTCCCGAGTAGCTGGGATTATATGCATGCCCCACCACAGCCAGCTAATTTTTATATTTTTAGTAGAGATGGGATTTTACCATGTTGGCCAGAGTGGTCTCAAACTCCTGACCTCAGGTGATCTGCCCGCCTCCGCCTCTCAAAGTGCTAGGATTACAGGCATGATCCACCTCACCTGTATCGCTGAAAAACAACAGCCTTTCAACACCCTCTAGGAATCAGTGGGGGAGTGTGCCTGTTCCCCTCAGGCACCTCCCACGGAGCCTCCCCACACCCATGTTGTGCAATGAACAGCACTAGCCTCAGACCTCATCTTATTTTCTTGTCCCCTAACCCAATCCTTCCTCCCTGCTGCCGGAGTGAATCTCCCTAGAACCTTTCTATTATTTTCCATCATCTCAGTAGGATAGGCAAGGTTTTTCAAGCTTTCTTCTCCCCACCCGGCACACTGAACTATGACTCCTCTCTGTGGAACTCGCTCTTTCTCATTCCCCTGTGCCAGGAAGCACCTGAGTCCTCCTGGTGAATTCCAGCTCATCTGTTAAGGAATAGCCCCACTGCCTCCTCCTTCATGCTGCCTTTGTTATCTCCTTCAGGCCCCAAGCAGCCCTTTCTGTCCGAACAAGGACACAGGCCCTAGCACACCCCTCCCCGAAGCACCTGCTACCTGCATTGTCACAGTCTATGCAGGGGTTACACCCACCATTCAGTGAGCTCCTGGATGACAAGCCCCAGACTTTTTCATCTTTATGTCCCCTGCAGTGCCTGGGACAAATATAGATTCTCAACAAATGTTTGTCGAATGAATAAGTAAAAGAATGAACAGGGCCAGGTGTGGTGGCTCGCCCCTGTAATCCCAGCACTTTGGGAGGCTGAGGTGGGCGGATCACCTGAGGTCAGGAGTTTGAGACCAGCCTGGCCAACATGTCAAAACCCCATCTCTACAAAAAATATGAAAATTAGCCAGAGGTGTGGTGGCACACACCTGTAATCCTAGCTACTTGAGAGGCTGAGGCAGAATTGCTTGAACCCAGGAGACGAAGGTTGCAGTGAGCCAAGATTGTGCCACTGCACTCCAGCCTGGGCAACAGCAGAGCGGGACTCCATCTAAAAGAAACCAAATTACAACAACAACAACAACAACAAAAATGCTGGGCGTGGTGGCTCATGCCTGTAAATCCCAGCACTTTGGGAGGCCAAGGAGGGCAGATCACCTGAGGTCGGGAGTTCAAGACCAGCCTGACCAACTTGGAGAAACCCGGTCTCAATTAAAAATACAAAAATTAGCAGGGCATGGTTGTGCATGCTTGTAATCCCAGCTACTTGGGAGTCTGAGACAGGAGAATTGCTTGAACCTGGGAGGCGGAGGTTGCAGTGAGCTGAGATCACACCACTACACTCCAGCCTGGGCAACAAGAATGAAACTCCATCTCAAAAAAACAAAAGAAGAATCAACAGTTCTTGGCCGGATGTGGTGTCTCAAGCCTGTTGGGAGGCCAAGGTGGGTGGATCATGAGGTCAGGAGTTCAAGACCAGCGTGTCCAACAAGGTGAAACCCCCACCTCTACTAAAAATACAAAAAAAATTAGGCGGATGTGGGGGTACATGCCTGTAATCCCAGCAACTCCACAGGCTGAAACAGGAAATTGCTTGAGCCCGGAAGGCAGAGGTTGCAATGAGCTGAGACCACACCACTGCACTATAGCCTAGGCAAGAGAGTGAGACTCCATCTTAGAAAAAAAAAAAAAGGAATGAAGAGTTCTAACAATGTTTTAACAAGAATAGCATCATAATAAAACTAAGCATACAGTTTCCCAAAGTCATTAAGAATAAAATTATTTTGACAGTATCACCCATGTTTTTGATGAACACACAATAAAATTCAAGAAACTGAAAAAAAATCACATTCATATTGTGTAGGAAAAAGAAAAAAGAACTTTAAAAATTCATTTTTCGGATATGCATATTTTTTTAAATAGTGTCATATTTACATTGCCTGTCATGGGAGGAAAGTCATGGGTTAAAAATATAAAGGTTTCAGTGACATCATCTCCTGATTTTTAAAAAAAGATTAAAAATGTGTCATACTTAAATACCTAATAGTCATGACTAATTAAGCCAGAAATTATTATCACTTTCATCTTTGAGTTCCAGCTTAGGATAAAGATAGAAATCAGAAGATATAAAAATCTAATGACTAGCAAGAAGTTTTTAACTTTTTTTTTTTTTTTTTTAGAGACAATGTTTCTCACCATGTTGGTCAGTCTGGTCTTGAACTCCTGACCTCAAATGATCCACCTGCCTCAGCCTCCCAGAGTGCTGGGATTACAGGCATGAGCCACCATGCCCAGGCTTAACTTTTTTTTTTTTTTTAAGAGACAGTGTTGCTCTGTCACCCAGGCTGGAGTGCAGTGACACCATCTTGACTCACTGTAACCTCCACCTCTCAGGTTCAAGTGATTTTCCAGCCTCAGTCTCCCAAGTATCTGAGACTATAGGCATGGGCCACAGCACCCAGATAATTTTTTTTTTTTTTGAGACAGAGTCTCACTCTGTCACCCAGGCTGGAGTGCAATGGCGTGATCTCGGCTCACTGCAACCTCTGTCCCCCAGGTTCAAGCAATTCTCCTGCCTCAGCCTCCTGAGTACCTGGGATTACAGGCGTATGCCACCACACCTGGCTAATTTTTGTATTTTTAGTAGAGCTGGGGTTTCACCATATTGGTCAAGCTGGTCTCAAACTCCTGACTTCGTGATCTGCCCACCTCAGCCTCCCAAAGTACTGGGATTACAGACCTGAGCCACCGTGCCCGGCCAATTTTTTGTATTTTTAGTAGAGACAGGGTTTCACCATGTTGGCCAGGCTGGTCTCAAACTACTGGCCTCAAGTGATCGGCCCACCTCAGCCTCCCAAAGTGTTGGAATTGCAGGTGTGAGCCACTACATGGCCAACAATTTTTTAAAAAAAAAAAGCTAGTATCACCGGGCGGGGTGGCTCATGCCTATAACCCCAGCACTTTGGGAGGCCAAGGCAGGTGGATCACCTGAGGTCAGGAGTTCAAGACCAGCCTGGCCAACCAGGTGAAACCCTGCCTCTACTAAAAATAGAAAAATTAGCTAGGCATGGTATCAGGTGCCTGTAATTCCAGCTACTTGAGAGGCTGAGGCAGGATAATTACTTGAACCTGGGAGGTGGAGGTTGCAGTGAGCTGAGATTGCACCATTACACTCCAGCCTGGGCGACAGAGCGAGACTCCATCTCAAAAATAAAAAGCTAGTATCTGGCCCAGACATGGTGGCTCACTCCTGTAATCCCTGTATTTTGGGAGGCTGAGGCAGGCAGATCACCTGAGGTCAGGAGTTCGAGACTAACCTGGCCAACATAGGAAAATCCTGTCTCTACTAAAAATACAAAAATTAGCCAGGTGTGGTGGCAGGTGCCTGTAATGCCAGTTACTCGGGAGGCTGAGGCAGGAGAATCGCTTGAACCTGGGAGGCGGAGGTTGCAGTGAACGAAAATCAAGCCACTGCACTCTAGCCTGGGCAATAAGAGTGAAACTCTGTCTCAAAAAAAAAAAAAGGCTGGGCGCTGTGGCTCACACCTGTAATCCCAAAACTTTGGGAGGCCCAGGCAGGGGAATCACCTGAGGTCAGTTTAAGACCAGCCTGGCCAACATGGTGAAACCCTATCTCTACTAAAAATACAAAAATTAGCTGTGCGTGGTAGCAGGCGCTTGCAATCCCAGCTACTCAGAGGCTGAGGCAGAAGAATCGCTTGAACTCAGGAGGCAGAGGCTGCAGTGAGCCTAGATTGCACCATTTTCCTCCAGCCTGAGGGACAAGAGCAAGAATGAAACTCCATCTCACACACACACACACACACAAAAGCTAGTATCTGATTTACTGATATCATTCCAAGTATTTGATACGCTATTCATCAAATTTAAAGATTCTTACTGTCCTTCTTTGCCTTCTCAGTTGGCTTTTTTCTTCATCCTTCTCAGGTCAGCTGAACCAAGAGCTCATTTAATGACCTTTGTCCACAGGCCAGACAAGCACTCTGCTTGGGAAGACAGGCCTGACCGTGAAGAGGCTCGGGCTGGGAGACACCCGCTCAATGTAACTGCTCTGAAGAAGGGTCATTTTGGGGATCACTGCAGCACAGATGGAGGCACCCAGCCCCATGAGAAACACCACTCATCCCCCAAGGAGCTCATCTTACCACCTTATTTCATCAGCAGGCTCCCCTTAACTTTCACACTTACTACTTCCACACATTTTTCATTTTTCAAGCATAAATTAATGCCCCCCAAGCAACCCTTTATGAGCAGAACTCAGCTCTCTTCCCCAGCTTGACCAACTTTATATGCTGGTACTTTTCATTCAAACAACAGAACCTTGACATCTCTTAAGCATGATTTGCTTATTCCCAACTCAGCCTCTCCCCAGTCCATCTCCAAGGCAGCTTCACCCTCACGCAGCCCCATTTACTCTCCTCCTTTTGTTTGTTCAACAACGAACGATGGGCTTCAAGGCAGTCATGGGCAGATGTCCTTAGAGAAGTATTTTGCATGTAAGGTTGTGATGGCCTTTGTGAAGGTTGTGGGTTTTGCAGTCTTTTGTGACAGATTTTGTTATCAGGCATAGGAATATGAGGCTTCTCTTCCTGGCCTTCCCAGCTCTGTTTGTCAGGGTTTTGTTTCTGTCTCTGTTTTTGTTTTAATAATAGTAACT
>NW_016107359.1:1991084-1992752 GCF_001604975.1 Cebus imitator
GTGGTGGCAAACACCTGTAGCTCAGCTACCCAGGAGGTTGAGGCAGGAGGATTCCCTGAGCAGAGGAATTTGAGGTGGCAGTAAGCTCTGATTATACCACTGCTCCCCAACCTGGGCAACAAAACAAGACCCCATCTCAAAAAGACAAAAACAAAACACATTGGGGAAGGTACATTTCATGCAAGTCTGCATCATCAGTGTAACACTCTCTGGGAATCTCTAAGGAAGGCACATGATATATTTTAACAGACTGTGATCCTCCCCAGAATTATTTATTGCATGTCATATAGAGGAAAGCTGTCTTGCTGGGCGTGGTGGCTCATACCTGTAATCTAAGCACTTTGGGAGGCTGCAGAGGGCGGATTACCTGACATCAGGCTTTCAAGACCAGCCTGGCCAATGTGGCAAAACCCCATCTCTATTAAAAGTACAAAAATTCAGCCAGGTGGGGTGACTTATACCTGTAATCCCAGCACTTTGGGAGGCCAAGGTGAGTGGATCACCTGAGGTCAGGAATTCTAGACAAGCCTGACCAACATGGAGAAACCTCATCTCTTTTAAAAATGCAAAATTAGCCAGGCATGGTGGCACATGCCTGTAATGCCAGCTACTTGGGAGGCTGAAGCAAAAGAATTGCTGGAACCCAGGAAGCAGAGGCTGCAGTGAGCCAAGATTGCACCAACACACTCTACCCTGGGCGATAGAGGGAGACTTTGTCTCCAAAAAAAAAAAAAAGGAGGAAAGCCATCTTGATAGCCTTGTGTTGCAGGGCTTTTCCTTAGCTCAGCTAAAGATGAAGATGTTGTGCATCCCACGGCCAAGACAACTTAGGCTCGCAGACGGTTTGAAGGGCGAGTAAGGCAGGGTTTTATTAGGTAAAAAAAGAAGAAAAGGAGGAAACAGGGACTGCCACTAGGCCAGAGTTCCTGCTAGAGCGCTTCCCACCCGCAGCTTGAATCTCAGGTTACACACAGGAAGACGAGGGGCCAGGCTCTACCCTGCTGCAAACGTAGTAAACTTCCCAAGGCTCCACCTCTGGGCAGGCTGGTTGGAGTTTCTCCAAGGACCCTCTCCCACCTGGCTGTCTCACTTTTACTATGGTTACATTGTGGATGCAGACAGTTAATAAGCAGGGGCCACTATATTTGATTCAATAAAGTAATTCTGAACCAGAAGCTAAACACTTAAAAGCTGAAGTTGGCTGGGTGCGGTGGCTCACGCTGGTAATCCCAGCACTTTGAGAGGCTGAGGCTGGAGGATCACTTGAGGTCAGGAGTTCGAGACCAACATGTCGAAACCCCGTCTATACTAAAAATAAAAAGTTAGCCGGGTGTGGTAGCTTATGCCTGTAATGCCAGCTACTTGGGAGGCTGAGGCAGGAGAATCACTTGAACCTCCAGGAGGCAGAGGTTGCAGTGAGCCAAGATCACTCCGTTGCATTCCAGCCTGGATGACAAGAAGCAAAACTCTGGCTGAGTGCAGTGGCTCACGCCTGTAATTCTAGCACTTTGGCAGGCCGAGGTGGGTGGATCAAGAGGTCAGGAGTTCGAAACCAGCCTGGCTAACATGGTGAAACCCCGTCTCTACTAAAAATACAAAAATTAGCCGGGCATGATGGCGCACCTGTAATCCTAGCTACTTGGGAGGCTGAGACAGGAGAATTGCTTG
>NW_016107359.1:1994027-1995343 GCF_001604975.1 Cebus imitator
CCATCTCAAAAAAAAAAAAAAAAAACAGCTAAAGTTACTCTATAAAGCAGCTTACTTGGTAAAAGAAGAAAAGAGATTATTCTGGCCCTAGAACCTAGAGCCCTGCAAAAGCTAGCATTTCTGCACATCCATGGGAACCCTGGGGAGCTCACACCTGTTGGGCAATTTAAAAACCCAGGAACAGGTCCTAGCACAGTGGCTCCCACTTGTAATCTCAGTACTAGGAAGCCGAGGCAGGGGGATCACTTGAGGCCAGGAGTTGGAGAGCAGCCTGGCCAACACGGCACAACCCCGTCTCTACTAATAATACAAAAATTAGCCAGGTGTGATGCCAGTCGCCTATAATCCCAGCTACTCAGGAGGCTGAGGCACGAAAATCACTTGAACCTGGGAGGTGGAGGTTGCAGTGAGCCAAGATGAAGCGACTGCGCTCCAGCCTGGGCAACAGAATGAAACTGTCTCAAAGGAAAAAAAAACAGGAACAAGTAAGAGACAGGACAAGCCACTTCGTTTGAGAGTCTTTAAAGTCATTCATATTAGCTACTCCTACTTCAGCACAGAGGAATTACACACCCAAGTGGTCTAAGATGTTAAGAATTCATTTAAACATGAGACTGCTTCTTTTGGATTCTGTGAGTGCTAACGTTGAGAAATTCATGACTGTTGCTTACCTGTTTGCATTTAAGGATGTTCTGGAAGAGCATCATCACATTTCCCCATCAGAGCTTGTGCAAAGAGGAAGCGTTAGTGTCACATCTCCATCACTAAAGGAGAGGCCTTGCTTTTGAAGGCTGGGCCAGAGATTCTGCAAGCAGCTCAGAGCATGGCTTGAGGCTCTGCGTGAAGACTCAAGTTAGCGGATTTCGATACATATGCAAATGCAACAACCAGAGTCAATTGTGCTTTTACAGCCCTTGAGATTGTAAGGACGAGCTGGTCTGGAGACAGGTGGCGCTCACTACCCTCATCTTGGAGGGTAGTGAGAGTTGCAGATCAGTAAAAACTTGGGAGCAACCCGGATGACTCATCTCTGAGTTGTCTCAACAGTATGTGCCGGGAACCAGCAGAACAAATGCAATCTTTCAAAGGCCCAGCTCTCAAGGCTCTCACAGCCTAGGTACGTAAGCAGATGATTACATACAATTCCATTACTCCTACAAGGCAAGCTGCTCACGCCAGCAACAGAGGCCAACCAGCCACAAGCTTCGCTCAGGCAGCTTAGTTTTGTCTACAGATCCTGCTTCATTGTGACATGAACACTGATTGAAAAAGTAAAAATTTGGTAGGACTGAGAAAGTTAAAAATCTGCCCTGCCC
>NW_016107359.1:1995948-2006126 GCF_001604975.1 Cebus imitator
AAAAAAAAAAAAAAAGAAAAGAAAAAAGAAATTCTATTGGTAAGAATGAAACATTCCACTCTTGGCCAGGTGACTCTAAGTGACCTTCATATAGAGAAGCAGCCTTAATTGACAGCCCAAGTCCAAGGCTTCCAAATGGGGATTTGTGAAAACAGCATTCCACGTCTAAACTTTGCAGTTTCCAAGGAAACAACATTCTAAGGGCATTTTGCAGTTTTGGCCAGACAATGATTCTTTTACACAAGCCCTGTTTTGCTTTGCGCTTGTCAAAACACTGCTTCATTTAAATTTTATCTCCACCCTTCCCCCAAATCCTATCTAAACTATCCTTTGGGGCCAGGCGTGGTGGTTCACACCTGTAATCTCAGCACTTTGGGAAGCTGAGGCAGGTGGATCACTTAAGGTCAGGAGTTTGAGACCAGCCTGGCCAACCTGGTGAAACTCCATCTCTACTAAAAATACAAAAATCAGCCAGGCATGGTGGCAGGAGCCTGTAATCCCAGCTACTCCGGCGACTGAGGCAGGAGAATCTCTTGAACCTGAGAGGTGGAGGTTGCAGTGAGCTGAGATCACACCATTGCACTCCAGCCTGGCCAAGAGCAAAACTCTGTCTCAAAAACAAACAAAACAGTCCTTTGGTCCTCTGATATACAGTCTACCTCACTGCAACAGGTTAATGAACCTAACTTTCTGAGATTCTAAGTCTGTTCCTGAATGAGCTAGGACTGCATCACAATCTATGAGAACCCTGCTGGTCTCTGAAAGTCTGCATAACAATCTGTTTAGTTTAGTATTTGGGATATGACTATACATGTGTGGCAGGGAAAAACATTTAGTAAATTGATGACTGAGATTCAGCTTCTTAATAAATATAGTCATTTGTTAGCTCGAAACTTAATTCTGTCCTTGAATTACAATTATTAAAATGTGACAATAGCATTTTAAGAGCCTTAAAATCTGCTATCAAAAAAAAATAAGATGGTCGGGTGCAGTGGCTCACACCTGTAATCCCAGCACTTTGGGAGGCCAAGACAGGTGGATCACCTGAAGTCAGGAGTTCAAGACCAGCCTGGCCAACCTGGTGAAACCCTGCTTAATAAAAAAAAAATAATAATAAAAATAAATTTAAAAAAAAATAAGATATGGAAGCGGGCATGGTGCCTCACACCTGTAATCCCAGCAATTTGGGAAGCCAACGTGGGAGGATTGCTTGAGGCCAGGAATTTTTTTTTTTTTTTTTAAGATAGGGTTTCACCATGATGGCCAGGCTGGTCTTGAACTCCTGACCTCAGGCGATCCACCAACCTCAGCCTCCCAAAGTGCTAGGATTACAGGCGTGAGCCACCACGAGTGGCCTTGAGCCCAGGAATTTGAGAGCAGCCTGAGCAAAATAGTGAGACCTTGTCTCTACCAAAAAAAAAAAAATTTTTTTTTAATTAAAAAGGCATGGTGGTGCACACCTGTAGTCCCAGCTACTTGGGAAGCTGAGGTGGAGAATTGCTTGAGCCTGGGAGGTAGAGGCTGCAGTGAGCCATGACTGCACCACTGCACTCCAGCCTGCACAATACAGCAAGACCCTGTCTCAAATATGTATATATATATGGAAAATTTGCATTCAGGGAAAAAAATTTCTCAGCGTTTGGTCAAAGAGAGCCTTACAGGGCTGAGTTCCTGGCTAATTCATACTAATCCTGTAAGACTTGGCTCAAACTTTCTTCTTGAAAGTCGTCCCTAATCCTTCTCTTCTATACTCTGGTGGCACCTGGTGTTATATTTGTGCTATGGCACACGCCAACCACAATATTGGGGTTATTGGTTTACCTGTTTTTCCTGTTCATCTCAACTCATTGAGAGCAGGGCCCCTGTCATTGATCTATAAATTGCACCTGGCACACAGGAGGAACTCAATTCATGATGAATAGATGAAGCTGTGAATGCAGGGGAGGTTGGGAGCAAGAAAACCAGTTGGCAGATGATTATAATGGTCCGCAAGGGATGAAAATAACTTGGACTCAGTGTTTGACTACATGGAAAAGTAGATGAGTATGGAACATTTTGTTTTATTTTGTCTATTTTGAGACGGAATTTCACTCTTGTTGCCCAGGCTAGAGTGCAGTGGCATGATCTCAGCTCACTGCAACTTCTGCCTCCCGGGTTCCAGCGATTCACCTGCCTAGACTCCTGAGTAGCTGGGATTACAGGAGCCCACAAGCACACCCAACTTATTTATTTATTTATTTATTTATTTATTTATGAGATGGAGTGCAATGGCACAATCTCGGCTCACAGCAACCTCCGCCTCCCAGGTTCAAGCGATTCTCCTACCTCAGCCTCCTGAGTAGCTGGGATTCCAGGCACCCACCAAAAAGCCTGGCTAATTTTTGTATTTTTAGTAGAGACAGGGTTTTGCCATTTGGGCCAGGCTGGTCTTGAACTCCTGATCACAGGTGATCCACCCACCTCAGCCTACCAAAGTGCTGGAATTACAGGGGTAAGCCACTGCGCCCAGCCTCATTTTTGTATTTTTAGTAGAGATGGGGTTTCGCTATGGTGGCCAGGCTGGTCTTGAACTCCTGACCTCAGGTGATCCACCTGCCCCGGCTTCCCACAGTGCTGGGATTACAGGCGTGAGCCACCGTGCCCAACCTTGGAACATTTTAAAGGAGGAAGAGGCTGGGTGTGGTCCCTCATGCCTGTAATACCAGTACTTTGGGAGGCCAAGGTGGGAGGATCACTGAGGTCAGGAGTTCCAGATCAGCCTGACCAATATGGTGAAGCCCTGTCTCCACTAAAAATACATAAATTACCTGGGCATGGTGGCAGACACCTGTAATCCCAGCTAGTTGGGAGGCTGTGGCTAGAGAATTGCTTGAACCCAGGAGGCAGAGGTTGTAGTGAGCCAAGATCACACGACTGCACTCCAGCCTGGGCGACAGAGGGAATCTGTGTCTCTAAAATAAATAAATAAACACATAAATAAAGGAATAAATAAAGACGATGATGAAGTGAAAGCAAGAAACAAAGAATAGAGAATCAAATAAATTTTTTTAAAATGTGTAACCTACACAGATAGGAAGTAGATACTACAACTAGAGGAATCCTAGAGTAGCTATTTCATTCATTTGCAATAAGATTTTCGAGATCCTTGGAAAACCTATTATGCTTTTGGACATTCAAAATTAAAGTCAAAGCTCAAAATAGACTTAGGAGCCATTAACATTGAGGCTGAAACTTTTTGTTTCTTTTTTGTTTTTTTTGTGGAAGTCTCATGAGATCTGATGAAACTTTTTTTAAATGTGGATGAACTCTGTGAGGAAGAGACTGTGTTGAGTACAAGGTTGAAGGACTGAAACTTGGAGAATACAAAGGTCTAAAGGAAAAGAGGAAAGGGGGAAAAGCAGCAAAGATGAGTGTGTTTACGGAGAAACAGGGCAGTGCAATATCCCAGACACCAATGGAGAAGCGCTGCCTGCAGGGGAGGAGAGGAAAACCCAAGAGAATCACCTGAAAAGCATTCAAACTCAAAGTTCAGCAAGGTGCTTAGTTACAAAGTATAGCAATCATTTACAATGATGAATGGCTTTCCTCCAACTATAGCCTGTTAGAAAATATAATGGACAAAAGATCCTATCTGTAATAGCAAAAGCTAAAAGATAATAATGACAGATAAAGTTTTAAAATGTGTGGTACTGGGGGTGGGGGGACGATGAAAAAAAATGTGTGGTACTTTTGAAATATAGTGGAAAAAATACTATTTTCAATAGTAAACAAACAAAATCCAGCCTGAGCAATATGGCAAGACCCAGTCTCTACAAAAAAAAAAATTTAATTAGCTGGGTGTGGTGGTGCACACCTGTGGCTCCAGCACCTCAGGAAACTGAGGTGAAAGGACTGCTTGAGCCCAGGAGATTGAGGCTGTAGTAAGCCATGATCATGCCGCTGCCCTCCAGCCTGGAAAAAAAAAAAAAAAAAAAGACAGGTGCAGTGGCTCATGCCTGTAAACCCAGGACTTTGGGAGGCAGAGGTGGGCAGATTACATGAGATCAGGAGTTTGAGAGGCGGGCAGATCACCTGAGATCAGGAGTTTATGGTGAAATGCTGTCTCTACTAAAAATACAAAAACTGGCCAAATATGGTGGTGTGCACCTGTAATCCCAGCTACTCAGGAGGCTGAGGCAGGAGAATCACTTTAACCCCGGAGGCAGAGGTTGCAGTGAGCCAAGATCCTGCCATTGCACTCCAGCCTGGATGACAAGAGCAAAACTCCGTCTCAAAAAAAAAAAAAAAAAAAAAAAAGACAGGTGCAGTGGCTCATGCCTGTAAACCCAGGACTTTGGGAGGCAGAGGTGGGCAGATTACATGAGATCAGGAGTTTGAGAGGCGGGCAGATCACCTGAGATCAGGAGTTTATGGTGAAATGCTGTCTCTACTAAAAATACAAAAACTGGCCAAATATGGTGGTGTGCACCTGTAATCCCAGCTACTCAGGAGGCTGAGGCAGGAGAATCACTTTAACCCCGGAGGCAGAGGTTGCAGTGAGCCAAGATCCTGCCATTGCACTCCAGCCTGGATGACAAGAGCAAAACTCTCTCTATATATATATATTTTTTAAAAAGCCACCAAAAATAAAAAAGAAAATGTCAAACACGTAGGAATAAACTTGTGTGGTACTTGTACGTTTATGAATATGCTACAAAAAACAAAAGACATAGAAGATTTGAATAATGAGGGAACATAGCAGATGGAAAACATATTATGAAGATATCAGTGCTCTCCAGATTTATACATTTAATGCAATTTCAAGCCAAAATAAATTCCAAGTGGACCAAGGAGATACACAAAAAACAAAAACAGATAGAAAAAAAAAGGCAAGGAAAAATTTTCTAGGCATAATCCTAAAAGTAGTGCCATAAAGAAAATGATTGATAGGTAAGATTCTGAACAAACCTGATTCCTAGAGCCCAAGACCTAGAGCTCAGGTCTTTGCAATATCGGCAGCCTATGAATTTATGATAACGACATTGCAATTATTCTTTCCATGATATTTCTGCCCTATACAGATGAATGGTAGCACACAATATTTCCATGACATTTACAGATAAGTCATCTGTAAGTATTCATCAAAGATACTCATATTCCATTCTCACTGTGGGTGAATCCACACTGTAGATCCACAGATTCTACAACCACTCTCAAGGTCTTATGATATAGAAAGCCCTCAGCTCTAGGTGGAGAAATAGGATCAAGAGCAAAGATCATGCCATTTCTGGCATCAACAAGCTAAAAGCCAAAATTCCACATCATGAGTGTGCTTGGGCCTGGGTGGTTCTGGCCCTAGAGGTAGGTGAAACACACCCACTTAACTAAAAGCAGTGACCAAAAGCTGGGAGGTGATAGTAACAATTATCTGTATTAAGATGAATATGTAAATGTTCTCTGGCTTACTTCTTCTTTGACATGCTTTTTTAGAAAATTGCGTTCTACACTGGTTCTCAAACTTTAGCATATATCAGAATCACTGAAAGACTTGTTAAAAAGAATACTGGGAGCTGGGCATAGTAGATCATGCCTGTAATCCCAGCACTTTGGGAGGCAGGCAGGTGGGTCACCTGAGGTCAGGAGTTAGAACCCAGCCTGGCTAACATAGTGAAACCCTGTCTCTACTAAAAACACAAAAAATTAGCTGGGCGTGGTGGCGGACACATGTTAATCCCAGCTACTAGGGAGGCTGAGGCAGAAGAATTGCTTGAACCTGGAAGGCAGTGTTTGCAGTGAGCCAAGATCTGGCCAACGCACTCATGGGCAACAAGAGCAAAATTCTGTCTCAAAAAAAAAAAAAAAAAAAGACTGCTGGAGCCCACCCTGAATCACTCTGAATCTCTGAAACAGTTGGCCTGGATCTGAACCAGGTCTGCATTTCTGACAAATTCCCAGTTGGTGCTGATTCTGCTGGTCTGAGAACCACTGCACCTTGGCCGGGCACGGTGGCTCAAGCCTGTAATCCCAGCACTTTGGGAGGCCGAGGCGGGTGGATCATAAGGTCAAGAGATCGAGACCATCCTGGTCAACATGTTGAAACCCCGTCTCTACTAAAAATACAAAAAACATTAGCTGGGCATGGTGGAGCGTGCCTGTAATCCCAGCTACTCAGGAGGCTGAGGCAGGAGAATTGCTTGAACCCGGGAGGCGGAGGTTGGGGTGAGCCAAGATGGTGCCATTACACTCCCTCCTGGGCAACAAGAATGAAACTCCATCTCAAAAAAAAAGAACCACTGCACTACAATTGTAGTATTGGGTGTGGACCTGAAGGAAGGGCAAAAAGGAAGCTCTTGATTCTGTTTGCTCTCGACAAAGAAGTCCTTGGAGAGAAGCATCTGAAGACTGAAACTACCCAGAGGGGTTGGAAAGTCTTCCAGGGGCTATGCAACGGAATTCCTTGCTTATAAATACCCTCCCTAAACCTTAGTAAAGTTACTACGTTCAGAACATGGTTAGTTTGAGTAAAATGTGTGTGTGTCTGTGTGTGTGTGTGTGTGTGTGTGTGTGTGTGTGTGTGTGTGTGAACTTCTGCATAGTGTCAAACCAACAAGAAAAAAACAAGAAGAGGTAGTAGAAACATGGGGTAGCAATGTCAGGAATTCACTGAGCAGGGGAAAGAGTTTCAACTGTATAAAGTAGGATACAGGAGAAATTTACTAAAATCTCTAAGGGCAGGGAGATTCCAAGAGAATGTTCCAATCTCCTGATAGTTTATCTTAATTTGCATATACCTTTTCTGAGCATTCTGAATCCCAAACATATTTATCCTTAACATTCATTCTTAATTTTTTCTTTTTTTTTTTTTTTTGAGACGGAGTTTCACTCTTGTTACCCAGGCTGGAGTGCAATGGCGCGATCTCGGCTCACCGCAACCTCCGCCTCCTGGGTTCAGGCAATTCTCCTGCCTCAGCCTCCTGAGTAGCTGGGATTACAGGCACGCGCCACCATGCCCAGCTAATTTTTTTTGGGGTTTCACCATGTTGACCAGGATGATCTCGATCTCCTGACCTCGTGATCCACCCGCCTCGGCCTCCCAAAGTGCTGGGATTACAGGCTTGAGCCACCGCGACCAGCCGATTTTTCTGAGACGGACTTTCGCTCTTATTGCCCAGGCTGGAATGCAATGGCATGGCGCGATCTCGGCTCACTGCAACCTCCGCCTCCTGGGTTCAGGCAATTCTCCTGCCTCAGCCTCCTGAGTAGCTGGGATTACAGGCACGCGCCACCATGCCCAGCTAATTTTTGTATTTTTAGTAGAGACGGGGTTTCACCATGTTGACCAGGATGATCTCGATCTCCTGACCTCGTGATCCACCCGCCTCGGCCTCCCAAAGTGCTGGGATTACAGGCTTGAGCCACCGCGACCAGCCGAATTTTTTCTAATTCTAAACACTATACCTGGCTGGGCATGGTGGCTCACCCCTGTAACCCCAACACTTTGGGAGGATGAGGCAGGTGGATCACCTGAGGTCAGGAGTTCAAGACCATCCTGGCCAACATGGTGAAACCCTGTCTCTACTAAAAATACAAAATAAAATTAGCCAGGTGTGCTGGTGCATGCATGCAAATCCCAGCGACTTGGGAGGCTGAAGCAGGAGAATCACTTAAACCAAGGAGGTGGAGGTTGCAATGAGCCAAGATCACGCCATTACACTCCAGTCTGGGTGACAAGAGCAAAAACCTCTGTCGCAAAAATTAAATAAATAAACACTATACCTAAAAATTCATAATCTGTAAAGAAATGTAAGTGTAGAAGACTGGTCTCAAACTTAAAAGAATTAAAACTCTCCTACATTTAAAATGCCATTCTTAGTTTATCTGTTTCATACATTTGTTTGTTTTTTGTTTTTTGAGACAGAGTTTCACGCTTGTTGCCCAGGCTGGAGTGCAATGGCACAATCTCTGCTTACTGCAACCTCCGCCTCCTGGGTTCAAGTAATTCTTCTGCCTCAGCCTCCTGAGTAGCTGGGATTACAGGCATGCACAACCGCACCCAGCTAATTTTTTGTATTTAGTAGAAACGGAGTCTCGCCATGTTGGTCAACCCGGTCTCAAACTCCTGACCTCAAGTGGTCCGCCTGCCTCAGCTTCCCAAACCACTTGGGATTACAGGCATGAGTGACTGTGCCCTGCCTGTTTCATACATTCGATATTCTATAGAGATTTCACAACGTAGCATATGTCTCTAAAACCCCTTCAAGATGATTATAAACTGTGCCCTCTTTAAAGACAGGGCCAACAGATCTACTGCTTGATCCCCTGTGTATTAGACTAAAGTAAAATCCTATCAAGAGCTATTTCTGCACCAGGGAACTGAAGGATAACTTTATTAAATTTCAACCCATTTTAAAAAACAAAACAGGTCCAGGCACAGTGGTTCACGCCTGTAATCCCAACACTTTGGGAGGCTGGGGCAGGTGGATCACAAGGTCAGGAGTTCAAGACTAGCCTGGCCAGCATGGTGAAACCCTGTCTCTACTAAAAATACAAAAATTAGCTGGGTGTGGTGGCACACACCTGTAATCCCAGCTACTTGGGAGGCTGAGGATCACTTGAACCTGGGAGGCAGGAGGTTGCAGTGAGCCAAGATCCTGCCATTGCACTCCACCCTGGGCAACAAGAGTGAAACTCCACCTCAAAAAATAAAAATTAAAAATTCATGAAATATGGTGGGGCGAGATGGCTCATGCCTGTAATCTCAACTACTCAGGAGGCTGAGGCAGGAGAACTGCTTAACCCAGAACAGGAGGCGCAGGTTGCAGTGAGCTGAGCTCATACCACTGCAGTCCAGCCTGCGCTACAGAGCAAGATTCTGTCTTTAAAAAAAAAAAAAAAAAATTTTTTTTTCAACCAATTTTTAAATGGTGTTTCTAATTACATGAGTTTCGGATGAACTTTAAACATAGGACAAATGGAAGACACCTCATACATTGAATAAACATCAGCATATCACATTCCCAATGTAAGGGATCAGTTACCCTTTCAGATAAGGTTTACAAGAGTCATTACAACTTTCCATTCAGATAAGCTGGAAGGTTATTGTAGTAGCTAGTCACCAAATGGCGCCAGTGATCCTTGCTTCCTGGAATTCACTTACGAATTTACACACCTTCCCACTTGGAACCATGTTTGTACTCTACGTCCGACAGAATGAGGCAGAAGTAACAGTGTGTAGCTTCCAAGGCTAGATCATAGAAGATATTGCAGTTTGTACCTTCATCTTGGTCTTAGGTCACTTACTCCAGGGGAAGGCAGCAGTGAGGACGCTCAACAGTCCTATAGGTGGGGAATCAATGAGAGTCCTGAAAGGCACAATCCAAAATGCCATCATTCTGAAAGTTGAAATTCTGAAACAACAAAATCCTAAAAATATAATTCTGAAAAAAATTATTTAAAAGTCTTGGCCAGGTGCAGTGGCTCATGCCTGTAATCCCAGCACTTTGGGAGGCTGAGGCAGGCAGATCATGAGGTCAAGAGATCGAGACCATCCTGGCCAACATGGTGGAACTCGTCTCTACTAAAAAAATACAAAAATTAGCTGGGCATGGTGGCGTGCGCCTGTAGTCCCAGCTACTCGGGAGGCTGAGGCAGGAGAATTGCTTGAACCCGGGAGGCAGAGGTTGCAGTGAGCCGAGATTGCACCACTGCACTCCAGCCTGGCGACAGAGCAAGGCTCTGTCTCAAAAAAATAAAAATAAAAAGCCTTTAAGGAGGATTTATTTGAGAAATACATAAAAACAAAACAGAAGGCTTCATAAACCATTTTACACAATAAAATAGGCAATAATAACATTCACTTTTTTGCAACTATAAACACTCAGATATACTAAAGTTGTGTGGCATACTAGTTGTGAGCAGACAAGCCGTATTCATAAAGAAACAGGTCGAAAAGGGAAACATATAAACACACATCACTATAGTTGGTAACTGTGCCCCCAGCTTTATAACTGCAGTCATCTGAAATAATATGATGAACAAGTCTTTGATGAGATCAATCAAAAACCTTGATGGGTACCACCACATATGCAGTCAGCCAAAGAACTGAGATCTGGATAACTTTTTTTTTCTTTTGGAACGAAGTCTTGCTCTGTCACCTGGCTATTTTTTTTTTTTTTTTTTTTTTTTTTTTTTTTTTTTTT
>NW_016107359.1:2006181-2009909 GCF_001604975.1 Cebus imitator
TTTGTTGCCCAGGCTGGAGTGCAGTGGCACAGTCTCCACTCACTGCAACCTCCACCTCTAGGGTTCAAGTGATTCTCCTGCCTCAGCCTCCTGAGTAGCTGGGATTACAGGCAAGCGCCACCATCCCCAGCTGATTTTTGTATTTTTAGTAGAGACGGGGTTTCACCATGTTGTCCAGGCTGGTCTTGAACTCCTGACCTCAGGTGATCAACCTGCCTCAACCTCCCAAAGTGCTGGGATTACAGCTGTGAGCCACCGTGACCAGCTTTTTTTTCTGAGACGGACTTTCGCTCTTATTGCCCAGGCTGGAATGCAATGGCATGGTCTTGGCTCGGCTCACAGCAACCTCCGACTCCCAGGTTCAAGCAATTCTCCTGCCTCAGCCTCCCGAGTAGCTGGGATTACAGGCATGCACCACCATGCCTGGCTAATTCTGTATTTTTAGTAGAGACAGGGTTTCTCCATGTTGGCCAGGCTGGTCTCAAACTCCCAACCTCAGGTGATCCACCCACCTCGGCCTCCCAAAATGCTAGGATTACAGGCATAAGCCACTGCACTGTCGATCTGGAGAAACTTTATCACAAATGCAGGTGTATGAAAATAATATCTCTTCTTTTCTCTTTTTCTTTTTTTTTTTGAGACAGAGTCTCACATTGTCACCCAGGCTAAAGTGCAGTGGTGCCATCTCAGCTCACTGCAGCCTCTGCCTCCTGAGTTTAAGTGATTCTCCTGCCTCAGCCTCCCGAGTAGCTGGGATTACAGGCGCCCGCCACCACACCCAGGTAATTTTTGTATTTTTAGTAGAGATGGGGTTTCACCATGTTGGCCTGGCTGGTCTTGAACTCCTGACCTCAAATGATTCTCCCTCCTACCCCTCCAAAGTGGTAAGATTACAGGTGTGAGCCACAGCACCTGGCCATCTCTTCCTTTACTGAGGAAGTTTCAGTGTTGTCACATACATGCACACTGCTTACGTACACAAAGTCAACATTGTGGCCAGGCTCTATGGCTCACTCCTGTAATCCTAGCACTTTAGGAGGCAAAGGTGGGTAGATAAGGAGGTCAGGAGTTTGAGACAAAACAGTGCTCCAAAGCAATTGTCCAGAAGGGTGTTGTTATCCAAGGAGAGATGCCCATTGGTGATTGGAATGCTGGCCAAGGCCTTGCCAAAGTTTCTAGAAAGGGCTGGAGCAGCCAGGGAGGCCTCACAGAGGGTCCACTAAAAAGCAGTGCTTACACCCTGAGAAGCGGGAGAAAACCAGGGGCCCACTTCAGACACAGCCTGGCTGCCCCCTCTAGGATTGCTGCCCACTTCCAGATTGACAGGTTGGCTGCTGGGGTGGGCCCCCACTCAGAAGCACAGAAGAGTGTCATGTCTCGGGGGCTGCCTGTTTTATGGAGGAGAAGGGCAGCCCAGCCTCTGCCCTCTCGTCCTGGAGCCCCTGGTGGCTTTGGGCCTGCAGGAATGACACTGATCTCCTTCCTCTCTCCCAGGTCACCCATCTCATCAAGCAGCCCCCTTTCTTTCCCTATAGACCTGGAGACTACTTGTATCTGGACATCCCCACCATCGCTCACTATCAGTGGCACCCCTTCACCATCAGCAGTGCTCCTGAGCAGAAAGGTAACAGCCACCTCCTCCAGTCACTGCTCATATTCAGTGAGTTCCCACCATGGGCCTCAAGTACAGGCTGGGAACTCGGAACACAGCACTGAGCATAGCCAAAAACACAAAGTCAGCCTCAAAAAGCTGTCTCTGAAGTGGGAGCAGGCATGCAGACACCGACTGTCATGGCAAGGGCTGTGCCTGCCGCACGGAAGTCTTACAGGGAGGGCCTGGCTTAGCGGGGAGAAGCCTTTACAGACACAGGGGCATTCAACTAGACTTTGAATGATTAGTAGGAGTTTACCAGATAGGGACAGAGATGGGGAGGAGGCAGAAGAAAACGCAGAAGTAAAAACATGAGGACCTGGAAACTGAGAAGAGGCCTGTAGCTAAAGCTACACTGGGGAGCAGGAGGAGTAGCAAGGAAAGAAGGGAGGGACACGCAGAGAGAGAAAGAGACAGAGCATGAAAGACAGATGACGTGGCTGGCAAAGCCAATCAGAGCTAGGATGGGACCAAGGAGGACTTCAGAAGCAAAAAAAAAAAAAAAAGGAAAAGGGCAGAGCTGAAAGCAGGAGATCTCTTGCATCCTCCTCTCTCTCATGTCGTGGATTCTATTTGGTACCACTGAGCAGAAGAGTCATGTCACCTCACACCACATTTCTATCAGCCGTTCATTCAGCAGAGGACCTTAGTAACCACCTGCCACATCCCAGGCATGGGTGCCATGAAAGCAGTTGGTACCACCATGGACTGAGTGCCTACTGTGTGCAGAGCCACTGAATGGTAGGAGGGCCTGTTTTGGTGAGACTTTGGCCTGATGGAGGTGGCAGGGTCCCCACCTTTAGAAAATTCCTGGTGGACTGCCCTGATTCTTTCTTTGGCACACGAGTCTGAACCCTTATTAAGCTCAGGTTGACTTCATCGAGAAAGATCTCAAGGTCTGCACCAGAGAGAACCGCTGCCCTGTGGCTGTGGCTGTTAGTTTGGTTCTGAGGAACGGCATTCAAACCAGGACTTGGGGGCTGAGGCCCAGCACCAATCCCTCCAGTGGGGTGACGCCTGCTCCCTGGTGCCAGGCACTATGGACCCCCTTTCCCCTCCCACCCTTCTCTTGCTCAGACACAATCTGGCTGCACATCCGGTCCCAAGGCCAGCAGACAAACAGGCTGTATGAGTCCCTCAAGGCATCAGACCCACTGAGCTGTGGTTCCAAGAGGCTGTCAAGGAGCGTGATGATGAGAAAAAAGAGATGTAGTAAGTGGAAAAGGCAGGTTACTAAAAAGGATGCTCCATTTATGTAAAAGTGTCGTGTATGTCTGTGTTAGAAAAAAAATCTATAAGGGCACAGGGAAAATGTTGAGGAGTTATGTGCTCTGATGCTTTCCTCACTTGATTGTTTAATAATTTCTATATCTATATTTTTAAAGCTAACATTACGATTTGTGATTTGAATAATAAAGCAATTTCTGTTTTGAAACAAAGTAGAGTGTACAGCCCTGCCCACCCCTCTCTGTATCTCAGCACAGGGAGTTAGGGACGTTACTGGAGCTGAAGGTCCTGCAGGCCCAGGGGAGATCCCTGGCCACGGGACGAAGATCCGGTGTACATGAAGACAAGGGAGGAGACTCAAGCATGGTGGGAAGCCTCTTCTGAAGCCAGTGGCCTAGTGAGGCTGAGGAAGGCGGGACTGGAGGCAGGAGGCTCAGCTGGCTTATCTTCTCAGGAACTGGGGGCCTTGGAGCCTTGCCTTAAGGGCAAGCCATGTTCAGGAAGGACCACACATCACCTGGGTGTCTCTGAGGCCAATCATCTGCCTGAAACCTTCCTGACATTTGCATAATAACTGCAGCAATACTTGCTACTTAGCTTTTCTCTTACATCCCAACATTACTTTAAACTTAATTGTACTTCAAAAGGAATCTTAAGATTATTATCTCTAATGGAAAACAGTATCGTGTGCCATGAGCAGAGGATAGCTTTGAAAGTAAAAACAGTGAGAATCAATGTTATTAAATTCGGCTGGGCACGGTGGCTCACGTCTGTAATCCCAGCACTGTGGGAGGCCGAGGCGGGTGGATCACGAGGTCAAGAGATCGAGACCATCCTGGCCAACATGGTG
>NW_016107359.1:2010316-2012423 GCF_001604975.1 Cebus imitator
TCCTTCCTTCCTTCCTTCCTTCCTTCCTTCCTTCCTTCCATGCTTTTGTAAAAAGAAAGGAAAAAGAGAAGAGATTAGTGTTAGAGTGAGGGTAAAGATGCGTTAGCCAGAATGGAAGGCTTTCTCGTTGCCATCGGAAAGACTAAAGAAAATTGAAAGCAGAGAAGCTCGCTCACAGGATTCCTCCCAAACCACACCCCACACCAGGGGAGCAGCCTTCGGTTACCTCGGGACAAAGAGGCAACATGGCATAATGTGATGATCCCAGGCTCTACCTGAACTCTGTGGGAACGTGGACACACCCTTTCCATGCTCTCGGCCTGTAGAATTGCGAAGGTCACTCCTAACTCTGCCTCCTGCACGACAGCAGGAAATACCATAGGCTTCTTCAGGCCTGTTCTGGGGTCTGCTGCTTTCACCTTCGAGAAGAACGGCATTGACTTGGACAGGGCTGTCTGACTGTCACACGCTCTAAGTCAGGGGAAGACAGAGGAGGTCTGCTCCCTTCCCCTGAGGAGCACACTGTCTGCAAGCCCAGAGCAGAGCCCTAGGGCCTGGGGGAGTGAGTCAGGGGAGGCCCTGGCTTCTCTGCCTGGAGAAGCTGGGAAGAGCTTGGAAGAGGAATAGCAACTTCAGATGAGCTGGACAATGAAGGATGCAGTGTGCAGTGAAGGAATTGACAGCTGGGGAAGAGGAAGGGCATTTCAGGCAGAGGGAAAAGAATATTTTAGGCTAGGAGGGGGGTGCTCTCCACTCACACCCTGAAACTGACCTGTGCTGGACCATAGGAGCCACCGTTAAATTTTCAGGAATATCGTGAGCTGGTTATTCAACACAGTTGTTACGGTGGGAGCCATGGTGGGCAGCATTCACACCACAGAAATGGGCAGAAGCTAACAATCGAGACTGTTACCCTTCTCCAGAAGTCAGTTTACCAGCACATCACCGATGTTCTCCTTCAAAAGAGCTTCGCGTTCCCTGAATGGTTTGTGCAGACAAAGCAATTCCCTTTTTATAAAGTTGCTCAGACTGGCAAGGGCGAGGAAGCTTCTAAGAAATGCCTAACACTGTCCATTCCAAGACCATAACTCTCTGCTGTACTCCCTGCAGGGCTCCGAGGTGTTTTTGGAGAACTGCCAATTCTGTAACATCAAGGTGAGAGGCTGCAGGGGGTGGACATGAGCAAGAATTCCTGCCCCAACCAAAGGAAATGAAGTCTTTGCCTTTAAGGAGGGGCTACTGTGGTTCAGGGTGCGGAGGCTCCTCAAATCCCCATGGGCTGGCATCCAGGTTTCTGGGTCTTGTAACCACAGCCCTACCCCTGCTCTTTATATCGAAGGGTATAAAGCCTCATCCTTGGCCTGTCTCTTCTCCAGGAGCAGAGATGGGTGTGCAGTGTACAGAGCTACACCCTCTCTGTCCCTGTCTCCCGGGCACCCCATGGCGCACACCCAGTGGTGGCAGACACAACACCCCAGGGATGCGGATTGGGTCCTTGTTTACACCAGCTCAGCATTCTAACACCTAGAGCTCTCCCCAGGCTGGTGCTGAGAGCACAGCATGTGGAAAGAGCACTGGAGTGGGAGCCACTTAGACCTGGCTTCCAGCCCAGGAGATGTCTTTCTATGTATAAAGGGGGTCCTGAAGCCCTGGGGACATCTCCTGATAGCAGGGAAGACCAGCGTCGCCCCCCATCTCTCTTCTCTGATGTCCTCTTGTGCACAGTGCTATATCGATGGGCCTGACGGGACACCCCCACACCGGATCTTCGCCTCTGAGCACGCCCTGCTCATGGGGCAGGCATCAGCATCACCCCTTTGCTTCCATCCTGCAGAGTACCATGTACAGGTGTGCAAACAGGCTGCTGCTTCCTGCATCCTGGATCAGAGCCCCAAGGCACCCTCTCCGCCCCTGCTGCCTTCATGCCTTCTCCTTCCTCTGCTCTCCTGTCTCCCTCTGCTCTCCTGTCTCCCTCTGCTCTTCTGTCTCCCTCTGCTCTCCTGTCTCCCTCTGCTCTTCTGTCCCCCTCTGCTCACCTGTCTCCCTCTGCTCTTCTGTCTCCCTCTGCTCACCTGTCTCCCTCTGCTCTTCTGTCTCCCTCTGCTCT
>NW_016107359.1:2014700-2027664 GCF_001604975.1 Cebus imitator
CCTGTCTCCCTCTGCTCTCCTGTCCCTCTCTGCTCTTTGGTCTCTTTTCTCTCCTGCTCTGTCCCCCTCTCCTTTTTGTGTCTCATCCTTCCCCTTCCTCATACAGTGGGCTCTGCCACCCCATCCTTGCTCCCTGTCCCACGAACTGTTCTCTGGGGTCCTGCAAAGTCTCACCCCAAGTTTCAAACCCCTTCCTCCTGCCTCCCCTCGGGCACCAGAAAAGGAAAGCGTGTTTGCTCCAACTGCCAGCACTCCTGGATAGAAGGTGTCCAAGACAACATGAAGCTCCATAAGGTGTGTACCATCTCCTGTAGGCAGGCCTCCAGACCTTCTCCCCTGGACAACTCCTAAAATAGGAGCCCATCCTCCTGTGCCAAGGTGGGAGTGGGGAAGGGATCCCTGATGGGATCGTCTTTCTTTCCCACAGTACCCTGAGTTGTCTTAAATGAGTTCTCCTGGTGCCTCCTCTATGTGTGAGCCCCGCCCCCACTTAACGTTCCCATCCCCTCTGAGAGATGTTCTGAACATTTCTTTTAAGGTTGCATAACTTGATAGTCAGGAAGTCTGGATTCAGTTACAGCCATGATGTTACCTATCCATGACCCTATGGTGGTTTTAAGAATGAAAATATACTGGCTGGGCACAGTGGCGCAAGCCTATGATCCCAGCACTTTGGGAGGCTGAGGCAGGCAGATCACTTGAGCCCAAGAGCTCAGCACCAGCCTGGGCAACGTGGCAAAACCCCATCTCTACCAAAAATACAACAATTAGTTGGGTGTGGTGGTATATACCTGTGGTCCCAGCTACTCAGGAGGCTGAGGTGGGAGGATCACTTGAGCCCAGGAGGCCGAGGGTGCAGTGAGCTGAGACCATGCCACTGCACTCAAGCTTCAGTGACAGAGTGAGACTCTATCTCAAAAAAGAAAATAATAATCATAATGAAAACATGCTTGCCTTTTGAAAATTCGCCATCCTATATAGGCCACTTAGAAGAGTTTCTAAAAAAGTAATTCATATTTTTGGCAGGGTGGGGTGGCTCCCGCCTTGCAATTCAAGCACGTTGGGAGGCTGAGGTGGGTAGATCACAAGGTCAAGAGATTGAGACCATCCTGGCCAACATGGTGAAAATACTATCCCTACTAAAAATACACAAATTAGCTGGGTATAGTGATGTGGGCCTACAGTTCCAGCTACTCAGGAGGCTGAGGCAGGAGAATCACTTGAACCCGGGAGGTGGAGGTTGCAGTGAGCTGAGATCGTGCCACTGCACTCCAGCCTGGTGACAGAGCAAGACTCCGTCTCAAAAATAAATAAATAAATTAAATTAAATTTTAAAAAAAGTAATTCATGTTTTTCTGGGTATCCTAAGCTAATATTTCAATACACTGTTTGTCGTAAACAATAGAAGGCATTAGAGAAAATCCCAGGCTTGGAGTCAGAAACCTGGTTCTGGTCCCATGCTGCTCTGTGATGTGGGCGTGGCTGCTCACCTCTATGAGCCTTGATTTTTCCCTCTCTTAAATGGGTATGCGAATGTTCCCTGCTTACCTCGGGGTGGTCATATGGGTCCCAGGGGTCGCAGATGTGAACCTCCTGCAATTGAGGGAGACTCAGCCTCTGAACTGAAGGGCCTCTCTCCCTAGGTGGACTTTATCTGGATCAGCAGAGACCAACGGTCTCTCGACTGGTTTGTGAGCTTGCTGACCAAACTGAAGATGGACCAGGCCAAGGAGGCTCAATGTGGTAGGAGAGGGATGGTGCCTGAGGGCAATGGGAACGGCGCAGTGTCTTTAAAAAAAGTAATGTATTGATATGAAACTCACATAACCTAAAATGAACCATTTAACCATTAACGTGAACTGAGTATTGTTTTTTTTGAGACAAGGTCTCCCTCTGTCACCCAAGCTGAAGGGCAGCAGCAGGATCATGGCTCACTGCAGCCTCCACCTTGCAGGCTCCACCCATCCTCCTGCCTCAGCCTCCAGAGTAGCTGGAACCACAGATGCAGGCCAGCACTCCCGCTGATGTTGTTTTAATTTGTGTAGTGATGAAGTCTTCTTATATTGCCCAGGCTAACTCAGAGTCTTTTTGAGAAGGCGTTTATTCCATTTCTGGAGAAGAAGGATGGGTGAGGTTCTGCGAAAACAAGAAGGTTCTACAAAATGTAACATTTCGTAAAGTTGAAAAACAGAAGGAGGAAAAAAAAAAATCCCTCATCGACTCATCCAGTTATCCAGACGACACCAGGCATTTTAAAGGGTTCCCTCCCATTTTCTGTTTTCCTATTCACATTTTATAAAAATATATGTCTTTATTTTCGTAATTTATCTTTTTCATGACATATCTTTTAATTCAGAATAGGCACATGTTGAAAATTTAAATTCCTAGGCCTCATCCCAGACCTTCCAAATCAGATAGATTCTCTGAGAGTTGGGCTCAGGAATGTACATTTTAACATGCTCCTCAAACGATTCTTATTCACACTTAATTTGTGTTTGGTTTTTGAAGTATAATTTACATACGATAAAATTTACCAGTTTAAGTGTATAATAAATGACATTTTGACAAATGCATAAAGCAGTGTAACCACCACTGCAATCAAAATATGGACCATTTCTTTCCATTAGTTCTGAAAATTTCCTCATCCTGTTTTGCCGTCAACACCCTCCCCTGACTCATAACCCCTGCAACCACTGGTCTGCTTTCTATCACTATACTTTTGCCTTTTATAGAATTTTATATCAATGGAATCATATAATATGTAGTCTGTTCCATCTGCCTTCTTTCACTTAGCATAATGCCTTCGAGATGTATCCGTGTTGTTGTATGCATCGATAAGTCATTCGTTCCTTTTCATTGCTGAGTAGTATTCTGTTTCATGGGTATACCACCATTGTCCAATTATCTTTGAAAAAGAAATTTTAAAATCAGAAGAACACATTTTTTATTTTTATAGATGTATTTAGCATTTCTGGGTTCTTTTCCCTTTTTGTGCCTAGATCTGGATTTCTATCTCGTAAAGTTTTCCTTCTGCTTGAAGAGCTGATGGTTCTTTGTAGTGCAGGTCTGCTGGTGAGAAATTTTTTTGGCTTTCGACTGCAAACACCTTGTCTCACCTTGTAAGACCCTGTCTCAAAAAAAAAAAAAAAAAAAAGAAGGTTTGAATGTCCTCCCCTCAACCCCTCCAACCCCCCTCCTCACTGCCCAGGTGTTTGCTGTGTTCTCGTTTTTTACTAAGCATTTATTCTCATCATTAGTCCTGAAAATTTGTATGGACTAAGTATGATATGATGGAGCTAAGTATGATAAAATGTTTCTCTGAGTCATATCACGGGACATCTTTGTGGAATACTGAGGGTTTATACTGTATTTAAAAGTTAATCTATTAAAATCATTGTTTTGTTTATAATTTATACAAGGAGAAATATCTTTGGATATGTTTCTAACTTTTTAAGAGAATTGGTGTAGTGTTTTAGACTTGTTGAGTTCATTAGAACTAGATTGTATTTAACTATTTAATAATCAGGTTGTCAAGAGTAAATTCAAATTCCAATGATAAACAGTTTATACGTTCAAGTAATCAAACATAGTTTTCTACAAGAAACTATCCAAACAGATATAGTTTACCATAATAAACATTCAGAGGCTTAAAGTTCAAGTCAACAGTCTTTGGAAGATAACTCTTCAAGCTTAGAATAGTTCAGTAAAACTCCCTGCCCTTTCTTGTAAATAACAATTACAGCAAATATTTGTATAGCATTGACTTCTTTTTTCTAAATGCTTTTACATATACTAATTCATTAGGACCTCAATTTTGTGATGACAAGCTAAAGGAAAAGTTTAAATTTAATTTAAATTTTCTAGTTACTGGCACATAAATATTTGCTGTTTGCTTCTTCCTAATCTGTATACACAAAGGGTAATAGCTAACCCAGTGCTCTGCATTCCCAAAGCCACTTGAGTCAACAACTCCATCACATCAAATTTCTTTCAGGGTTTCTCATTACCTGCAGCTGAAATTCATGGCTTCTGATTTCCACTTTAATTATACGTCAGAGTTTGCATTAAATAATTTTTGGTTTATAATTTTCAGTTTCTATAGCTTCAGCATCAATGATCCTGAGTTTGTATCTTTAGCCTTAATAGCCATAGGACCTTGGGCACATTATTTCACTGCTTTGCCTCGAAAACGGTTATCTGAAAAAAATAGACGCTGCTAGTACCCACCTCGTAGGATCGTAATGGGAATCAGATGAGGTGTCCTCTGCGGAACAGTAGCACGGTGACTGGAGCTTAATAAACTGCTAGATAAATTTAGTGCTGGTGGTAATAGTAACTGCTTAATAAATTTGTTAGTAATAGAAGCGCTAGTAGTAATAACTGTTTAATAAAAGGAGTAGTCATATTTAATGGCTATATAATGAATGGTATAGTCAGTGGTCATACCATAAATTATTTAACCAAGCTCCTACCGCTGAACATTTTGTTTATTCTGAATTCTCCATAATCCTAAAAAAAAAAACACTGAAATTAACATATTTGTGCACATAGTATTTTTCCCTGCTTTGGATGGTTTTCTTAGGAAAGCGTCCCAGAAATGAGATGGCTGTCTCAGACACAGCTGGGTAGAGAGGGTGAGACCATGCCAGATCCTTCCACAGCCCCTTTATCTTCTTCCTCCCACCATGGTGTCTCCCCTTCTCTCTTCTTACCCCTCTCTGGAGTAGGGAGACTCTGAGGGAGGGTAGGAAGGGGCGGGGTTCCCCCAGGTGGGCATCTCATAATACATCTCCCTCTCTCATGTGACATGAAATGTGCTATCCCTCCCAGGGCCATTTGCATTGCAACAGCCGCTGAGACCTTAGGCCAAATGAAAGATGGCTGATAGTGACATAGGAAAGGGTAGAGAGCACGTTGGAATGGCAAAGCTCCTTTCGTCTGGGTGTGGGGGAGGAGAGGGAGAGAGGGATGAGGTGATCCTCAGCTCAGGAATGCTATTTCCCACATCCTAAATCAGGGCCTGCCAGCCCTGGCTTGAACCCACACACAAGCCCAAGGCAGCACTCACCAATCTTTTTCTCATCATGGCACACATAAAAATGACAACATTCGTCTGTCACGTCTGGATATGGCACACAGAGGTGCCCATGTGGGAGCTGTGGAGTGCTGAAGGATCAGTATCCCAGCAGGCTAGAATTTCGCGCTGCAGAACTGCAGGTGCTCTGACCTTGTGGGCTCCTTGGTGCCAGGCTCCTCCCCTGTCTCTTCAGCCCTCCCATGCCCTTTCCCGAAGCTCTGTTTCACTATGTCACTCCCTACTCAGTTACTCTCAACCCTCCCCCTTTCCTAGCCGGGCATTCAAGACCCTTCTTATTCTGGCCTCCCCCTGTTTCCAGTCCCATCTCCTTTCGCTCCCATCTGAGGATGCATCTCTAGCCGGGCACCACACCCTGCCCCGTGAACATCGTGAACGTCGCATTTGTTCCAGCCTCTCACTCTGTGCTGACACTGGTCCTTAGCATGCATTCCCTTCATCTTCGCTTTTACTTTCGCCCTTCGTCCCACACCTAACCCAGTCCCCGTCCCTTCCGGGAAGCAGCCCTGTCTGCATCAGCCCTTCCCTGCGTATCAGTAGCCTTCACGTTCTGATCCATTTACTCGACCCTTGACCCTTTAGTCTAAATTACTTTCCATGTGTGTATGGTTTGTGTCCCCAGCCAGGCTGAGGACAGACATGTGAGGCATGGAAGGGTATGAGCTTTGGAGCCCAGGGACTGCCATGGTCACTGCCCTGGGATGCATTTCTCCTTTTATAAATACAAAAAGTCTTGGCTGGGCACAGTGGCTCATACCTGTAATCCCAGTGCTTTGGGAGGCTGAGGCAGGTAGATCACTTGAGTCCAGGAGTTCAAGGCCAGCCTGAGCAACATAGTGAAACCCTGTCTGTACAAAAATACTAAATAAATAGATATAAAAGGTCTGACTCTTGGAGTGGTTGTAAGGCTCACCTTAGTGTATATAAAGTAACTAATGTGTGCCATGCACATAGTAGGCCCAGCTCAAGCAACAGACTGCCTTTCCTCTCCTTGGCACTGGTCACATGACACAGCCTGGGCAAACACTGTTGGCTGATGGTGTGAGTTCCAAGATCTATGGGTCTCCTTCCGAGCCCCAGGGTAAGGTAGTGACCAACATCCTGCCCTGCGCCCATCACGGGCGCTAGACCCTCAGTGCAGCCCTTGTCTCCTGCCCAACAGGCTGCTTCCTGGAGTTGCACATGTACATGACATCTGCACTGGACAAGAATGACATGAAGGTCATTGGCCTGCAGATGGCCCTTGACCTCCTGGCCAAGAAGGAAAAGAAAGACTCCATCACGGGGCTGCAGACGCGCACCCAGCCTGGGCGGCCTGACTGGCACAAGGTAATGCCAGCTGTGAGCCCTGCAGCCTGCAGGTATGGGTGAAGCTGAGAGCCTGAGGCAGTGATTGGGAGATGAGCCAAGCAGCCAGGGGCAAAGTGTGAGGTTACAGTCCAGAGTCCAGACGGGGCCTCCTGGTGCAAAAGGTGAACAGGGCACCCACACTGGCTTCATCACTAGCCTTTATTCCGTCATTAGCCTCAGGTTCCCCATCTGTTCAGAGAGGAAGTTAGTCTCTATGACCTCAAAGACCCCTGCAGACTTAACTCCCTATGGACCAGTGTCAGAAGGCCTGAGCAGACAGGGACCTGGAAAAACACCAAATCTTATCCTCTCCTGTTACAAATGGGGAAACTGAGGTTCAGAGACATGAAATTGTTTGCAAATCTTTTAATTTTATTTCTCAGATTGGTTTTATGACTATTTTTCTTCCCTGGACACTTACCTGTCAGGGTATACAGTTTACAGGAAGTGACCCAGAAGGTACTGCTTTTAGAAGTGCTGCAGATGACCCTATACCTGGATCACGACACCTGAGTGGGAGGGGAAGGTCAGTGATGAGTGCTTGGACATCAAAGAGGACTTTCTTTTTTTTTTTTTTTTTTTTTTGTTCTGTCAACCAGGCTTGAGAGCAGTGGCGTGATCTTGGCTCACTGCAACCTCTGCCTCTCGAGTTCAAGCAATTCTCCTGCCTCAGCCTCCAATAGCTGGGACTACTCGCCGGCCACCATGCCTCGCTAATTTTTGTATATACATATATATATTTGTAGAGATGGGGTTTCACCTTATTGGCCAGGCTGGTCTCAAACTCCTGACCTCATGATACACCCTCCTCGGCCTCCCAAAGTGCTGGAATTACAGGCGTGAGCCACAAGGCCCAGCTTTAAAGAGAACTTTCAGAGAATGGCAATTTGTAAGAAGAATTTGGGGTAGAAAAGGGTCGTCACTGGGGGAAAAGACTGACGTCAGGAAAGATACTTAAATCACAGCAGGTGGCCAGCCCTGGACTACCACCAAGTTCCATCTGCCCATGGGAGCCTCAGAGCACCGTATGCTTCTCTGCCTGTCTGATTTAGTGCCTATCTCCCACAGTTGCAGATCCTTGAGTGGACGGCCTGGGTCTTATTTATTTCTGGCCCTGGTCCTTTACGTGGGGTCATGTTGCCAGTCAAACAAATGGCTCTTTTTGGAGACGGAGTCTCGCTCTGTCACCCAGGCTGGAGTGCAATGGTGCCATCTTGGCTCACTGCAACCTCTGCCTCCTGGGTTCAAGCGATTCTCCTGTCTCCATCTCCCGAGTAGCTGGGACTACAGGTGTCCAGCAACTATACCTGGCCAAGTTTTGTATTTTTAGTAGAGACAGAGTTTCATCATATTGGTCAGGCTGGTCTCAAACTCCTGACCTTGTGATCCGCCTGCCTTGGCCTCCCAAAGTGCTGTGATTACAGGCGTGAGCCACGGTGCCCAGCTGAACAAATGGCTCTTAATTGAACGGCTGAGTGTCAAACTCTGCTGTAAAACCCAGAAGCTATGCCATGCAGCTCTTTGTGTAAAATAGGGATACTCATTGCTGCTGACCAGTTATGCCGTTACCTCCAGGCGGCTGTGTCACTGGTGAGTCAGCAGCCCCACCTATCCTCCTTCTTCTTTTCCCCATCCTCACTGACTGCTGCTGAGAAGAAGGGCAAGGTGCAGGTCTTCTTCTGCGGCTCTCCAGCTCAGGCCAAGGTGCTCACAGGCCATTGCGAGAAGTTCGGCTTCAAATTTTTCCAAGAGAATTTCTAGCCTCACCTCTCCAAGCTCTGCCCCAAATCCACACCATGGGTCTGCTTCATCGCATTAGTATAAGTGCCCCCACGGGGACCAGCTCAGACAACTCACCCAATAAGACAAAGCCCAGGGATTGTCTAATCCTGCTCAACACGGAGAACAGGAGACCCCAAGGGGCAGATGAAATTCTTCTAGAACTCAGGGGAAGGGACAGTGCCTTGTTCAGTCTGCTGTGCATTCCTGGGTTGCTGTGAAACTGAGGAAACCAGAGGCTGGTGGCTGGAGGCTGGAGCATGGGGATGGGGCTCAAGGGGGCAGAGGGCAGCCACTCCTCCAAAAGTTTTCCGAGGGAGGCTTCTCCTACATCATGGTCTCAGACCTGCCCAATCATCACAGTCAGTTGGAAGCGTGTTTCTCTGGCATCTTGTCAAGTCGTTCAAACAAAGTGAGAAGAATCATACAGTGAACAGCGTTACCTGCTTGCCAAACTCCTCAGTTAAGATTTTGCTCTGTTTATCACCTATTATCCATCAGCTCCTCCTCCCTCTTCCATCTGTCAATTTATCTGGTTTTTTGGGTGCATTTTCAAGTTAGGTGCAGATATCTCGGCACCCCTTGCCACTTGGAGGAGCCTTCTTTAAATGCACGTTCCTTGGTCCCGCTCCAGAAATTCTGATTCTGACGATCTGGGTATGGAACCTGGAATATGTATGTTGCAAAGTCCATTTGCATAGGGAGAAATAAGCAGCATCTTTCCCTGCCCCTCCTTGTGTCTTTGTCTTCCCATCTCCCTCCCTGTCCCGGTGCATCCCTCCAGGCCTCTCTGGGCTCTGTACATTGGCCTCTTCCTTCTCTCTGTGTGCTGAGTTGCTTGAGAACCAGGATGGAGGCAGCCTCTTTATGTGCCTCTCTGTGTTATGGAAAGGCCGAGTGCTTGGGGATGAAGCAGGCTAAGCCTGGAAGCTCAGCTCAGCCACACCCTGGTCACCCTGGCAGTGTGACCCTGGATGCCTCCCCACGTGTTTTTTCATCTGTGAAATGGGCTGATGCCATCCCTTGGTCACAGTTGCTGTGAGGTGAAATGAGACATCAAGTGTTTGACATTCCTCCCCCACTGTGGTGCAGCTCCTTGCTGTACCAGGCTTTCATGCGTCTGCATCACTTCTCTTCACCCTGGCTCCCTCTGTCTCTGTGTACCAGCCTCTGTTTGCGTCTGACCCCGTTTGGGCAGGAGGGAACGGCAGAGGCAGCAAAGTCTCTGTCAGCACATGCTGTGGCGAGGAGCGGCCATGGGCAGAGGGCAGGGTAGGCCTCACCTCCTCCATCTGAGCTGGGCATTTCCATCTGCGCTACACTGTGAGCCCCTGTGAACCCCAGATTTCTTGGGCATCCTCCACCTGGCAGTCAGTCCTGCTAGGTTCTCTTCTTGACAGCGTAAAGCACCTTTCCCCAAGGCTGCCATCATGGGGTTGGAACCAGGCACGTTCCAATGGGATTGTAGCCGGCACTTTTTTTTCCCAAGGGTTGGAAGTCCATGGTGGGGGAAGGGGGAGGTGAAGAAGCCAGATCATAACCTGGATGATGACGTCCCTTATCTAAGGTGGGGCTGGGATGCAGTAGACAGACAGAGGGGTGACGTGCAGGGGATGAGCCAGTTGGGCGGATGGAAGGAGGAGGGCGGGGGAGACTCTCTTCTGAAAGGAGTGATAGGAAGGGGATGGTGGAGGAAGAAGCTGAGGCAGGCTGGGAAGGCAAAAATACCCTGGGGACTGAGACAGACCAGGATGGGAGTGAGGATGTCATCTTTAAGATGCGAGGAGGAACGGGAAGAAGAATCTGAGAGAAGGAGTAGGGCCTGGCTGCCAGCTCTGCAGTGAAGGAGAGGCTCATGGTGTGGGTGGGTGGAAAGCAGGGACCAGGCTGGCACCGAGTCTCCATCTCCCAGGACCGGGAGTCAGCAAGGCCAGGAGACCTGGCGTAGGGCCTTCCAACCGGATCGTATTTAATTTCCAGCAAGCCTGGGGAGGCACACGACTCACCCGGGAAACTCACACCTGGGGTTTTACCAGCCTGAGGCCACACACTCTTGGAACCTCTTTCCCTCTGTTGAGTCCGTACTTTCCCCTCTTCACCAGGCTTGTGAAGGCTTGGACAAAACTCTCCGGAGCACAGAAGGAAACTAAAGAGGGTGTCCTGACTTAAGGCTGGAGGACGTAAAGAGGGTGTGCCAAAATCATTCGGAAACGTGGCAGAGTCTGTTTAGCACAGGATTTCTCACACACGCACTTGCACACACACACGTCACCATTTTGCATTCTTTCTAGTTGCTGTCCACACCGCCTTCCACCCTTGAGCCCCATCCTCAGTCCTTTGCTCTCTCCTAACAGATTTCCACCAGGGTCCAACCCGTATATACAAATAACCAGATGTTCGTTTAGGACTTCGTATCACAGTGGGTGGGAGCAGGTGGAAGAGCTTGAATATACGATTCTAAAATCCATGAATGCACACGTGTGACTTAGGACCACTTGCCCACGTCCTGAGGTTTCCTCTCCAGACAGATTCCAGTTGCCCACGAGAGGGCGCTGCAGAATCAGGGATCTCAGGAGGGTTTGTTTCCCAGGAAGTAAGACTGTTGCCTGAGTGGCCGTGAATAAAAGGGAAAGGGTCCAGGAAGACAGCACCCTGTTCCAAAGCTCCCCACCAGAGGCAAACCCTCCAGGCTCCATCTCTGTGAAGTCAAGAGACTTCATGTTCAACATCAGTTTCTCTAGCTGTCAGCTCCTTACCACCGCTGCCTTCCCCCCAAAACTCTACCCTCCCCATACCCAGTGTCCAGTTCTGGGCTTTCCTCTTTTCTCCTTGCAACAAAATGATCATTGGTGAGGTCAAGTTGAGCTGACCAGTCCTGGCTGGGGGAGAGTTCACAGGTCCAGGCTCTGCGTGCCCCAGTGGACATGTCATGGAAGGCGGCAGGACCACATATGTGAGTGTACAGCATGTGTGATCTGACAATTTGCATGTTTCCCAGATGTGCAGATGGGCATCCTCGGCCATCAATGGGAAAATGCATCCGGAGGGCTGGCTGACTTTTCTCCTTTCACCAGATGTTGGCAATGCTGTAGACACATCTGGACCCACAACAGATAAAGCTGACACACACAAAGAGAAGAGAGAGGCAGCACAGGCAGGTTATCAGCACATGTGCCCGTCCTCCCCCATCCAGCTGCAAACTCCCCAAGGCCAGACGGGTGGACCCGAAGCTTAGCACAGAGTGTAGATGGGATGTCGGTTCCTGGCAGGGGAAGGGGTTACATAAATGGAATTATCTTCACAAAGGGTCTTTTGCATCTAATTGTCATTTGTAATTTGGGGAACAAAAGCACAAACACAAGCCCACTGAACCACTTTGCCAGGCGCCACTGCACTGTTCTGTGAGGGCAGCGCTGACAGAGATGGCAGGCATTCCTGAAATGAGCCATCAGGAGGGGCCCGCCCAGTGGAGTGGAGCAGCACAAGTGCAGGCTGGTAATACACTGAGCCAGGGGCATTTGTGGGAGGGGAAGGGGCGTGGACAACATGGAGAAGAGTCACCAGGCTGTCAGACAAGGTCGAAGGCAGGGAGGAATGAGGAACATTAGCTGAGACTGGCTCTGGGCCAACCTGTTGGAGACGCAGTGGAGGAACCTTGGCCCTCTGGAAGGCGGGGCACCGAGCTTTACACTTGCCTCTGCCCCGGTCTACTGTGTGACCTTGGGTGTGCCATTTGACCTCTCTGAGTTCTGTCTTATTATAAAGTGTACAGATCAAGTATGCATGTGTTTAAGAGCTTGTATATGCATTTACAATCATCGTTTCTAAAAGGATACATGAAAATATATTTATCTGTGTGCTCTGGGGAGTGGGAATGGAGGGATACAATGAAGAAAAGGATTTTGTTTTTGTTTTTACTTTTTGCCCTTCTGTGAACTTTAAGTTTTTATTCATTTTATAGTTTTATTTTAAAAAGAAACTCAAAGTAGAATATCATGTAAAAGAAATAAGTACCAAGTGTTTTATATGATCCTATTTATAGCACAGAAAATAAAGGAGATATACATATATATAATCATATATACGCAATGTGAGGATAAGTAGATAAAAATACATGGAAAGAGAGTTAGAAGTCAGCCCTTCTCTATCTTGGGCCCAGCTTTGCCAACATCTGGTGAAAGGAGAAAGGCCAGCCAGCTGTCCGGATGAGTTTTCCTGTTGATGGCCGGCGATGCCCAAATGCCAAGCAGTTCTCAGTGGTTAACTGTGGAGGAGGCAGAGGAAGACTTGAATGGTTTCCCCTTGTATGTTTCCTGTATTTGTGTATTACCTGCGTAACGTTTCACTTCCTGTATTACTTCTGTGATATTTTTCTGTGATATTTTGCTTTTTAATTTATGTACTTTTGCATGGCTTGTATCTATTTGTTAAGAGTAAAACAGGCTGGGCATGGTGGCTCATGCCTGTAATCCCAGCACTTTGGGAGGCCAAGGCGGGAGGATCACGAGGTCAAGAGATGGAGACCATCCTGGCCAACATGGTGAAACCCCGTCTCTACTGAAAATACAAAAAAAAATTAGCTGGGTGTGGTGGCGCGTGCCTATAGTCCCAGCTACTCGGGAGGCTGAGGCAGGAGAACTGCTTGAACCCAGGAGGCAGAGGTTGCAGTGAGCCGAGATCACACCACTTCACCACTTCACTCCAGCCTGGTGCCTGGCGACGGAGCGAGACTCTGTCTCA
>NW_016107359.1:2027732-2044573 GCF_001604975.1 Cebus imitator
ATTATCTGCAGTGTTGTCTAAGATCCTGAGCACTGATTTGTTTTCAAGTGAAAGTATTTCAGACCTAGGCCAAGGAACTGGCCCTCCACGTCAGAGGTCACTCCCTGGCCTCTTCAAAAAAGGAGGCTGCTACAGTGCCCATTATCAATATGCAAAGCTGCTGGCCCGCAATGGCCTAAGTATTAAAGTAAAAGGTTCTGTCAAGGCCCAAAGCTAGTCCAGAAGGACTGTGGAGACCAGGGGCATACATGTGAAATTGTGTGCACAGGGGCTAAGCCCAGCATCTGCCCAGCCTGGGAGTTCAGATGCCGCAGCCATGCTGTCTGTGCTGAACAAATACTCATATCAACCAGCGTTCCTGATAGATTGATGCACCTTTTTATGATCTGTCTTTACAATATGATGACTCTCTCCTTTTAAAAATAAGATTAATTCAGACAAGACATTTATTTTACGAGGAAATTCATCCCAGGGGGAAAAATGCTCAAGCTGAATTGCAGACATGGCTGGAAAGAGACTTGACTCTCAAGGAAGCTTCCAGCCTCCAACCTTAGCCACCCAGCCATGGCCCCAAAGGGGCTGCCCTGATACTATTCAGGGACAAATGGGCCATCTTTAACTACCCTAGCTGTGTGAGTGTAGCCTGTTGGAGAAAAAAAGAAAGAAAGGTAGTGAGTTTTAGTGTGGCAGGGGAGAAAAGGATGCATTTTTGGTAAAGGAAAAAAAAAATTCTGAGATTTACCCAAATTTGGCTGGACATGAGTTTATACATACAGATTAAGCTTGTCTTTAAATAACCCTAAAGAATGTTCAAGAACAGTGAATGATTTATCTCTGTGACCCCAGAGACTAGAATAGCGCCACCGCCTTGTGGGTGCTTGCAGTGTTTCATGGATGTTTCCACTGCTGTGATCCGTTTCAGCTGGTGACTCCATGAGGTACCCTTGACTCCTCTATCTCCCCATCTTCCTCCTTCAGCCAATCAGCAAGCCTGTCAACATGGCCTAAATGCTTCTCAAACTGCTTTCCTTCCCCCTTGGCCCTGCCTTGGTTCAGTCCTTAAATTGCCTTTTGCCTGGACTGGTGCAGCAGAGCCAGGCTGGAGAAAGGAAGACCAGTTAGCTGGAATGGAAGCTGGGAATACCAGCCGGCTAACTGAGGTACCTTCTCCAGCCTGGCTCTGATCCATCCTCCACACACTGCTGTGGGTCTGACTGCACCCCTTCTTTCTGGATGACTCGCCTACTACAGTCACCAAACTCCTGAGTCTGGTACACGTTGCACAAGCCCTGCCCCACATAAGCCCTGGATGAAGATCGGCTACCATTGCTGCCATTATTACCCGGCCTTTGCCTACCTCTCAGGTCTTGGCAGTGTCCACCTTGCTCTTTGTACCTTAAATAACATCATTGCGTGCTCCCCCAGGACACCGTGCAGGTTTGCACCTCCAAGTCTTTCCTTCTGCACTGCCTGACACTTGGAGCACCCTTCCCCACTCTCAGATTGAGATTTCAGAACACTCGATCACCAGCCTATCTGTGAAGACTTCCTTGCCGGTCCCACCGAAGGCAGAATAAACAGCCTCCTCCGTATGATTGTACAGTAGGTACCTACTTGTACCTACACATGGATGGCACAGTATTGCATTTGCCTGCTTCTTTGTCTGTGAACTCCTTGTGGGTTTTGTCTCCCCAGTGCCTGGTGATCAGAGTAAGTGTTGGGGAGCTGCTGTGACTCCTTTGAGCCTTCATCTCTTTCCTTTCCTTACCTTCTCTGCTGGTCCTGTTTGCCTGCATCCCACCATCCCTGCAGGCAAACAGGACCCGTGGTACAGGTGGGTAGAGCAGGCAGCTGGCTTTCAAGGTACACCTTTAGGGGCCCTAGAAAGATCCTGCCTCCCCCCAGCTCTAGATCTCCCACACGTTTTCATTCCATAGCCAGGGAGCAGGTCGAACTTGCAAACCCTACAAATCCACTGGCAGAGGGGCACTCCACCTTAAAGTCACACTAAGATGGGACAGGCTGGTGACAGAGCTGCTCCCAGCTCCCTCTTCGCATAATTGAGGAGGTGGGGCTCATGGTCCCCGGTTCCTCTGTGCTGCCTCCTCCTTCGCTTCCTCGTTCTTCTCCCTCTTTCTTCTTCTAGCTCAAAAGAGATGAATGACTTAGAAAGCAAATGAATCAGAGTTAGGGAAAGCAGAAAGAGAGGGTAATTTTGCCAAGTTATTATTCAAAGGACCTCTCTGGGACTGAGAGCAAGAGTGGTCCCATCAATCACCCAGCAGAATGGGGCAGGCGGGGGACACAGCGCTTGGTGTCTGTGGATAGCTGTATGTATGAGCAACCAGGCCAGGAGTCTGGGGCCCTTGCCAGATGTCACGGAGGAAAGAGGCCAGAGGGACACTAAATGGGAACAGTTAGCTCAAAGGCCTGAGAGAACTTCACTGATCTGCTTTACTCAACAGGCCAGAGCCCCTGAAAGCCCCATTCTAGGGCGGGCCACGAGTGGGAGGAAGAAGATGTTGCTGTCAGGGGCATGGCAGGAGCCCGTTCTCCCCAAGGCTTTGCTACCCTGAGGAGAGAAGCCGCTGCCTCTTTTGATCAGTTGGGGATTCAAGCCATACTCATTCCTGTATTCCAGGACTTAGCCCAGTGAACACATTTTGAATGAACGAATGAATGAATGACAAAATTATTACAGCACATTGTTTCGCTTAGTTTTTAAAATTACCTTAAACCTTATCTTACCATAATTTTTATGCATAGGTTATCCCTGCTTGTTAAATTGTAATTACAGTCTACTTGGAGAGTAGGAACTAGATCTGATTCCTCTCTGTTCGCAAGTTTGGCCTATAAGAGGCATTTGAAAACAGTGTGAAGGGAAGGGGGCGGGATGGAAGGGCAGAGCCTCTTAAATGGTGTCAGAGCCACAGTCTATTCCCTGAGTCCTGTTAAGCTATTGTCTGGGCGATTGTTGGGCCCTGGGCTCCATGTTAGAGCACATCGTGGTGCTAAGCAGACAAGTTTCTTGAATTCCTATCACTCAAAGTGCTGGGGTTCAGCAATGAGCAGAAAAATCAAGATCCCTGCTCTGAGTTTTCTCACCTGTAAAACGGGGACGATGAATGAATGTACACGAGGTGTTTGTTTAGCGCGGCATGCGGCAGGTGTATATTTCAATCAGTGTTGGCTGTCATCATCCTCATCACAATTACATTCTATGGAGGCGGGCAGGCAGAGACCAAGTAAACGGATGAATAAACAATGACACTGCAGAGAGTTAAGTGCTCTGAGAAAATTAAAAAGGGAAGTGGCAGAGAGTACACGCAGAGAGGAGCGTGGGTACTGGGAGTCAAGGCCCTGGGGCGCACATGCCAGGAGCTGTGTGATAACGGGAAGTCATGAAATGCTTGGGGTTTTAGTTCTGTAAGGCCAGGGCAGTGATGCCCCCCTCACCATGGGGAGTGTGTGTGTGTGAGAATGTATGTGAGTGCATGTCTGTGCTCATGGGTGTGAGTGTGTGCTTTTGGGGAGGAGGTAGAGAATTGGATAAGGTAACAACTGGGAATGACCAGCACTGGGGCACAGAGAAAGGTTCAATAAATGCTGATCTTTGTTCCTGCCTACGACAAGCCTCGATAGATGCTAATTCAGTGATAATGTGATTTGGAAATTTTCCAGATGTGAGGACTTTCTCAGGGAAATGTTATTCAGCGGTGGGGTCGCCATGGGTTCCCCACTTTGCATGTGCCCCTCCCCAACCCCACTGCCACCTAGAGGTCTCTGCAGCCCCTCATCTTCATGTCCTTTGTGACCAAGCCAGATTTGGAGGCCTAATAAATATGCCTTCCCTTCCCGGGAGGACCATCAGGCTACAGGATGGGGGAGAGCGCCCGGCGGCAGCACCCCTCCCTGTGTCCTTCTCCAAAGGCTGATGATCCCGGGCTGCAAGAGGCGGTGGAGATCAAATTGCAGCCCCTCCAGCTCATTAGTGCTGCATTATGAATTCCGGGGATAAAGTGTGTGCTTTCCTCTCCTGATTGCTGCTGAAATCTCCTGCCTGTTTATCAAATCCGAGCCATGCTCTACAGCCCTCTGCTCCTTACCTCTGGGCTCTTCTTCTCTGGAGGAGGAAAAAGGAAAGGCTCCTGGGGGATTCCAGTTCTAGTGAAGAGGACGATGGTGACGGTGAGCAGGAAATAAGGTTGGCTTTAGGGGCAGAGGGCAGAAGGCTTTATAAAAAGCACCTGACCCCCCACCCAGGGCTGCACTGAGGCTAAACTCCCAGGGAGGAAGGCCCTACTAAATCAGCTGAGACCTACTCTGTCACCATTAGAGAATCACTCATTCATTCTTTCACCCCACAGGCACTGACTGAGTGTCTGCCTCATGTCAGGCACTGTGCCAGGCAACAAGGATACCAAGATGAAGCACTTGAGTGAGAGAGAAACACACGTGGTGCCGATACAAGGGGCAGATGCCGGCACAGTCCTCATGAGATGCTGGGGCATCGTGAAAGAGAGAGGAAGTAAGGTCAGGGTGGGGGCAAGATGACCCCAGGTGGTGGTCTCAAAGGAGGAATGGGACTTTACCAGCTGGAAAGCAGGGAGGGGGAGGGTATATTTGTGCACATGAGTCCTGGCACCTGAAGAGACTGGGTGGTCCCATCGTCTGATGGAACCAGACACGCCCTTGCTTTCACACCTTTTAGTGGGATGGGGCTGGGCCTGGACCTCATGGGACAGCAGCTTTAGCAGCTGTGAGCAGGGCGTGTTCCCTGGAAGGAGTGTGGGCAGGACAGGCAGGGAAGGTGACTATGACAATGACCGCTGTGAACCGTGCATTCGGTTGCCACCAGGTCCCTTTTCACTTCCTCTGCGCACAGGTTGTTTCAGATGCCTGCGTGTCATCTGCTGTCAGTCTGAAAGCCCCCGAGGCTGGACCCTTCCTTCCCTCTTCACGTGTCCTACTTGGAAAGACCGCAGGAATCCGCAACCACACAACAAGGACTTCTTGCCGTATCTTGGATTGCTTCCATGCCATTTTACAATCATTTCACGATTTCCTTGCTATTTGCAATGATATGTTTGCCATGGAATGTTTAACTTCTCTAGTGTCTGCCTCCCCTGCAAACACAGAGACAGCCCGACCCCCTGACTACCTGCTAACTTCCTTCTCCCTTGCACGCTGAACCCTTGTTGTCGGCAGCCCCAGGTGATGAACAGTGACCAGATTAACAGTGAAGATTCTGAGGTAGCCACAGGCCTGGCCCTCCAGTGATGGTAAGGGAGGATCTGCTGGGGATTCCGGGGAAGCTTTTGCTCTCCTGCTAAAAGGAACAAGAGAGACTGGTGCCATCTCTTTCTCCTGTTTCCTGTCTTGACTGAGATTCCTGGACATCCTCGAGATTCCTGGACATCTCCTGTGCCCATGAGGCAGAAGCCCCAGGCATTCAGGACAGTGACCAGGCCCTGCCCTATCCCAGGCTGCCTTCTTGCTCTATGAGGGCAAGAAGTTTGCTTTTCTCTCTGCTGTTTCCAGCTCCTAGAACAGCGCCTGGTATGTGGTGGCCATTCAATCATCCTTTGTAGATTGAGGGAAGGTCTACATCGCTTAGGCCACTGTTAGCAGGGAGTTCTGTTCCTTACAACTGAACATATGCCTAACTCAGTGACTGTGAAAAACAATAACAGTGTGTGCTAAGATTACAAATGGCGTCAACTGGGTAGAATCACAAAGTAAGGTACCATCCTAAAATCTGAAGAGAGATGCTGTCATGAGCCACCTGGCTTCCTGAGCCCTCAGTCCTTCTCTGCCCAGAGCTGGAGCCACTTGCCCCGTGTCCCCTCCAGTTTGCACTGGCACCAGTGTTCCTCAGGGGACTGGCAGAATGGCCCATTTTCCTGTGAGTCCACGTTTCATAGTACAGGTCCTCCCCTTCTGGCCTTGCCCTGACTCCCTGAGCTGAGGATTCAAGCACAACCCAGATCTTCCCAGGCAGGAGAGCTTCAAAGCCCCACCAAACACAGGAAGGGAGAAAAGCAAAGCAGGGAAAACCCCGGAGTCATTCCTGCCCATGGCTACAGCCTTGCTTTATCCCAGGTGTGAGCTATTAACCTGCTCATTGCCAACCAATTAGCTCTGGTCTGGGCTATGCTTCCCTAGCTTAAGTCTCTGCTCCTCATCAGCCACACAGAGGGGCCCTTATAACCCCTGTCCATTGGGGTGATACGGTTCTTGGGGGAGACCTCAAAGGGTCTTCTATAAACAGGTCGTACACGTCTTTCTGAGCCCCCTCCAATGGGTGCTGAAGAGGAAGTTCCCCCCCACCCCAGAGACTCCACAATCAGGGGTATTTATATGCTGCCGTTTGCAAGTTACGTTTTCACCAAACAGAATGAAGACCATGAAATGACCAGCTTTCCTGAGGTCCCTGCTGCGGGTGTAGAATCTGACTCGGCAAGATCTCCTTTGAGACCCATTATGTTTATGTCCAGCTGATATCGAACTCCCACTCTACACGCTCCTATTTTATTGCGACGTTGCTATCAGTGCCCCCGACTCCCAACCCCAGCCATTCTCTGAACTGTCACCAGCGCTTTTCTTTAAAATCCAGCTCAAGACTCTCTTCCTGTAGGAGTGTCCCTAACCCTAACCCAACCCCAATGATCCCATCACTAAACAGTCTGTTTGCATCACACTTCCAAGCACACACTTGTGTGTGGATTAGTAAATGTCTAGAATCTTTAGTTGCCTTTGTACAATCTTCTTGCTCAAACTAAGTTCCTGAAGGCAATGGCGGGCAGTTCCGCTGTCTCTGTCCTAATGAGAGCTCATGATTTGGTACATAGTGAAAGCTCAAAAATATTGCTGGGCTGGGCGTGGTGATTCACTCCTGTAATTCCAGCACTTTGAAAGGCCAAGGTGGGTGGATCAGAGGTCAGGAGTTCGAGACCAGCCTGGCCAATATGGTGAAGCCCTGTCTCTACTAAAAACAGAAAAAATTAGCTGGTCGTGGTAGCACATGCCTGTAGTCCCAGCTGCTCTGGAGGCTAAGGCAGGAGAATTGCTTGAACCCAGGAGGTGGAGGTTGCAGTAAGCCAAGATCACGCCACTGCACTCCAGCCTGGGTGATGGAGCAAGACTCCATATATGTGTGTGTGTGTGTGTGTGTATACACACACACTATGTATATATGTATATATGTATACACACACACACACACACATACATATATATATATATATATAGAGAGAGAGAGAGAGACAGAGAGAGAGAGAGAGAGAGCTTTTTCAATAATCTGTTGCTTTGTAATATACCTTTCCAAAAGTGAATGGCTTAAGACAACCATTCTATCATCTCTCATGGGATCAGCTGGGCGGGTCTTCTGTTCCACATGATAGCAGCTAGGCTGCAGCCATCTGGGGACTGGCCTGGTCTGAAGTATTCAGGTTAGGTCATTCACTTGGCTGGTGCCTTGAGGGGGTGGATGGAGGCCTGGCTCAGTTGTGAAGCTGGGACAGCTGGGCCTCCCTGCCTCCCTCTCTTTCTCTATGTATATATTCTCAAGGTCTCTCCTTCTTCACAGTCCCCAAAGCACAAAAATATAAACTTTGGGGATTTTTAAAACTTAGACCACAAGCAGCTTAGCGTCACTTTCAACACACTTTATTGGTTAAAGCAAGTCACAGGCCAGCTCAGATTCAGTGTGGGAGGGGATCACACCAGGGCGGTGTGATTCGCTAGGGGATGTCTGATTCACTAGGGGACATCTTGGGATACTTGCCACCCCCTGACTGAATGCCCAATAGCATTATGGAGGCCAAGGTCTGGTTTTCATTAGTGCCAAGATTACTACAAAAAACCTCAGCTGTCTCTTCCTCAGACTGTTTTCATCAAGAACAAGAAGAACACACACACACACACACACACACACACACACACCCCTATACCACCTGGAAAAACACCACTCAACCTATAAAAATTATTAAAAATCTCTAAGAATGTGAAAATGTGCATGTTTTGAAGTAAAGATTAAACCTCACTTTAGCTGTCCATTTAAAAAAGATGTCTTAAATACAGTATTTCATTTGATCTTGATTCCCATCCCCATTTTAGAGATGAAGAAACTGAGGCTCCGAGGTGATAAGCAATTTACCCAAAATGGTGGAGCTAAGCCTGAATAACCCCAGGACTTGTCCCTGATGCCAAAAGGAATTATTAGACTATGAATTAGTGCGGTGGCTCATGCCTATAATCCAGCATTTTGGGAGGCCAAGGTGGGAGGATCACTTGAGCCCAGGAGTTTGAGACCAGCCCGGGAAGCATAGCAAGACCCCATCTCTACCAAAAAAAAAAATTTTTTTTTGAATAGGAATAAATGTTTTTAGTCTAAAGAAACTGAGATCCTGAAAGGTGATAGTCCAGGGTCCTTCAACCAGGATCCTGATTCCCCTTTAGAAGAGAACAGATGCACAAGGCCTGAAGCATAGTAGATGCTGAGTAAACACAAGCCCCTATGCCTCTTCTCCAAACTAGATTTCTTCCACAGCTCACTGTCCTTGGTCCAAAGAATGCAGCCACTCTACTGTGTTATTGGCAGGATGGTGGGCATGACTGATTTCCCTTCTGATGGGGTGGGAAGGCTGAAGGGTGAGTTTGGAAGGGCTCTGTTCCCTTCATCTCACTCCTTTCCCCACTCACATTTCACCCAACAGTCGTTTGGTTTTTGAGCAATCTGTTCCTGGAAAGCAGAGGAAAGTAACAGATTGATGCATCGGCTGCGCGTGGCCAAGTGATTTATTTTTAATGTGACTAAACAAGACACACACCTGCCTATGGAAATGTAATCACTTGGAATCATCAGGGACTCAGATAGCCATTTAGGCAAGGGAAAGACAGAAAGGAAACAGAGGAGAGGAGGGAAGAGAGGGGAAGGGAGAGAAATAAAAGGGAGGCAGGGGAGCAGAGACAGAAAAGAAGAGATTAGAAGGGCCTGGAAGAGAGGGAAGGGGAGAGAAGACTGGGCCAGCTCCCTAAAAACGTTGATTTCAGCAGCGTCAGTGAAGCACCCTCATCTGGCCCAAATGCCCCTGATTTAGGTTTGCTGATGCCTGAAATTTCATAATTAGACTTTCATCCCTATGATTTAACCAAATACGCTGCATGTTCTCCACTAAAGGTTAAATGCAGCAGAAGTAGTGTGTCAGACTACATCAATTATTTTCATCTCATTGAGAAAGAATGGATATCTTTTATGAAAGCAGGAGTTTTTCTGTGGGGGCAGTGGTATTAGTTCATTTTGCATTGCTGTAAAGGAATACCTGAGACTGGGTAATTTATAAAGAAAGGAGGTTTATTTAGCTCATGGCTCTGCAGGCTGGATAAGCATGGCACCAGCATCTGCTCAGCTTCTGGTGAGGCCTCAGGAAGGTTTTACTCACGGCAGAAGGCAAAGGGGGAACAGGCAGGTCACATGGCAGGAGAGAGAGCAAGACAGAGAGGAAGAGGTGCCAGGATCGTTTAAACAATCAGATCTCACTCTAATAGAGCAAAAACACACTCATTACCACAAGGAGGGCACCCAGCCATTCACGAGGGATCCACTCCCCGACCTAACACTTCCCACCAGGCCCCGCCTCCAACCCTGGGATCATACTCCAACATGAGATTTGGAGGGACAAAGATCCACACTATATCAGGCGGCATTAGAACAAAGTTTGTGGGAGTCACCAGTGAAAGCACAGAAAGAAACTTTGGGGGCTCTGGGGGCTTTCTCCTTCATGGCTTTTCTTAATTATAACACCTACCTTTAAGAGCAATTGTTCCGTCCAGGCACTATAGGTGCGACCCATTACATGTACTATTTCAATTCCATCTTCCCAGCAGCCCTGGAGTTCTGTGCTGGTGTCCTCGTCACTCTCCAGGCGAGGGAACTGAAGCCCAGCCTGTCGTCATGTGTCTCAGCCCTCTGAAAGGAAACTCCAGATACAGCGGAGTTTCTCATGGGACGCCCCTTCTGCAAGCCTCACCAACACTACCTTGCTTGCAGAAGGCACTCAGTAAGTATGTGCCAACAGAGTGAAGTGGCAGGGATGGGACATGAACAGTCTAACTCCATAGCATTTGCCACCATTTTCTCCCAGATAGTCCACTTCCTTCTCCCTGCTTCTCACCTGAATAGTATACGAAATTCATAAACCACTGACTTTGGGAGGGTAAATGTCCTCCATCACAGCTCCCTCCTCAATCTCCCTGGGTCAGCACCCGGAATTGGGCAGCCAGACTGCTCTGCTCCATACTGCTAGTTGTCTATTTCCAGATACCTCTTCCCAGTTAGGCTGTAATGCCTTTGAGGGAAGGCACAGCACCTTACAGAGCCTTTTGCGGGGAATGTATGAATACTTCTGAAAGCAACATATCTTTGTGTTTTCTATTAATACAGATTGTGGTAGGTTTTTTTTCTTGAATTTTATGTCAATATCTTTCACCCTGCCCCTAGCATTTGGTACAGTAGCACATGAAGGAGATTATAAAGTCATAAGTTGGGAGGGGGGCATCAGATTGATAACATTTCAAAGATTGATAATATCTAGTGTGGGCAAGGATGGGGGAAATGGATACTCATACATTGTTGGGGAGGCTTTCTAGGAGGCAAATCATCAATAAATAACAGTGGATGAAACAAGATAAAAGCTTTATTTTTTTTTTTTCTCATACAAAAGTCTAAGCTAGTAGAAAGTCCTGGGAAGAAGGCTGGCTCAGCTCCACAAGGTTACGCAGGGACCCAGGCTCTTTCTATATACATTGTACCACCATCCCCAATGGTGTTACCTGCATTGCCTGGTGGAAGCTGACTCCCACCACCACATCTGTTCTCTGAATAGATTTTTCCATGGGGAAAGCAGAAGTACAGCAAACAGCTTATTTTAAGGACCTGATTCAGAAATTGTACACAATATGTACTTCCCATTGGCCATAACTTAGTTACATGTCCCATGTAGCAGCAAGGGAGGTGGAAAATATATTCTCAACTCATACCCACCTGAAACTCAGGAGATTTGTTGCTAAAAGGAAGAAAAGAGAAAGCGGATATTAGGGAGACAATGACCAGTTTCTAACACAAACAGGAGGAATTATCAACGTTAAGAGTGCATATATCACTAGACCCAGCAATTCCAGTTCTAGAAATATATTCTAAGGAAATAGTCACACAACTACACAGAGATTATGCATAAGATTAATACTAGTGGTTTTAAAATATGTTCACAAATTCTTTGATACCCTTTCCTTCACAAAAGGGCTACAGTTAATGACATACTCCTAATGACTAGAATGTGGCCAAGGTGACAATGTGTGACTTCAGAGGCTGGTCATAAAAGGCCCTATGCTTCTACTTTTCTCTCTCGAATGACTGGCTACAATGGAAACAGCCACCATATTGTGAGGACACTCAATTAGCCTTGTGGAGAGACCCACATGTGGGAGAAACTAAGGGCTCCCACCAACAGCCCACATCCACTTACCAGCCCTGAGAGTAAATAGATCCTCCAGACCTAGTCAAGCCTCAGTTGACGGAAGCCCCAGTCAGCATCTGGACTGCAATCCCATGCAAAACACTGAGCCAGAAACCACTCACCCAAGAAGCTCTAAATTCCTGACTGACAAAAAATGTGAGCGATTACAGATATTTATTATACTTTTAAGCCACTAAGTTTTGGAGTATTGTGTTAGGCAGCAGTAAATAACTAGTACAATAATTATTACTTCCTGTTTGTAATAACAAAAAAGAAAGAAAGAAAATAAAAAGTTTTTAAAAAGAAACACCAGAAATGTCAATAATGGGAGGTTAAATAACCTATGAGAAATGAGAAATCCACAGTTCGGAATTTGCAGCTATCAGAAAGAGAGAGAGCTATGGCATAAAAGACCTGTATGTTCTGTCATTTACAGCTCCTTAAGACATATTAGTACATGAAAATGACAATCGGAAGAACCCTTACTGTATGGTCTCCATGACATAAAACTGCGAACAAGCTATGTGTACGTGTATATATGTGCATGTATGCAATAAGCTTATATTTGTGCATATCCGAATGTGTACTTTCACATACATGTAAATACACGGAATAGGAATGAGCGCTGCATACCAAACGGCAGGCAGTGGTTTTACCCGGGAGGAGGGAAGTGCAGTGGGGGAGGGGAGTTGCAATAAGGTGTTCACAGTTTACTTTGTAAGCTCCTGCATTGTTTCAGCCTCTTACAATGGAAATGCATTCGCACACTCCCCGTGTGATAAAACAAAGAAAATCATAAAAAGAGAAAGACAGGCAGGCCGATAGCGGAGATGCAAGCAAGACGGGATAAATAGAAGCGGCAATTTTACGTGCTGAGTCCTGACCGCTGGTATCTTATTTTACCTGTTTTTCCTTCACATCCCAACACAGGAAAGAGACACTTTGTTTTAAAGTAACGGCGAGGAACTGCCTCGCTGTGGCCTTCGCTCGCTGGGCACAGATTGCCCCTAGGGTGCTCGGAGGTGGGCGGTGGAGGGGGACCTTGGGAACTGCCCGACCTCATTCCTACGTTTTCCCGCTGGCAGTGCGCTCAGCTGTCGGAACGGGCGGGGCTGGAGTGTCTGCAGCCCAGGAAAAGGGCCGCGGTGGGGAGCCCGGAGCGGGCGCGGGTGCTGGGAGCGCTGTCGCTACTCGGGGCGCTCTGCGCTGCGCGCCCGGGGGGACAGCACACCGCCCCGGGAGTCCCCAGACGCGGGAGGTCCCTGCAGATTTCGCACAAAGGGAGGAATCGGGTCCAGGGCACAAACAAGATACTGGAGGAGGTGGCACGGAGAGGACGGATGCGGTTTGCAACCCTGCCGAGGTCGTGGCCGCTCGGGGCGGAAAAGGAGGCTCCTGTCTCTCTAGGGTCCAGCTTCACGATCACCGCGTTTGTCCTCGCCCTGCCTGGGCCTCCCCAGCGACGGGAGCTTGGGTGGGGGACCCTGGACCCCAAGCCAAGGCTGAACTGGTGGGCCAAGCCCGGGCAGCAGCCAAGTCCCCAACTCTTTCACTGCTTCTCCCGCAGGCTGGGCAGAAAACCAGGAAGTGGATGGACTCCATCTCCGCAGCCACACGCGCTCGTTTGCGCTTACTGAACGAACGGAGGTCCCTAGGAAAGTGGTGAGACCAAGGGAAAGGGGGCATTTCGCTACCCTGTTGTTAATACTTTAATAACTCCTCGTTGCCCTAAGGAGGTCACCATCAAAACCTAATCAGGAGGCACTTTGGAGGCCCTGAAATTATAAGACCCACTATCTCCATCAATGTAATTTAAAAAACAAACAACAAACAAAAACACTTCAAATGGAACTTTACCAAAAAGCAGATTTTCCCCTGTGAAATTATTTTAATAGCAACGACCAGCCCTTGCCTTGCCGCACACTAGCCTGTCCAAGAGAAGATCTAGTAAAGTTTGCAGAGCCAGTTGGGGATCTCCGCACCTTGCCTCTCACCTCTTCCTGCACAGGCTGGGCTAACCTGTTTCCAGTTCCTCCGAGGCTCAGTCCTTCCTTGAGTTTCCCACTGCCTGGCATCTCCAGAGCCAGCATCTATTTCCACTTCCCCTTCCTAGCTTTCAGTCCAGGCTGGGTTCGATGCCTTCAGTGCTTTCCCCATCACAGGACTTAGCACACAGAGTAGGAGAATATTCCTGTTTCAGCACCCTGTCTGTGCTGAGGGCTCAGAAGGCAGAGACACCTTGTCTGTTTTTGCTTACAGGTATGTTCTCGAACCTAGCATGTGGACTGACACACCCTTTGCTCAAATAAATACATCAATATTTGAAATTAACCATTTACCCATAGCAAAACATGTAGTACAGAATTAAAATGCATAGTCCATTCCGGCCTATGCACTACATTCATCCCATCACAGTATATTCAGCTTCTCAGCATTTATTGAGCACCTCCAAATGTGCTAGACAGGTAATACTCAATACACATTAGTTTCCTCCGTGCTAAAATGGACTTTGTGTCCACGTAACTTTGCTGGAAACCTGAAGGAAACCAATTATTCTGCCCTTTCCCTGGGTGTTTGATTGAACTCGGCGTGTCCGTTATAACCATAGAAATATCTCCAACAGGCAATGCCAGCAGGATGAGATCTGCCAAGTGTTTAAAGTTTAGCAGGAAAGCTTTTTGCAAATGTCAACACTACCACTCTGTTTCCTGCAAACCGGCATTCTAATCAGCAGGGCTGCCTTTTCCAGCTCATTGAGCAACAACATAAAAAAAAATCCCAGCATAATCATTTCTCTAGGAGAAATATACCAAAAGGCAGAGAGGATGCACTAACAATCACAGCTACCCACTATGTGCAAGGTGCCATGGTTACTGCCTTAGTTATGGTGCCTCCAATCCTCACAACAAAGCTGACAAATGGGGAAACTGAGGCTTACAGATGTCACACTTCTCCAACTGAGGCCTGAACTTGAGTATTTTCCGTAGCACCCCACTTCCTCTGGGGGAAAAAATTACCATTGTGCCTAGTAGGATATAATGTCTTAGAGTGGTAGGGACTTCAGATACTGGTCGTAGGAAAAGAGAATGACAGTTCTTCTCATGCCAGGGTTTCCTGGGACTTATATCTTCTTGCCTTCCTCCTCACTTCCCCTTAGAGGCCAGGCGTAGTGGCATAATGATTTTGGAAGTTTTTGAGCTGAAGAAGGGAAACATTTTCTTCCTTTTATTTAAAGGCAGCTGTTAGAGTGTTTGCATTTTGGGTTCCTGGCATAGCAGCCGGTAGTCTTGATGGGATTTCAAAATGAAGTTAATAATGGAAATTATACACTGGGGGCTTTCCAAAGAAACTGCGAAGAGAGAATGGCTTGTGCTAGGTGACTGAAAGTGTTGCATCAAATTATCACAGCTGGATGTTGAGGCCAGGCCCAGCTGAAATGTTACAGTAGGGGTCACCTCTCAGACTTGGCTCTGTGCAGGAAGCATATCCAAAGAGGAGCTACATCCAAGGCAAAGGTATAAAGCCAGACGCAGAAGACACAGTACCTGGGTTAGCTGTCTGTCTTTCCCGGGGTGTAGGAGAGATATTTCATCTTGGACTCAGGCAAGCAGCTGCATAGAAGAGCCTGATTTCTGAGCAAGAGTGGGCAGCAAGTTGCCAATTCTAACCTATCCCCAAGGCAACTATCCCCAAGGCAGTGTAGCCCTAGGTTCTCACCCGGCTGGCCACTAGCATCATCTGGTGAGCTTTGAAATACAGAGGCAGGACTCATCCCAGATGGATGAAATCAGAATCCAAGGGAAAGGGATCCAGTGTCACATATTTTCACAGCTCTCCATGTGATTCTAGCTTGCAGCCAAAGTTCAAAAGCTCTGATACAGCCTCGGTGTCCTGTGATCACAAGAATTACTGGAGCACTTCCTAAAATAGTTTTGTCCCGGCCTCTCTGCTGTAGATCTTGATTCAGTGGGGCTAGCAGGGGCCCAAGATCTCCCTCCTTAATGAGCTCCCTAGTAGTTGTTATGATCAGATAAGCTTGGGTTCCCACAAGTGTAACAAAACGTTACATTCGCATATCATCATCACAGTCAACACTTCTGACATGCTACGTTTTTAATTTGTATGTACATCATTGTATCTCAACCATCATTTGACTGTAAGCTCCAAGAGGGAAAGGACCTTGTCGTATTTACTGGGATGTTCTCAGTATGGAAAAGAATGCAGGCAAATAGTGGGAATTCTGCAGATATGTGTCGAATAAATAACTGCATTTTTGTTTGGCATTTTGTCACTTCTGCTTTGTGAAACAAGTTAAGAGTGAGTTGTAACTTTGATAGAAAATGGAAATATATACAATAATTTTATTTCACTTCCCTTTACAGATCTAAAGTCCTGCTGTTAAAAACAAACACTCCTTCCATGTGGATCTTGATTGCCTTTAGTCATCGAGAGTCTTCAGGAGATCTGAAGACCCAGAACAAACCAGAAGTGTTGAGGGGGAATAAATGTGCAGAAATATCTGAGAGAAAACCCCCTACCCTTAGACAAATTTTTCTTCTGAAATTTTCTGCTTCATTGCAAGTTTTATGTTGCCAGTTAAGCTATAGGGCCTAGATAGAAAATGATAAAGTGTTTTCAGTAAAGTTGATTAAACTGCATGCTTTTATTTATGCATGTTCAGAAAATGTTTATTGTGGAACTACCATCTTCCAGAAAGTGCCAGTGAAAAATAGCACACAGTCTTGCCCTCGGTGACTAGCTTTCCCAGTGAGTGGGAAGCTAGCCATGGCACCAAGCAGTTACAGTGCAGTGTGATAACACGGGTCATCAAACCCAAGATGCCTTCTGCTGTAAGATGCATAGTTAATTTATGTACCACGAAGAAAAATGCTGCCAATTGAACCATGACATGTCATGGATTTTATTACCTATTCTAATTTCAGAGATGTGAAAATGTGACGGGGTGGAAGGGAGGTGAGGGATGTGCATTTTATTTTATTTTATTCTTTATTTTGAGAAGCAGAGTCTCTTTCTATCACTTACCGAGGCTGGAGTATAGCGGCACAATCTCAGCTCACTGCAGCCTCAACCTCGTGGGCTCAAGTGATCCTCCCACCTCCTGAGTAGATGGGACTACAGGCATGAGCCACCATGCCCAGCTAATTTTTTAAACTTTTTGTTGTTGTCGTTGAGACAAGGTCTCACTCCAGTGTAATGGCTTGATCTCAGCTCATTGCAACCTCTGCCTGCCAGGCTCAAGCAATTCTCTTACCTCAGCCTTCCAAGTAGCTGGGACTATAGGTGCATGCCACCACGCCCAGCTAA
>NW_016107359.1:2046563-2049274 GCF_001604975.1 Cebus imitator
TACTCTTTATTGAAGCAGACCGCCCCTCGCCCCCAGCGTGGACCTCGGGTGTGAGAGAGTCCAAGACTGTCTTCCAGGTTGACTAAATTTTCCTTGTGACCCAGGGTTGATGTAAATTGACTAAGCCTTAAATTCTCTGCAACCAATGGTGAGGATTCCCCAAGGCAACGTCTCTCCTCCCCTGTTGCCACAGAAACGGACCATTTGCTACAACTCTGGCTTGCCTGAGGCCTGAGCCAGCAGAGCTCACTCCACAGCACCTGCACCGGTTCTCTGCTGTCGCACACAAGGCCTCTGTGCATTCTGCATCCAGGTGTACCCCTCCCCTTCGGGAGGAGTATTTTTCAGGCTGTCCCAAAGACTCTGCAGCACTACGTCCTTGATCCACTTCCTCCTGCCACGTCTCTGCTGAAGCTCCATTGCTTTTGGCAACTCTTCTACCTATTTTGTGGTTTACTTGTCTCCTGCTTTCGCTAAAATTGGAATTTGTGTTTTTATCTCTCAATTCCTTTTTGGTTTTGGATTACTTCCAGAAAATGAAGAGAGGATTACTAACTTTATGCCATCTTCAAATCAGAAGTTCTTAGATTAGCAAGATCACGTTGGCTGTGGCATGGAGAATGGGCTGGGGGTGGAGAGACTGGAGATTGGAAGTCCAGTTAGGAGAATTTTTTCCTGCACTGGGGAGCTGGTGTTAGGACAGAGGGAATCCAAGATCCAAGACGCATTTCAGAGCTAACTGCTGAATCTTACTGGCTGGTTAGATGTGTGTTTGGGAGTGCGGGTGGATCAGGAAGAAATAGGATATTTCAGAATTGGCTGCTGGAGGCTGCTTGTGATGTAACGTGGAGCTGGGCTTCCTGCCTGTTCTGCAGCTTCCTGCTGCATTCCAGCCCGCATCTGTGTGGCTGGGCCCTCTGGGAAGGTCATAGGAAGTCCTAATGGGGCTATGAGCTTCCCAGCCCTTCCCTTGAAAGTCCCCTGCAGATATCTGAATGAAACTCTTGACTGCTGGAAACTTTCAAGAAAGCCTGAGGCAGTCAGAAGCCAAGTTGTGGTTCCAAAATTTCTGGCCTATTCATCACATCTCCCTGATGATGAGACCTGAAGATAAAACAAAAACAAAAAAAAAATGCACACAGAACACTCTGTGAAATTGTTGATATCCCAGTGTTCCCCGCCAAGTCCTGGCTAAGGAACACGGAGAGGGAAAGGGGCCCTAACAGAAATCGTAGAGCCCACTCCCTGCCTCCACAAAGGCTTTCCAGGCCATCCCAACTACAAACATTGAACAGAGAGCTTTCTCTCTCAGATTCTCCAGAGGGGGAGCACTCTGATTCTTTTCTTTAATCAGTCTACAATAAGTCCTGAGTAGTACTGACTTTTTTTCCCCCTTAATGTACAGTCAGGATTGAGAACTGAGGGCTCCGCGACCTCAGAGATGATTAGAATTCAAGGTTAGTAATGTGCTGGCCCCACGTCTGTCCGCCCTTGTGCAGTGACACAGCTGCCTGCCTGTGTCCAGGATGAAATGTCTTCAGTTCTGTTCCCTGGGATAGACTGACAGCTGTGGATACTGTGTCTCCTCCTGGGATGTGTTTCTTGACTTCCCTTTGGTGGTTGCAGCCAAGCCCGGCCTCGGTGCTTTCCACGCAGCTCTGACCACAGGGGGTATTTCCAGTCCTCTAACAGAAGCTGCTTCTTATCAGCGATGTCTTTGGAAAGTTACCTGCAATTACTAAGCTAGCTATTGGGACTCTTAAGGATTTACTTTAGCAAGAATAATATGAGGTCTTTTGGTCTATAGGGACCTCTATTCCTAAAATCACAGAACCATGGCTATGCTCTACAGTGGAATAGTATGCATTCATTTGCAAGGGTGCTTATATAAGACAGGGTCTTTAGGGAGTTTTAAAAACTTGGGGAGTGGTGCTTATGATATTGTGAAAAAACCCACAAAAATCGTGTAATTTCGTGTACGTTAAAAATATATGTAATCAAGTGAAAAAAGACCTCTTGCCCTGCGTTCCCTAAGATCCCACACCCACCACTATTTCCCTTCCAAGTGATGAAAGGAGTCGGTAACTTGAGTACAATATGCTGTTTTGTCAAGTTAATAAAGGATATCTTGTCATCTGACCTTGGACAGAGAGGATGTAAATGTTCTCTTGGGCTAATAAGGTCAGAGTGTTTGCTCACAGGAAATAGAGCTATGGGTATAGTAACAGGAGGAATATCAATTTCTTATGTGGGCCAAATATTATTTGTGTGGTTGTATTTTCCTTCCTGGAAAAGATTAGGTTTTGGAGAATGAGATATGTTTTATTTTAGATGCACCATTGAGTTAAGCAGCTAGAGTTTAAGCGGAAGTCCTCCTTTCCCCACCCCCCACCTGGCATCTCAGGGAGCCCCTCCTCCCCACATCTCCCTTCCCAGAGATCCCCCCTCTCCTGTCCTGAAGCAGTAGCTGCTGAGGAGAAAGAGGTGAAGAGCTAGAGAGGCAACAGGAAAAGGGGAGACAGGGAAGAGATCCACGCAGAAGACCTTGTGTGGGTCCCTGGGACTTCCTCAGATATCTGCCCCCACCCTCCCATTTCCCCCAGTAGGACTCCAATTCTGGGAGATCTGAGGACAGTCTCCTGTTTCTTTTTCTATTTCCCTCCCCTCCCCTCCCCTCCCCTCCCCTCCCCTTCCCTCCTTTCCCCTCCCCT
>NW_016107359.1:2050574-2051769 GCF_001604975.1 Cebus imitator
AAAAAAAAAAAAAAAAAAAGAAAAGAGCCTAAAATGTTTGGTTTGTTAAGCATGCCTTCCTCTGGGGAGCTGATTGTGGGTATCATATTTTCCTGCTTCTTTAAATTGTCAAACTTTTGGTAATAGGAAGTATGTGCTATTTTTATAATCAGGAGGGGAAAAGATTCCCTGGCCAACTCAGGGAGGCCATAAGGCTGGAGGTTTCAGAGTGAGAGGTCGGAGGCAGATTTACAGGGGTGAGGACGCAGTGGCAATGAGTATCTCAGACTGGAAGGACATTGAGAGGTCATCTAGCCCATCCTCCTGCCTTCCAAGATGTAGCTGAATAAGACCAATAACTGAACCTTCTCCCGTCACCATGTCAGAACTGGCCCTTGCCTTCCTTGCCCTTCCACCCCTAGCAGATTGCCAAAAGAGGTTTGACTTCGTGCTAATTATTCTTACTGCTTTCCTGCTTTCAGTGTTCTGCTAAATAGAATTAGGGCACTGGTGTCTGGATGGAAAATAGGGCATGATCTTCCCACAAAGTATTTGCTCATCCACCTGCCTGTAGCCAGTGTCCTCTTAGAAAGCCCAGTCACCCAAGGAAAAGAGAAGCCAAGCTGAATCCCAGGGAGGGGGAGAACTTGGGGAAGAGGACCTCAGGGAAGAGGAAGAACAGGAGCCATTTCTACAGGACTGTGCAAGGAGAGCTGGGCCTGCAGAGAAGCACTGATTCCTTCCCTCCCTCCCTCCCTCTCTCCCTCTGCTCTTTCTCCCTCCCTCCATCCCTCCCTCCGCTCTTCCTTCCTTCCTCCCTCCCTCCCTCCCTCCCTCTGCTCTTTCTCCCTCCCTCCCTCCCTTCCTTCCCTCCTTCCCTCCTTCCCTCCTTCCTCGTCTCCTCTCTGTGATCCTTGTGTGGCTAAAAAGAAGAAATGCTAATATTTATTTGAAGTTACAGTGGTGAAAAACAGAGAAAACATATTTCTAACATATAAAGTTCACCAAGAACTTAGTAATTTACAAAAAAGTTTGCTAAGAAAACAACCAAATTCCAGATTTTTAAATGAACACATAGAGTTCAGGAAAAGAAAGGTGGGGCCGGGTGCAGTGGCTCATGCCTGTGATCCCAGCACTTCAGGAGGCCAAGGTGGGTGGATCACAAGGTCAGGAGATCGAGACCAGCCTGGCCAACATGGTGAAACCCTGTCTCTAC
>NW_016107359.1:2052035-2073125 GCF_001604975.1 Cebus imitator
AAGAGAAAGGTGGATTTCCCTGTGCTAAATGGGAAGCTTCTCTCAGACATGTCAGAGTGAAAGCAGTGAGCTGCAGAACACATCGGGGGTAATCTCTCCATTCCTGTCAAAAACAAAATAGAGTCATATCTATAGGATTTTACAGGTTCCTTTTTGCTGGAAAGAATCACAGGAAAATATTAGCAAAGATTGCCTTTGGGAGAGGAATAGAGGGGAATGGTATTTAATTTTTAAAACTTTCCTGCTGTTTGAATTTTTTAACCTTATCCTTGGGTTTGTTAATGTCAACAAAAGCTATCTGATCAGGGAGATTTTGACTCATTTTTTTGTTTGTTTTCTTCTTGGTACCTCTCTGTCTTAAAAAAAAAATCCAATTAGCATCACATAAGGTGGGTCACATAGGGAGAAATCTTCCAGAGCTACCATGGTGTACACTATATGCGCTAAAATTCTTGCAAAGAGGAAGACCAGGCTGTCTTGTGAGGTTCCTACTCAGGCTTCTCACTGGGGGCCAGTGTCAAAACAAGTGTGATAAATCCCCAGGCCCCTATAATCCTGGCTTCTCTCAGGGGGGTTACCAAGGTCCTAGGATCTAAACACGATTGTGTCATCAGCCTGGTACCTCTAGGGCTTTGGGGAGGTACCAGGGGCATCAGAAGGGGAGAAAGGGTTTGTCACTCACCAACCATTCAAACTTGGATTAGTGGGGACTCTTCTAGGCTTTTGTTTCTTCATCTGGAAAAATGGGAGCGGTGAGGGTGTTTGTTCTCAGGGTTACTGTGAGGCTTAAATAAGATCATGCTTGTGGGACGCCCAGCACCGCCAGGGCCCAAGCAGGAACATGACAAAACCAAGTTTTCTCCTCCTTTCTTATGTTTATTTCTAAGCCTGTCAAAGACTGAAGGAGGCCCTTGTTCAGCAGAAGAGAGGTAAGAGCAAGCCTTTGTCTATAAAAATGCAGATGCCTGATACAGAAGACCGAAAACACACAGCCACGGATCTATTTCCACATTTGTGCATTTGCCCCTGATCTTCCTTCTCTACCGAGTCACAGAAGGTTAATAAAGTTTGTCAGCCCTTTAAAGCCAAACAGGCACATTTTCCCTTCTTCCTGATAGACATTTTAACGTCACTGCAGTAGCTGAAGTCTTAGGTGTCGTTAACCCACATGCCCATCTCCTGTGACCAGGGTGGGGGAAGAACAAGCGCACTTTGTTCAAGAAGCCCCTGTTGCGATATGCTAGTTTTCTGACTTTAAACAAGAAATTGAGCCGTTGGACTTTTAGCTGCTCCAGGTGGTAACTGGGGCTAATTGTACTGAGCTTAAGGGAAAAGCTAAACATTTGGAATCACAGAATTTGGAGATTCAAAGGCTCTTTAAGAATCCTTTCCAGTCAGGCTCGGTGACTCATGCCTGTAATTCCAGCAATTTGGGAGGCTGAGGCAAACGGATAGCCTGAGCTCAGGAGTTCGAGACTAGCCTGGGCAACACGGTGAAACCCTATCTCCTAAAATACAAAAAAATTAGCCGGGTGTGGTGGCATATGCCTGTAATCTCAGCTACTTGGGAGGCTGAGGCAGGAGAATTGCTTGAACCTGGGAGGCGGAGGTTGCAGTGAGTTGAAGATCATACCACTGCACTCCAGCCTGGGTGACAGAGCAAGACTCAGTCTCAAAAAAATATATATATATAGAATCCTTTCCTCTGATGAACAGCGCCTGCCAGGAGCTGTCTTGCACCCCCGGCTGGAGCTGGGCAGCCCTCTGCCTGATGAGCTTTGAACGAGGAAGGACCAGGCTCTGCCAGGGCCAGTGCCAGTTGTCTGAGGAAGCTCCTGCTTCCCTAGGCCTTTGGAGATATTGACATTTTCCCAGGAAGAATCCTCTTGCCCTTTGATTTGCTCATCTGCACATTTATGTGGAAGCCTTTAAGCCCTGGGTGCTGTCCTGAGCTCTTGTCAGTACAGCGGTGATGAGGATATCGACCCTGCCCTCAGAGCCAGATCACTCTGGTGGCCAGAGGAGCAGTGAGGAGGTTCTGCAGCGCAGGGGATGGGGCCTCAGCTAGAATAGAAAGTCAAGCAGTCAAGCAGAACTTCACCAAGCCCCTAACAGAGGCTGGGGGAAGGAAGAGGAAGAAGTGGATGGATTCCAGGGACGTATGGCCTGGGGCTTGATGAGATTTGTTGAAATGAGAGAGGAAGGGATCAAGGGTGAGCAGGTTTCCAGCTAAGGGGCAATGGTGACAATATAGAAGGGGAAACAAGTGTGGAGCAGGATGGTTGGGAGGAGTGAGAATGAGTTGGGCTTTAGATATGGTGGAGGTCAGGTCCCTGTGGGAATTCAGAATGGAAAGTCGTGCGGGCAGTGGATATACGGTTCTGTGGTACAGAAGAAACATCCGGATGGAGATGTGAGTTCAGGAGTCAGCAACACATGGGTGGTCAAGGAAGGCAGAAATGGGGAGATGGCTCAGGAGAGAGACCAGGACAGCACTGTGAAGGCCCTCTCCTTAAAGGATGGGGACAGCAGAGGAGCCTCCAAATCTAGAGGACAAATCCTAGAGAGTAGGGAGAAGGCACACAGCAGGTGGCATTGGATTCACCCTTGTCCAGAACCCAAGTTCTCAGGGCAAATTTCCTTTGGGAAAGCGGCCTTCCTCCGTTGCTCTCCACGTGGTTTGAGTGAGGATGGTGGATCCTCAGCCAACTGTGGATTCCGGCCCCACCCCCCCTTCATTGGTTTTGGGTTGGCTGGGTCCCCCCTCAGAGCCAAGCTGCAGCGCGGAGGCATGGATGTGAGAGAGGGGAGGAAAGGAAGGCTATTGTGTGAAGGCGGAATTACTTTGCTGGACGAGAGACTCCCCGTGGGGTGGGAGAGAGTAAGGCAAAGATGTGAAGCCGGGCAGCAACACAGCCATTTATAATTGTGAGGGAAAGCTTGGCGTTACTGAGCGTCCTCTACGTCCACTACGGGAAGCCTGCAGGGGAGGCCTACATTGTAGACAGCAGGACAGAGAGAAACCAGGTCTTAGATAACACTGTTTGAGTCACAAGATCAAGCTTTGCCTGAAGCCAAACCTCCCTCTAGGCTTTTCAATTATACAAGTCAATAGCTTCCCTTTCTCTTTTAAGCTGGTCTCTGCTGAGGTTTTGTTTGTTTTGTTACTCACAATACAGAGTCCTAATAAATGCACAACTTGAAGAAGAGATCGCCTGGGGTCAGTGGGTAGAACAGGGGGTGGGAAGGGAGGTGTCAGGATTTAAGAAACTGACACATCCGTGTCCCTGAATCACTGTCACGGAGCCACAACACGTTTTCTATTTTGCAATCTCTTTACAGTGTTTTTCTTCTCCTGCTGTATCACCTCTCTGGCAATACCGTTAACATGATTCCAAAACTGCTTACTCACTAAAAATGAGATATAGTTAGAAAATGGTTAGCCTCCCCTTCTCCCTATGTTGCCTGCCCAGATGCTGAAGGACGGTCCTTATAAACCAGTGTCAATGGTATGTAATGGTGTATCTCTCCCTATTCAGATCCATCTTCCATACCATGGCCAAGTGGGGCCTGTAAAATGCACATCCCTACTTAAAAAACACTCATACTTACAAAAATTAGCCAGGCATAGTGGTGCACACCTGTAGTCCCAGCTACTCGGGAGGCCGAAGTGGGAGGATCACCTGAGCTCGGAAAGTGGAGGCTGCAGTGAGCCGTGATTGCGACACTGTACTCCATCCTGGGCAACAGAGTGAGAACTTGTCTCCAAAACATATAAAATAAATAAAACATTAAAAAAAATAAACCATTTAGGCCGGGCGTGGTGGCTCACGCCTACAATCCCAGCACTTTGGGAGGCCAAGGCGGGCGGATCATGAGGTCAAGAGATTGAGACCAGCCTGGCCAACATGGTGAAACCCCGTCTCTACTAAAAAAAATACAAAAATTAATTAGCTGGGCATGATGGCATTCGCCTGTAGTCCCAGCTACTCGGGAGGCTGAGGCAGGAGAATTGCTTGAACCCGGGAGGTGGAGGTTGCAGAGAGCTGAGATCACACCATTGCACTCCAGCCTGGCGCCTGGTGACAGAGCGAGACTCTGTCTCTAAATAAATAAATAAATAAATAAACTAAACCATTTATACTTCCCATGGCCTGCAGGAAGAGATCACAGACCCCCAGGATGGGTATGTGATCACACACATGTTCTAGATCCTGGGTGGCCTTCCTGCATCACCTATCCCTACTCCCTGTCTGCCCCTCCTGTGAGCCTCAGACTGCCCCGCTGTATGAATGTGCCATGCCCCTCCAGGCCTCTGGGCCTGCGTTCCCATCTCCCCTCTGCTTGGAAAGGTAATTCACAACAGTAGCTCATGTTGACGGGCACGTCCCATGTTTCAGGCACTCCACTAGAGGCCGCAGGTGGATTATCTTGTTGAATCTTCACATCTTTCTGATGAGGTAGAAATGGTATTACCCCCTCCACCCTGCCACAGCGTCACTCTGTCTAAACAACTCAGATTTGGGGGAATATGCTAGAGAAGCACAGAAGGGTTCTGGGCTGAGGTCTACCACTGGAGTTAGGGAGAGGAGGATCGAATGAAAAGGCCAGAAGAAATTTGAGAGTCCAGAGGCCAGGAAGGAGCTTGAAGATGAAGGGAGGAAGACCAGGTGAAGAACAGGGGCTGTGTTGCAAGGCTGGGCAGCTCCATCTCGGTTGGTGTTGGGGGTCTTCCCCACATAAGCAAGGGTCTAGGGGCTCAGGGAACCCACACAGCTCAGGCCAGGTCCTCTGGACTTCGAGCTGCCCTGGACACCACAGATAATGGCTGTTGTCCAGGATTTCCTACTGAACACTGGAGGCTCTACAATGTCCCTCAGGCTTACCCGAGTGTGTGTGTGTGTGTGTGTGTGTGTGTGTGTGTGTGTGTGTGTGGGAAGGATTATTTGCACCTTTGCCGAGGTTGGGAACCTTGTGTGCCAAGTAGGCGTGACCACCCTAGGGTCCTCACTGTCCATTCCCTCCAAGGTCGTCCCACCACCACCCATCCCTACAGCCTGTCTGCCCCTTTCTGTGGTTGGGAGAAGCTCCCCAAATCCCTTCTTCAGCTACTTCCCTCTCACCTGCTCCAAGCCCTCCCTCTCTCAGATATTTCAGTATAATTCCCCTGAAAACATGTTTTTACAAAACAAAAGCCAGGAAGGGGAGGAGATGTGTTCTGGGGTGCTTGGCAACAGCAGCCTGTGCAGCCCTCGGCTCGGCTGGATGCTGTGGCTCACCCAGCAACACAAAATCTTCTGAGAGCAGAGCTCACAGGGGCTGGGCTGCTTCCCACACTGGGAGTGTCTGCAGCTGGAAGAGCAAACTGCATGCAATTGCCTCCAGGATTCCCCAGCCCACGTGCAATGACATTTTCATTTGATTAATGACGGTCTTCTGCATTCACCACCGAGTGTAAAGGAAGGGAGGGAGGGAGGGAGGAAGGAAGGAAGGAAGGAAGGAAGGAAGGAAGGAAGGAAGGAAGGAAGGAAGGAAAGCAAGCTGGCCTGAACCAAAGCCTACCCCTCCCTCTGCCCCACTTGCTTCCTTCCCCTCCCTTCCCTCCCAGAGGCTGTCTCTAAACTTGAGTAAACACAGTGGCAGAGTCCCCTTCTCACCCCTTTGGGCTGAGCATTGTCTTTCCATCCTGCTCTCACGCTACCGTCCTCTTTTTATTTTTAATTTAATTTCTTTTAAAGACAGGGTCTCAGCTGGGCACAGTGGCTCTTGCCTGTAATCCCAGCACTTTGGGAGGCTGAGGAGGGCAGATCATGAGGTCAGGAGTTCAAGATTAGCCTGCCCAACATGGTGAAACCTCATCTCTACCAAAAATACAAAAGTTAGCTGGGCATGGTGGCACATGTCTGTAATCCCAGCTACTCGGGAGGCTGAGGCAGGAGAATCACTTGAACCTAGGAGGTGGAGGTTGCAATAAGGAAGGAACGAAGAGAGGAAGGGAGGGAGGAAGAGAAGAAGGGAGGGAGGGAAGGAGGAAGGAAGAAAGGAAGGAGGTAAGGAAGGGAGGGAGGGAAGGAAGGAAGGGGAAAGGGAAAGAGGGAGGGAGGGAGGGAGGAAGGAAGGAAGGAGGGAAGGAAGGGAGGGAGGGAAGGAAGGAAGGGGGAAGGGAAGGATGGAGGGAAGGAGGAAGGAAGAAGGAAGGAAGGGACGGAGGGAGGAAGGAAGGAAGGAAGGAAGGAAGGAAGGAAGGAAGGAAGGAAGAAAGGAACGAAGGAAGAGCTCTCTGTCCATGGCCCTAAGGACAGGACATTTGAAGAGGGACTCACCAAACTATGGAAAGCTGCTGAGTGGGAGGGGGCAGTCCCCCAGCCCCTCCCTGAGCCTGCCCATCTCTGTTCCCAGAACCTCTTGCTCCCCCGGGATCCTGGCCTGGGGAAATGCAGTTGTCAAATCAAAGCCTGCCTGTGGGAGCAGGTTCATGGGCCAGGTCTAGAGCAGGGGCAGGCTTAATTCACAGTTTTCATCCTGATGTTTACTTTCTTTCTTTCCACTCCTAGTGGCTCCCTTTGAAGAGCTGCCTTGGGGTTCATGTTGCAGCATCAAACAGGGATGGAAGATGCTTCTTGCTTTAGCAGCAGGAGCCTGGAAAGCAGCTGAAGTCCCGGAGGGTGCCTGGCACACAGAATCTTGTGCAGAGCCTGGAGCACAATGGGAGCAGGCTGTGGCGGGGGCTTCACAGCTGGACTGGGAGCAGCAGACATAAAGCTGTGGGCACAGACACATAAATACAGTCATGCAGATTGCAGGATGCCTGAGAGCGCAGACTCTCACATGCACAACCGCGTACATGATCACCAACGTGCATCCAGACAGCAGCCCCACATGCACGCACACACATGCACACATACGATGTGTGCCTAGAGGGACACGTGATGTGTGCCTAGAGGGACACACATCCATGCCCACAAACACCACAGAGACACACATAAAAGTCTCTGTCAAGGAACACAAATTTGTCCTCAAGTTTTTGCCAGTGAGAGTCTACTGATTCCATCTCTGAAATATCCCTACGTATTGTCCCTGTTCTCCACCTGTGCCACAGCCCTAGTCCCTGACACTCCCACTGAGACCACTGAGCCATAGCAAACTCAGGACAGGATTCCTGCTGCTTCTCTGCCGCACCCTTAAGTCCGTCCTCCACGCAAGAGCGGAGTTATCTGGGTATCAGGCAAATCTGACCACATCACCTCCCCACTGCTTAAAACCCTTTCCTGCAGGATAAAGTTTGAATCACTTAGCATTTCATGTAAGGCCCTTGACTACCTGGCATCAGCTCCTGGCATGGAGCCCCCGGCACTCAGCGCTCCAGCTGAGGGCCTCCAGGATGAAGACATCCTGTGCAAAGCCTCACGCTTTTGCTGTTGCTGGACCTACTGTGTGAAATCCCCTCCTGCCTCCTTCCACCTTCCCTATGCTGAACTGCCACTCCTCCATCCTCCATGGCCAGCTAAGCCAACACCTCCCCACCTCACCCTGACAACCCGGGCACAGCCGTTGACCTGCCCCATGGTTGTCAAAGCCCTTTCTTGGGCTCTCAATGGTATCATTGTCACCTGTGTGCTCATGAGCCTCCCCCACTCAACTTCAAGCACATCAGATACAAAGCCCAAAATATATTGGGTACTTGACAAATTTCTGGGTGTGAGTGAATAAATGAATCAATCTGTAAGACAGGATCACAGTAGGTGATTGTTCTGGCGACAAAGCCTGGGCACGTGTTCTACGTAACTCCTGTGATCTCAGCCTCCACGTGGGTAAAATCGCTCTCTACCTTCCGGCAGAATCGATGGTACAGACCGTGGAGATGTACATAAGTAAGTGAGCTGAGCTGCTAACAGTGGGCGCTCCATAAATGACAACCATAGTTGCTGTCTTTAACTTCTATTTTTATTTCCACCGAAGCCTTTCCACTCGTGTTTCCTAATTCTCCATTTCCCTCACTGCCTATCCAGCTTAGTGCTGGGCTCCCAGAGCTGGCTTATGAAGGTATGTTGTCAGATTGATCAGCCGAATGGCTTCTTAAGACTTGTTTCTAGTCTGAGAACTCTGAGCTGGGTATTGCTCTTCGTCCCTCCCAGCCTTCCCTGAGACTGGAAGCTGAGAGCTGTACAGAGAATGCTCCTCCTCCGGGATCAAGAAGCTGAACAGCTGCTCCGTTCGGAGTTCTGTGCACTGAGCTGAGTTAGGACCTGGGGGGACGGGAACAGCTGAGCGTTTCTGCTCCAAAAGGCAGAGTCATTTCAGCCAGCCGCCCAGCAGCTGCCTAGCCCCTCCCAGACACCCCCAGGGATGCTGCACATGTGGCCAGGGTTCCCATAGCAACCTCTGTGGAGACCTGCTGTCCCTGCCTCCCCACATCTCCTTTTGGACTCGTGAGAGAGGTTAGGAAGAGGAGGGGAGGGGAAAGGCCAGCGCTGCCAGGTATTTTCATACACAAACACCCAGCCTCTTAACCCTCACAATAACTGTAAGAAGTATGCTATTATTATCCTTGTTGCACTGACAAGGAAATTGAAGCCCAAAGACATATAACCCAAGTTCACCCAGGTAACAAACAAGAGAACTGGTCTGCCACCTTATCAGTTTGTACTGATGCAGCTGGTATCAGTCAGTACCAGCCAGGGATCTCTGGTTGCAAGCAACAGAAACCAATTTTCACTATCACAAACAGAAAATGTGTTCAAGGACGGTGGTGCCACACCAGAAAGAAGGGAAAAGCTGAAGACACATGACTGGAAAGGACAGGAAGCAGGGCAGCATCAAGGATCTGGGTGCCAGGAATGGACAATCATTTCATCGGAATGAATCAACTTCTATTTTTAAATTCTTTTGTCTCTCCATTTAGGATTGAGGTTTGGGGAGGAAGCTGGGCCCAGTGCCACTTGTTGGCTGGAAGAGGACAGACTGCTGTAATTGACAGTCCTATCAAGCCTATATTCAATGAGATAGGATTGCCCCTCCCTCCAAATTGGGATGCTGCTTCCAGAAGAAAGGGGAATGAATGCTAGGCAGGCCAAATCCCAAGGTCACCGGGCTTCACCATGCTGTGTGGGCTGCAGGGTGGGGGAGTTTCTAGAACTCTCTTTAATGCAACTAGACCCACTCAGGAGGCAGCAGTGGTTAGAAGATGGGTACTGGGAAGAGGGAAGCTAGAAGTGACCATCTTCATTTTCATGGGAACAAAATGCATTTACATCTCGATGTCATCCATCCTGCTAACTGACCTCTCACATCCCAATACTCTCTCTGTCTTTTCTCTTTACCCAATATTTAATTCCCAGGATCCCGGAGAATTAATAATCACCAGTCTTAATTGGTAGAAAGAGTACTAGTCACCTTCTAACATTCTCTATGATTTACTTAGGTTAATTGTCCTTTTTTAAATACAGACAGGTCTCACTATGTTGCCCAGGCTGATCTTGAACTCCTGGTCTCAAGCTATCCTCCTACCCCCGCTTCCCAAAGTGCTGATATTCCAGGTGTGAGCCACCATGTCTAGCCCACGTTAACAGTTTATTGCCTGACTCTCCTGTCCTCTTTAGAGTGTAAGATCCAGGAGGGCAGTGATTTTCTCCTGTTAGCTCACTGCTGTCTCCCAAATGCCTAAAAGAAGTGACTGGCACATAGCAAGTGCTCAATAAATATTTGCTGCATGAATGAGGAGGTACCAATCTCTCCAACAGGCATTTGGGATGCATTGATGAACCAGAAGACAGATCCTGACCACATAGAATTTATAGCTTCCATGACTTTAGTGAGACAGAAACAGTAACAAAAACAGGTAGCAAAAGAACAAAACTAAAATAATGAAAAATTGTGATACATATCTTGAAAGAAACACACAAAGGTTTTAAGAAACAGAACTAAGAGGGTAGGAACCTACGTAAGATATGGCAGCCACGGAAGGACAGAAGGCCTCTCTCAAGCAACATTTAAATGGAGACCTGAAGGGTGAGAAGGGGCTGATCACGAAAAGTGTGAGGGCCGCTTCTTCCAGGCAGAGGAAAGAGTATGTACAAAGGCCCTGAGGCTGGAAAGAACTTGGTATGCCTGGAGAGCTGGACTGTGAAGGCCAATGTGATTGGAGCTCAGTAAGCAAGGGATAGAGGTCTACAGGCTGAGGATGGGGAGCGTACCGGGTGCTGGGTCGACAGCCCCTTACGGGCAATGGCATGGAGCTTGGATGGCATTCTGGATACATTGGGAAGCTATTGAATGGTTTTTAACATTAGTGCTTGACCTCATTTGCATTTCAAGCTGACCATTCTGGATGGAGAATGCATGGAGGCAGAGGGTAGGGGAACAGTTAGTAGGCAATTTTATGGTTCGGACTGGGGCTGAGACCCAGAGAACAGTGGAAACCTTTGAGTCACTTCCCAGTTGTAGTCTCCATGACAAGTGCTATCATCAGGCTGGATGGGATTACCCTCCAGGGGCCACGAAGCCACCCCCTTACCAGCCTACTCCCAGCCTGTGGGTGATGGATAGACCCACTCACGGTCTGGCTAGGCCATGGGCCTAAGTGACAGGTGAAAAATGGGGTTGGAACTGAACGCTCTGAGCCATGTGGCCAATGCATTGCTCCGAGGAGTACTTTGGAGCAGGAGTTAATTTAAAGAAAGGATTGGGAGAGCTCAGCATCGCTTCCTCCACTGCTCAATTAGCGGAGAGAGCTGCAGAGAGCTGGAGTTGTAAAGACCCCCTTAATCATCTCTGTCTGCCTGGCAGTGTGCAGGAGCGTGGCAGGGACAATTGCACCTTCCCATTAACAAATGCAATTAAGGCGCCTGGGCCTCCAGCACCCCTTTCTCCAATTAAACAGCAGATGAGGGGCCCGTGGGGGTGGACTTTGAGATGAATCACTTGAAGCTGAAAACTTGGAGCCTGGCAGTCTGGACAGAGAGGCGATTAGAGAGATAAAATCATGATGGGGAAGGAGAGACTCGGGTCCAATCCCAGCCTGCTCCAGCTTGAGGCCCTACCCACAGTTAGACAGATATTCTTTGGGACAAATTAGAAGAAGCTCTGCTTCACACACAAGAAAGTTGGTACTTAGAACCCACTGACCACCACCTCCAGCCAAGTGCTTCCTCTTTGCCAAGGACATACTCACTGAGTGTCTAGATACAGGTAAAGATCAATACAGTAAAGACCTGGGTAATTTATTTTGTTTTTTTTTTTTTTTTTTTTGAGACAGAGTTTCGCTCTTGTTACCCAGGCTGGAGTGCAATGGCGCGATCTCGGCTCATCGCAACCTCCGCCTCCTGGGTTCAGGCAATTCTCCTGCCTCAGCCTCCCGAGTCGCTGGGATTACAGGCAGGCACCACCATGCCCAGCTAATTTTTTATATTTTTTAGTAGAGACGGGGTTTCACCGTGTTGACCAGGATGGTCTCGATCTCTCGACCTCGTGATCCACCCGCCTCGGCCTCCCAAAGTGCTGGGATTACAGGCTTGAGCCACCGCGCCCGGCCTGGGTAATTTATTTTGATGAGAAACTATGATGTCTGGGTATGTTGGCGGGGGAGTGGGGGCGGGGTTCAGGAAGGCACTTTCCTGTTCTAGGAAGGGGGATGGGGGTGGAAGAAGGAGACTTCCATTTGTGGGCACCTCTAATATGCCAGGCCTCGTGCTTGCTCCCTTTCTATATGACATCTCCTTTAATGTAATCCAAATCCCACAAGCCTCACACAACAACCGCAATCTCTTCATTACAGTGATGGAAAATAAGCTTGGCGGGTGGTTCAAGAACCTGGCTAAGATCACAGCTGGTGGAGCTGGTGGAGCTGGGATTTGAACCCTAGTCTATGTGACTTCCAACAGGCCACTCCACGATGCTGAGATGCTTTGAAATGGCAATTGCCAAGATCTTGCCCCTTGTGCCCCTTGATGCCCCCATGAGGGTGGACTCAGGACAACATTTCAAATGTTATTCCCAAATCTCTCCCTGCTTCCCTTGGCTGAATCCCTGAGCTTCTGGAACAAGGCCCGTCTGTGGTTCCCGTCGTGGCCTTGAGGTAGGATTTGACAAGTTGTCAAGTCCCGAGGTGCTGACCATCATGCTCATCTCAAGCTGAAATAATAAAATAAAGAAATCTCTCCTACCTTAATTGCCTCTCCTTATTCTCTTTATGCGCTTCGCCCATTCCAAATGCTATGAATCATTATGCATGTGCGGATCATCACTTTCATTTAGCATCTCCACTGAAGCTCCGGGCGCTGAAGTGCATAATTGAAAAGCTCCATGATTTAAGTCTGCGAAGAGGAGGCTCAGCTCCTCTGAACATCACAGCGTGCAGGTCTCCCCTGCTGGGTCCCAGACAACAGCCAGGAGCTGACAGCCTGTATCTGCTCGGGGACCCAACCACACCAGATGAGTGCCGAACTAGCTCTGCTTGTGCCCAAGGGAGCTCAGGCGCTGAGTCACATGTTTCTTAATTCCCAGTTACCCCATTTTATTTCCCTGGGAACTTTGCTTTTACTTTTTGATTTTAGTTTTCTTTCCCTCTGTGGCTTCAGAGAGCAACAAAAGTCACTGGATTGCCACCTGCCAGTTACCCTTTCCTTCAAGGCCTCCCTGAGCTGACTCCAGGGCACCTGCTCCTTTCCGTGACCTACATTCTTCCTGAGTGTAGGGCTCTCCCAGGTCTGCCTCGTCCACTTCTGACTCCATAAAAGCTCCCATAAGATGGAAAGAAAGGGGCAGGGGTGATCAGCTGTAGCTTGGCCCAGGTGAGGAATGAGCCGTCTGTCTTTAACAGCAACCAGGCTCTATCTTAGCTGCCAGAGGGAGGACCGTGTCTTCTCTTGCACCCCCATAACCTCTATGACATTGCTGGGCATTTAGACATGGCCGTGGAGTCCTCTCTCCTCCCCTCCTTTCCTTACCCAAGCATTTCCCAAATGTCCACTGTGAGCCTGGCTAAGTTCCAGGGGCTGAGGACCGAGCAATAAATAAACCAGCTCCCTGTCCAGTAGGAGGGACACTCCAGTAAGAAACCTATAATAATAAATATAGTGTGAGAAGTTTTTCCATAGATGCAGAACCAAAGACCTGTCTCTGGGAGCAGGGAGAAGGGAATAATGATTCCACTGGAAGAGGCAGGCATTTGTATTCAGTCTTGAAGGCTGAATAGGGTAGGGTAGGCACAGACATTCCAGGAACGGGGACAGCCTAAGCCAAGTAAAGACAGGCAAAAAAGACATGGCATGTTTCATGCCACCTGGGCCCTGCTAAGGCCCTCGAATCATCAGCATTTCATACAGCCAGCCCCAAAAGGGAGGATGGCTCTGCCCCCTCAGATGTCAGCTTCTTGAGCCAGATGGGAGTGCTCAAGGGCTCAGACACAGGCCCCTCCTCTTCTAGATAGATTGGAGTGTAGGTAGGGAGGCCACAAGACACGTGGACTGAGGCCAACACTCCAGATCCAAGGAGAGCCATTGGCACACACATCCTGGGTGACAACCTGCTTCTAGAATAGCCTGCCCAAGAGTAAGCATGCAAATGCACGTGTGCATGGGTGCACGCAAGCACACACACACACACACACACACACAAACGCTACTGGTACAGCTCCCTGGACCCTCTCACTGCCACCCTCCTGCCCTTCCATGAGCAGGTTCCCCTTCACACCAAGCTGAGCACCACCAACCGCCTGATGCCAAACAGATGGCAGGAAAGAGTTCTTGCTCTGAGTGGGGATGGCGGCAAGGTCACTGTTGATTCGTGAGGTGCTGGGCTGCAGGGCAGTGAAAAAATCAATGGATCACTTCCCTTTCATTGCTTTTCTGCCCCAGATCCAGCTGAGAGATGGTTTGGCTTGGAGCCAGGAAGCAGAGTCCATAAGGTTTACTCTCTCACCTTTTTCTTTTCCCTCTTCTTTTCACTTTCTCAATTTTAAACCTCCATTCACTCTTCCCTTCCTCCTCCACTCTGTCTTCTCTTTCCTTTGGTGGGAGGAGGAATGAGGATGGTGAGGGGTAAAAAGACGAGCAGCCCCTGACATTCAGAAGCTGGCCTGACCCTTGCAGCTAAGCCGTGCTCCTCTCCTCTTGGATCTAAACAACCTCACAGCATTCCAGCCTCAGACAGATGAACTCCAAGGCCAAGATAGGATGAGATGAAGTAAACTCACTTCATAATTTTACCTAAGCACAGACAAGAATGAGGTCAGCCTGCCCCCCACAAAATACCAAGTAGCCCCTCTCTTGGCCATTTGGTAAATTACAGGACACTGACAAAACTGGAGGTCCCACCAAGATTCACCTGAGACTTTCATAGCTTGCACTAGGACCCTCAATGAATAACAGTTCGCATATCTTGGAGGCGGGGGTGGGTAATTTTAACAGGCAGCCTGAGTTGGGAATCCTTGTGAAACAAATAGTTTCAGGAGTTTCTGGTGAGGGTCAGAGGGCAGTGTCTCTAAATCATTGAACTCAGGGCCTGGCACATGGTACCCAGTCATTGCTGCTGACTTCTGTGACTTATTCATTCTACTGTCCCTTTCAATAAGCATTTGTTGAATTAAAAGAAGTAATCTGTCTCAAACCACACCACCATTTTCTCCCCAAACAATTGTTCCGTCTAGCTCCAGTGTTCTCACGGCGCTGGAGGCTCTGATTCAGGGATGGCCTGAAGAGGGAAGCAGGGCCTGGGCTGACGGGAGGCATGATCAGGGCAATCAGAGGATGCATTCATTTAAAAAAATAGTGATGACCCTACTCGGTGCAGGAAACCATGCTAGATCCTGCAAGAGAGATATTGTTACATTAGACAAGAGCCCTGCTCTTTAGGACTTTGCTATTCCAAGTGTAATGGCAGCATCAGCACCACCTGGGAGCTTGTTGGAAATGCAGAATCTCAGGCCCACCCTAGACCTCCTGAATCACCTTGGATTTTAACCAGATACCCAGGGCAATGCATCCCCATTGCCCCGATCATGTCTCCTAACAGCCCCAGGCCCTGCTTCCCTCTGCAGGCAGGACCTCTTGGTCCTTTCTGATTCTGCTTAGTGCCTTGGGACTCTGGTCCTCTCTGTGCAGCTCACCATGACCAGAACAGATCTGTCTAGATATTGCTCTGCCCGTGTCATGCCTCTGGCTCAGATACCCTTCATGGATCCTCGTCACCTCCTGGTAAGGTCCAAACCCCTGTCTTGACATTTGAGGCTTCCATAATCCAGCTCTACCTCACACATGTATCATACTTAAAGGTTATACCCAGAAGCCCATGGACATCCTTCGTGCTCTCAAATCATCGTGCTTTGCTTCTGCTGGGCCTGTTGCATGAAATGCTCTTCCATCATTTTGTCTGTATCAAGCCTACTCACCAACCAAATGGCCGCTCCAGTGTTAATTCCTTCATCCCTGATCACCTATACCAAAAGAGACTGCTGCCCGTTTATGATCTCCTAAAACTATCCTCTTAAAAAAAAAAAGAACTCACTTGTGACCCTTCATCAAATGTTCACCTGAATTGTGACTGTCTTTATTCACCCTTGATCTATGTGTGATGGGAGCCATTCCATACCATTAGGTAAGAATCTAGGCTTTGGAATCAGGAAACTCTGGGATTGTAATCCTATTCCCTCCTGTTACTTAGTTCAGTGACCTTGGGCAAGTTTCTTAACATTGTTGAACCTCAACTTCTGATTCACAATGGGAGGAGCCTGATAGGGTTACGGTGAGGAGTACATGAGATAATTACAATGCCTTGCACAGAATCTGGCAGAAATAATAGTTGTTTTAGTTACAATAAGAATAGTTATTATTGCTAGGTTGAAATCTCCTAGAGCAGGGTGTCTCAACTTCAGCATGCATGCAATCACCTGGGTATCTGGTTAAAACCCAGTGTGATTCAGGAGGTCTAGGACGGGCCTGAGATTCATTTCCAACAAGCTCCCAGGTGGTGCTGATGCTGCCAGTCCAAGGATTACACTTGGAATAGCAAAGTCCTAAAGAGCAGGCTCGTGTCTAATGTAGCAATATCTCTCTTGCAGGATCCAGCACGGTTTCCTGCACAGAATAGGGTCATCACCACTTTTTTAAATGAATGCATCCTCCTGATGGTGGTAGGAATGATACTGCACAGAGCCTTCTTTGCTCAGAAGATCACACACACTGCATACACACACCAGCTAATCCAACCTTGCACAGGACTGAGATTTCCCAGGGGCCCAACGGCTGTGTTTCAGAAATCACTGCTCTGAGATGGAACCGGCTGTGCACCAACCTTATAACCCTGATTAATTCCCATCCTTTGTTTGCCTCATTATCATGATTAGGTTCTGCCTGTAGCATAGCAACGGCTAATTGTAGGCTGGTTGCAAAGTGCATAATTCCCGCTATTAAAATTTTATCGAGGCTTAATTGAGCTCCTTTTTGCTGCATCGAAGCTTCAAAGTTTCAGAAAAGAGGGGATGTGGTTAGTGGGAACTGATGATTTTTTAATCTTAGCAAGCCCTGTAAAAACCTACTCTGCAATATCATTGACCTTGAGATGGTTTCCTGTGGCCAGAAAGAAGCACATCATTTATTTATTAACCCACCAGAAGGTCTGCAAACGTCCCCTGTGGCCAGGTGGAAAGCATATTATAGGTCAAATGCCATTATAGAAAGCCCCAAAGGGCTGGGACACCAAAGAGTTTGGCTGTGTGGGCATTAGGGTGGGGGAGGTCCGGTGGGGAGAGCTGCACCGTGCATGTGGAAGTGGGTCAGTGTGCAAAAAAGTGTGTCACTCCTCAGACGCCCTGGGGCGTCTCAGTGGACCTCCAAAACCTTCAGCAGAATAGACACGCTTTGAAGGCGTTTTCCAGGAACACAGCAAATAGCCCAACTTGTGCTCAGTGGGAGATGGAAAGAAGCAAACCCATTAGCAGGTACATTCCACAAATGGTTTCCAAGCCCGACTGATCACTAGTATCACCTGGGGTGCTTGTTGGAGCTGCACAGCTCCAGGCTCCAGCCCAGACCTACGGATTCAGAGTGGGGAGGGAGGCTTGAAGTCACTCCTCAGGCTTGAAGTCACTCCTTGAAGTCACTGGCTTATGCTGAGCCACTTCGGGAATCACTTACCTCCTGACAGAAGGGACTTCAGAAAAACGTAAAACAGATTGCTTCTTGGGGAGGAGTCCACCTACTCGGCTTAGCATAAATTGGAGCTGCAAGGCCTAACGGTATGAGATGGCTCTAAGTCAGTGCTTTCCAAATGCAGGTGTGATCAGAGGCCCTGCAGAACTTGTTAAAACACAGGTTGGGCTGGGTACGGTGGCTCACGCCTGTAATCCCAGCACTTTGGGAGGCAGAGGCGGGCGGATCACGAGGTAAAGAGATCGAGATCATCCTGGCCAACATGGTGAAACCCTGTCTCTACTAAAAATACAAAAAAAATTACAGGCATGGTGGCGTGCGCCTGTAGTCCCAGCTACTCAGGAGGCTGAGGCAGGAGAATTGTTAGAACCTGGGAGGCGGAGGTTGCAGTGAGCCAAGGTCACGCCACTGCACTCCAGCCTGGCGCCTGGTGACGGAGTGAGACTGTCTCAAAAAAAAAACAAAAACAAAAACACAGGTTGCTGTGCCCTACCTCCCACAGTTTCTAATTCCTTACGTCAAGGGTAGGGCCTGAGACTTTGCATTTCTGACAAGCCTGCAGGTGATGCTGCTCTAAGGACCGCACTTTGAGAGCCATTGCCTTTGGAGATTCTCCAAATCTGGACCGAAAGTGTCTCTTTGAAAAGGACTCAATTGTGTTTCTCAGTCCTTGTATTGTAACACTGCTCTCCATGAAAACTCTGTTCTCATGTCTTGAGCATCTTTCTGTAATCCAGAGACAGTGGCATTTGTCATCAATCAAGCTTTGACTGGAGATATTGTGAAGGAGGAGTAGAGCCTGGGGTTTTGAATTTAAGCACAGTTAAATGCAGATAAATCCACCACCATCTTACCGTTATTAAGTAAAGCAATGATTTTAAAAGGAGGTGGGATTTCAGGCACCACTTAAACAAAGGGGAAGGCATTATTTGATGAGCTGGACTCAAGCTGGGAAAGGCTTTAGATAAGACATGATGATAGAATTATGGTGAGTGGAAAATAACAAGAAGCACATTTAATGGAAAGGAGGTGAATTGTGGGTGAGTGGAAATGGTGAAAGGGAGAAAATTCAGAGTAAAGTAGGGGTTGTAACTCAAAAAGCTTCAGAGGCCAGGCAGATCACAGCAATGCATTAGGCAGACAAGCCAGGCCACCATGAGAACCCACAGCTCCAGTCTGAATGAGACAAACTGGAGAGGTGGGGACTGTGGTAAACTGGACGGCCCTGCGACCTCTAACAAGGGGAGGCCCCACCTCAGCTCTTGCCAGTTGTTGCCATGGAAGAATGTGGGCCCAGGAGTACCGGCCCTTCCTTATTTTCAAAAGAATCTTGGAATATGGATTCTAAGATAAAATTTCCCTATTTTAAAAAACTTTGCCCCAATCAAAACATGTCTGTAGATTATCAGTTTACAATAGTAGCTTAAAAGTTTTAAACCCTAATTCTTACGATCTAATACATAGGGATGTTTTTTTAGGAGCTTGGAATAGACCAACATTTCTTGCCTATTTTTTCAGGAGGGAAGGGCAGGTAGTTTACAAGGAGAGGGAAAAAATGAGTAAGATGGGGAAAGAGGACGTGTCATGGAAAATATGGTGAAAAAGACTTCACTGTTTAGGAGGAGCTTGAGGCTTATGCAGTGCTCTCTTCTCCTCTGTATAAAGAATATGTCATTCTACAATATCCCCGGTGTGGCAAACTGTTAGTTTGGTGACCATTGTGGAGTCCCCTCTCGCAGTGACTGGGCTTGTCCAGCAGGGCATTAGCAGGCATGATGGCCACAAAGCTGGTCAAGAACATGCACCCTGAAATGCACGCTGTTGGACTTCTCACTTGGGATCCAGCTGCTGTGTGGAAATGCCTGTCATGAGGAGACGAATGGAGGAAAGAGAGGTCCCAGCCTTTCAGCTTTACCTGTCAAAGTGCCAGGCATGTGAGCAAAGCCAGCTTGGACTTCCAGATTGTAACGATATAAGAACCCCAGAAAGACCAGCAGAAGAATTGTCTAACTCAGCCTCAGTCAACCCGAAGAATCATAGGAAATAATAAAAAGATTGCCTCAAGCCACAAAGCTTCGGAATAGCTGGTTAAAGTAGTGAAAATGAATGAAAACACCTAGTAAGCAGCTGGCCTGTGTGTCGGATAGGATCCTGTTTGGTTGGAAGTAACAAAACACCTGATAAATAGTGGCTTGAACAAGTAAGAGGCTTATTCTCATGCAACGAGAAGGCTGCCTTTGTTTGTTTCATTGGTCAGAACCAGCTGCACCAAGGGGGACTGAGGAAGTGATTAACTGGGCACATTGGTATTCTGAACAAAACAGGGTTTTTGACAAGTAAAAAAGAAGGAGGAATAGGTGTATATTTTGCAGTGTCTGCCACAGCCAGCTTGCTAAAAAAAGAACAAACGTGTTCCTCTCATGATTTTTCCCTTCTCTACCGAATTTGGTCCTAAAGCCACAAGCCCAGCAACCTATACAGCCAGCACACATTCATCCCATGTTTGAAGGAAGAGGTCTCATCTCGATTTAATGGCTCAGCATCTTGTATTTGTCTGCCTGCTTCTTCCAGGTTCATTTCATAAGGAGCTGATTGATCTTGAACTTGATGCAGCTCATTGATATCATCACTACTAATAAAAGGTTTCAGGGCAATCAACTTTAAAATTGGAAGCAAAGGAGATGAGCAAACATTTTCAAATGAGTGTGTCTTCTGCAAACCTTAGCAGACTTCTAGGATGGTTAGTACAAGAGAAGAGGTCACAGAAGAAGCTAAAAATAAAGTTTGCAGTTCACATAGCCTGTGAGTGAGGGGAGAAGCAATAAAAGAAAATGAGATGGAAACTCACTCATTTTCTTTCTTTTTAGCAACTTCTTGGAGAGGAAATGGAGATGAATGAGAAATAATATCACAGAACTTAGACTTGGCAATGATCTCAGAGATAAATTATCCAACCTTTCACCCAATTTCAAATAATAATAGCTAGAATTTATTGGGTGTTTATTATATGCTAAACATTATGCAAAATAGTTTACTTGCAATCTTTAATTTTACCTGTACCACATCTCTAAAGAGTAGTATGATTTTAATGTCCACGTGATAGACATCAACTTAAATAACCTGTTCAAGGCCACAGTAAATAAATAGGGGACCAGAGTTCCTGGCTATGTGTACTGCCTCTCCTTACTTCTTTTGACTCCATCTCGTAGCAATCTCTGCTCACCTCTTTCAGTTCTGCGTTCCTCTAGACAACTCATTCCTATTGGAAAAACCCATCCATACATTAAGCTCAAGTCTGCTTTTCTGGACCTCTTGTCATCTGGTCTGCCTTCTGAAATAACAGGCTGATCCCTCTGACCTATTAACAGTTCTTCCAGTAAGGCATCCTCTGAGCTTTCTCTTCTCCATGCTAAACATCTGCACGCTAACCCTTCCCCGTAAGACCTTCTTAAATGCTGTGCTTCTTCCTCTCTGTGTACTGTATTCAAGGACTGCAAATTAAAAGTTCTACGGACACCAGGATAGTAATGAAAATTACTAGAGCAGGGTAGGTATGGTAAAATCATATGGCTACCTCACCCATTCTCCCACTTTTCTTAGAGACATGGATATAGAGATGCTTTCCTCTCAAATGCAATGATAAAAGGCAACAGGCATTCTGCCTTGCTGCTGTGGAGCGAGAGGGAGTGGTGAGCCCTGTGGCAAACTGGCAGCAGATGCTTGATCTAAAGGAATCAGGCGCTACTCAGAGCCTGCCAGGTCTTGTTACTAAAGGAGGGTGACAGCTCCTCTGAGCTTTCCCAAAGCTGCTGGAACTCTGGGTTTTCACTTGAAAACTTTTCATCTTTATCAGAGTTTTTTCTTTCCTTCTTTCTTTTTTCTTTTCTTTTTTTTTTTTTTTTTACGACAGCGTCTCATTCTGTTGCCTAGGCTGGAGTGCAGTAGT
>NW_016107359.1:2074115-2143211 GCF_001604975.1 Cebus imitator
TCCTGTCTCAAAAAAAAAAAAAAAGCTAGAAATATGACGCTCCAAGATACCCCAAATGTCACCAATGCACTAATGAACATCCCTTATCTTCAAAGCAAAAAGAAACTAGCCTACGTTCAGCATCTACTATGAGCTCAAACCTTCCCAGTTCCCTCACCTTGCTTCCCACCTAATGCAGAGACCCTTCCAGGAGCTCTGCCCCAGTGACCAAAGAAGAAACCCCAGGCTCCCCTCTAGATAAGTCTGAACTCTCCCCTCTGGTCTGGAATTCCAAGACTGATTACTGATTGAACTGTGTATTTGGTTCTGGGTCTCGGGTTCATCTCTGGTTATAAGCCCACTCTCTGCAGCCCCAGGATCAGTGTGGCCTCTGCCCAGTGTCCAGCCCAGGCAGCTAGCCCTTTGCCTGTGGTCTGAGGCTGAGCTCCTGCTTGTCCAGGAGGATATGCACTGTGCCGGGCATTGTCCTTGGCACTGCAACATTCATTATTTCACTTAATGATGACCCTATTTACTTCCACTGCCATCTGGTCCACATTTTTCAATGGAGCCTTTCAGATTTATTAAGGAGCTCGTATTATTGATGCTCTTCCTGTCTCCCTGTTATTGTGACTGAGCAGAGCACCAAGCTGTTTCACAGCTTGCATAAAGCCAGCAGCACATGCTCACTCAGATTCCCACACTTTTTTGAGCCCTTTGTGCTTCAGTATTTTCATTGATAAATGAGGTTGTTGTGAGGGGTCTATTAGTAGCTATTAGGCAGTTATAACAGAGCTGAGTGTGTAGTGGACACTCAGGAATGCCAGCTTGAAGGAGAAGCAGTTGGAGGACTAGTTGTGGTCATCTCCTGGACTAGCCCCCAGTAGCCAAAGAGGGGACATCTCTTTTGTAAGGAAATGTCACCAACCTCCCACCATCAACAAGCTCAGCAGCAGGCACTCCAAGTTGTTTTTCTGACAAAGGGAATGATTTGGGTCAAGCTGTCTGTGTGGCCCAATGGCTGGCCAATGGAAGACCCAGGATGGCCAATTACCTTACCCTGTGGCTTTGGATCAATTGCTTAACCTCTCTGGGCCTGAGTTCTTCATCCATAAAAAGGAAATACTAATATGTAGCTTACAGAATTATCATGAGAACCAAAGAGATTGAGAGTAAAACACCTGGCACACAGTAGGCACTTGATATATTGATGATCACGGTGGCGATGATGAAAATACCCAGACGTGTCGTGGATTTTCAGTGGATACATTGTTGGTGGATCTTCCTAGTGAGCAAGAGCAGCCTTTCTTTCTTTCTTTTTTTTTTTTTGTCTTCTCAGATTTGCAAATATTAAATTACAAACTTATTGCATGGTTATTTTTAAAAGCAAACAAATAATACAGACATTTATAAAATAAAATAAAAGCTGGAGTCCTCTTCACTCCCATTCTGCTCTCCAGGAAGAGCTACTGTTAACTGTTTGGTGCATGCCCTTGCTGATGTTTTTCTACACACACACACACGCGCACACACACACACACACACACACACACACAATTTTAAAGCATCATTAGGATCATACTATGCATATTGTTCTGCAACTTGCTTCTTTCTCAAAGCAGGTGTTATGGCCATTTTTCCAAGTCGGAATACATGGAGCTAGTCCAGTGCTATGGGCTGAATTGTGTCCCGCCCACAAATTCAGATGCTGAAGCCCTCACAGTACTTTAGCATGCAGCTGTGTGTGGAAAAGGCCCTTTAAAGAGGTAATTAAGTTAAAGTGGGATTATTAGGGTGGACCCTAATCCAGTATGTCTAGTGTCCTTATAAGAAAAAAGAGTTAGGGACCAGGTGCAGTGGCTTACACCTGTAATCCCAGCACTTTAGGAGGCTGAGGCAGGTGGATCATTTGAGGTCAGGAGTTCAAGACCAGCCTGGACAACATGGCGAAACCCCGTCTCTACTAAAATTACAAAAAATTATCTAAGTGTGGTGGCACACGCCTTTAATCCCAGCTACTCAGGAGGCTGAGGCATGGGAATTGCTTGAACGTGGGAGGTGAAGGTTGTTGGGAGCTGAGACCGTGCCACTGCACTCCAGCCTGGGTGACAGAGCAAGACTCTGCCTCAAAAAAAAAAAAAAAAAAAAAAAAAAAAAAAAAAAAACACGAGAGAGAGAGAGATCAGGACACAGATAGTAAAAAGAAACACCAGACATGCCCACAGAGAGCGATGACTATGTGCAGACACAGTGGGAAGGCTGCCATCAGCAAGCCAAGGAGAGGGCTCTCAGAAGAAACCATTCAACCTTGCTGATACCTTGATCTTGGACTTGTAGACTACAGAGCTGCGAGGAAGTCAGTTTCTGATGTATAGGCCACTCAGTTTATGTTATTTGTTATGGTAGCCCTCGCAAGCACATGCATCCAGTCTTTCTTAAGACACAGAGTATTCCATTTTATAGACGGTACATAAAATGTGTTGTGGACGCTTAGGTTTTTTCCTGTTTTATGTTTATTCCTAAGAGTGCTTCAAGTAATATCTTTGCAATATGCTTTGTGTACATATGTGAGGATATCTGTAGGCTCTGTTTCCAGACAAGGAAGGAGTGACTGGGCTGAGGATACGCACATTTTAAATGATGCATGAATTAGCTGTGCCAATGGAAACTCCAGTAATGCAGGCAAATTCCTGCCTTTCTATACTCACCAAAGCATAATATTGAGGATGTATATTCTGTGGCCATTAAAATGCAATGAAATTGACAGTCCACAAAAGTCTGACACTCTTGACCTTGGCTCTACTCATACTGACCACCCCTGCCTGTGCCAAGACCTTGGCCCCCTCAGCCACCTGCGAGAATATACAACCTTCCCGAATAGAGAAAGCTCTCACCAGCCTCTTCATTGTGAACGCAAACTTGACAACAACAAGTGCCCATGCAGCAAATAGAAGCATTGATTTTAATTTTTTAAGGGTATAAATAGATTTGAATCACACATAATATATTGGATTTGGGAAGAAAATATTTCATGACAACCTGCCAATATATTTGTTTTCTTACCTTTTAACGAATAGGGATGGAGACCGAAGACTGCTGAGGAGAACAGAAGCTGACAATGTCACTCAGAAAGGCCGTTATCCTCATCTGAGGAGATGAATCTGGCTGGCCTTTTGTTTGGAATGCAAAATCAGAAATGGGAACCCTCTGCTGTGGTGGAGATGAACTTGGGGATACCACAGCCCAGGTCCTTCCTGAGGAGTACAAGGAATTTACTCAAAGTGTAAAGGGCTTTGCCTTCCTTCTTACTCTTTGATACGTGAGGATGTCCAAAAGAACCAATTATTAAAGGAAGTCATGGCGGAGCATGGTGGCTCACACATATAATCCCAGCACTTTGGGAGGCTGAGGCAGACAGATCATGAGGTCGGGAGATCGAGACCATCCTGGCTAACGCCGTGAAACCCTGTCTCTACTAAAAATACAAAAAATTAGCTGGGCATGGTGGCGCGTGACTGTAGTTCCAACTACTCCGGAGGCTGAGGCAGGAGAATGGCTTGAACCCTGGAGGCGAGTTTGCAGTGAGCCAGTATCTCACCACTGCACTCCGGCCTGTGCGACAGAGTGAGACTCTCTCTCTCAAAAAAAAAAAAAAAAAAAAAAAAAAAAAAAAAANAAAAAAAAAAAAAAAAAAAAAAAAAAAAAAAAAACAAAAAAAAAGTAAGTAATGACCTATCAGCCACTTGGAAGGTGTGTTGAGGAAGAGTGGTTGTCCCTCATGGTGGCCAGCGTGCTACTTTGGGAAGAAGGGAGGACGGCAATCAGGAGAAGTCTGAGCATTGATCTGTGCACCCATCTGTCTCCCACTCTGGACCACGGGCTACTTGGGAGCAGGGTTCATCAAATTCATCAAAGCCTATAGCCCAGCACAGGACTGGACACGGATCTTCTCACCTTCTGACCCAGTCACTGCTAAGAAGATCTCAACCTGCTTCATAGCTTCAAACACCATCTCTATGCTGATGACTCAGATTCCTATGTCTAGCTTAGAATTTAGTCTTTAACTTCAGCGTTGATATCCATCTGTCTATTGCTACCTTCACTTGGAGGCCTAATAATCATCTCGAACTTAAGATGTTCAAAACTGAACCTTGGATTTACACTTTCCCCCAATCTGATCTACCTGCAACTTCCTGATCACAACTGCTGAACAACTCCATCTTTGTAGTTGCTCAGACAAAAACCTTGGAGTCATTCTTGACTCCTCTCATTCTCTTATTTCTCAAATCCTGTTGGCTCTACCTTTAAAATGTATCAAGAATCATTTCATGCTGTCATCCTGGCTCTTAGCCACTGTGGTGGGTTGAATTGTGGGCCCCAGAGAGATATCTCTAAGACCTAACCCCAGGAACCTATGAATAGGACCTTATTTGGAAAAAGGGTCTTTATAGTATAATTAAGGACTTCTAGCTGAGATCATCCTGGATTCATAATGGGCCTCAAATCCAATGACAGGTATCCTTGTAAGAGAAAGGCAGAGGGAGATTAGAAACACAGGGACACAGGAAGAAGGCCATGTGAAGACAGAGGCAGAGATTAAAGAGGTGAAGCCCCAAGTCATGGGTGCCTAGAACCACACCAGAAGGTGGAGCCAAGGAAAGATCCCTCTAGAGCCTTTGGGAGAAGCACACCCCTGCGGGCACCTTGATTGGGATTTCTGATCTCCAGAACTATGAGAAAATACTTCAGCTGTTTCAAGCCACTAGTTTGTGGTAATCCGTTACAGCATCCCTAGGAAACAAATGCTGTCATGGTGATCATTCACCTGGATTACTTTAATGGCCTCCTAATTGGTCCTGTTTTCACCCTTACCTCCCTGTGGCCCTTTCCCAATACCTAAGCTAGAGCAATCCTATTAGAACATGTCAGACCACTGTACCCAACTCAGAGACTTCCAGTGGCTCTCAATTTAACTCAAAATAAAAGCTAAATTTTTTGCATGGCCTGAAAGGCCCTGTCTGAACTACCCCCTCCTTTCCCACTCCCCCTCTCTCTCTCCTGCCTCTCTCCATCTTGCCTGCCCCAGTGCAGCCACAATGGCCTCCCCTCTGTTCTTTGAACATGCGGAGGGCTGTCCCTCTTAGACCCACGCACTGGCTGCTTCCTCTGTCGGGAAGGTTCTTCCCCCAGATATCTGCAGGGCTCACACCTTTGCCTCCATTAAGTTTGTAGACACTGCATCATCTCAGAGAGGCCTCCCCACAACCCTGTTAAACGTGGGAACCCTCAGCATCCCCCACTTTGCTTACCTGGCTTTATTCTCCAGCCCACTCTCAGAATACATTATTTCTAGTGTGCTATACATGTCATTCACTTACTATGTTTATTGTTTCTCTCTCATCAGAATATAAACCCACAGGCCAGGCATGGTGGCTCACACCTGTAATACTAGCACATAGGGAGGCCGAGGCAGGTGGATCACCTGAGGTCAGGAGTTCGAGATTAGCCTGGCCAACATGGGGAAACCCCATATCTACTAAAAATACCAGGCGTGGTGGCACACGCTTGTAATCCCATGAGAATCATGAGAATCACTTGAACCTGGTAGGTGGAGGTTGCAGTGAGCCACTACATTCCAGTCTGGGTGACAGAGTGAGACAGTCTCAAAAATATATATGTACATATTTATACATTATATATGTATATATATTGTATATATACATATATATAATGTGTGTGTGTGTATGTATGTATATATATATGTAGGTATATACATACACCCGTAGGGCAGGGATTCTTGCTTGTTAATTGTTCAGTTAGAAGAGGGTCTAGCAGTGGCTCAATAAATATTTGTGGTGTGAATGAGTAAATAAACAGCTGTTAGTTTACTTTTTGTATTTTATTTGATTATAATTTTCCGACTGTCATATATTCACATTGTACAAAATTTTTAAGTACACAAAATACTTAGAGCAAAAGGTCTTCCTTCCATGCCATCCATCCAGCCCCACTTCATTTACTCTGCCCAATGGCAACTGATAATCGGTTTATTTTCTTTCCTTCTAGACTTTATCCACTTATTTATCTCTGCTTTTTAACACTGAAACTTGAAGGTATTTCATATCTGCACATAATAAGTCCCTCATTTCTTTTTCTAGCACCGTAGCTTTTCATGATATGCATAAACCTTAAAATGATTTAATAATGGACATTTAGGTTATGTTAAATTCCTTGATATTTACATTCCAATGCTAGAAACTTTTATATAGATTATTTTCACACTTTTGAATGTATCACTGTGGAATAGTACATATTTAAGATAACTGAACTTTTCAAATGAAACTTTTAATAAACTTTGGGTTAGATCATTTGTGTGGTTCAAGTCTCCCTCAGCCCTTAACCCCCAGCAGGGGCTGACCACCTCACTCTGTGTTCTCTGCTTCTCTTGGTCTCATTCTGGTTGGGGCTCATGTATAGAGTCAGCTAAGAGCAATCGCTGTAGTTCATTGGATGCTTATTGAGTACTCGGCATTATGCAATGTGCTTTGTTTAATCCCACTTAATCTTCTATCAGGGAGGGATTAGTATTACCCTTTACAGTTTAAAAAACTGAAGTTCAGAGGGGTTAAGTAACTTACTTTCCCAGGGTTATCACAGTTGGTAAGAATTGAAAGCAAGATTCTTTTTCAGGTCTTTACCAGAATCTGGACTTTTAATCACTACATACTTAACCTCTCTGTGCCTCAGTTTCTTCAACCATAACATGGGGGAAATAATACCAAAGATTTCATAAAGTGGTTTTGAAGGTAGGTGAAAAAGCAGCAGGGAATTGAGTGAATCAGAACCAGTTGGGAAAAGAGCTGGAGGCAGGTCACAGTGAGTGTTTAGAGACGATCCGTGTTCCTGAAAATGTTAACCAGGGGTACCCACACTAACATCACTTTAGGTAGGTATTTAACACAGATTTCAGGGCTCCTTCCTAGAATTCCTACGGAACACAGCATGGGAATCTACTTTTAAACCAGCATCCAGGTGAATCTGATACACATTGAAATTGCAGAATTTTAGGCTCTAGAAAACATATATATTTAAATTTCATAAATATTTAAATCTGTAGCTGCACCCAGATAGTACCACTTTAACTCTATCATAAGCTTCTGTTCCCCACTCCTCCTTACTCCCCAGACACAAATCATGTTTTTCTCAAGACTAGCATAATCAGTAATCTCTTCAAAAGAGAATCCTGGATCTCAAACCCCAGAAATATGGGCGGGGGGTGATATTGTGCTTCTGTTTTCTCTTTGTTGAAAAAAACAAAAATCATAATGACAGTTGGCCCATGAATAAAGTACAAATGTGGCCTGGCATCTTAAAGATACAGGGACCCGTCCACCCTCATGCTGTGAAAGTGACCCCAATGGCTATGAGTCATTCGAATCCCCTGAATCTTGGGGCCAGTTTTGTGACCCAATATGTCCTACAAACTAAATAGGTGATGGATAGGTAGGTAAATGGTATTCATTAACATTATGATCATGTGTGGCATTTCCTATTACTAAATGATCCTAGTACACAGATTATTCACTTAGATAATCAATCACTATCAACAAATTACAGGATGCAGAGAATGAAATCAGTAAAATGAACTATGAATATAAAATTCATTTGAAAGTCAATTTAGTGACAACATTAGGTTTCAATTAGTCTGCCCAACTGTTTGAACATCTTCCTCTTGCACTGATTTTTTTTTTTAAAAGTGTAATTAACCTTTTTACTGCTCAATTGCTTTTGGGTGCAACAATATCATTGTCACACGGCTCCTATTGTTGTGGAGTGAAAGGATTAAATGATGAGTCAGGATGAGGGCAGTGGAGTGGGGCTTCTCCTCATGACAAGGGCTGGGGAATCAGGGCCCAGGAGGGCGAAATGGACATTGAGCTGAGGCTTCCCCCATGGAAATCTGGTATTCCTGCTATGGTCTCTAGGTTCTCAGAGAAACCTTATCAAGGCCATCTCCTGCTCCAGATGTCTTGCTCCCTATTTCACACAAAAGGGCTTGTATTCTACATTTCCTGTCAAGTTCCCATAAAATTCAGCCCCTTCTCTCACTATCCTATTTCCTTTCATGAGTCTCTGACACCTTTTATTCGATTGGTCTGGGTGGAGAGCTGGAATCCCATCAGCCTCCAGCTCCCCCTCAGCTTCCACAGGCAGGGTCACCTCTTCAAGTCTTCTTCCAGTCAAACTCGGCCACTCTCTTCCTGCTTGTGTCTGTGGTGCCCACAGTGGTCTGGTTCCTCATTGCCACTTGCTTTGTTGCAGCATTGCATTGCGACAGCCTCACTCTACCCCACAATCCACCCTGCACACTTTTGCCAAGCTTTAGCAGACCACTCTCAGACTCAAGACCCCACTGTGGCCAGGCGCAGTGGCTCACGCCTATAATCCCAGTACTTTGGGGGGCCGAGGCGGGCAGATCACCTGAGGTCGGGAGTTCGAGACCAGCCTGACCAACATGGAGAAACCCCGACTCTACTAAAAATACAAAAAATTAGTCTGGCATGGTGGTACATGCCTGTAATCCCAGCTACTCAGGAGGCTGAGGCAGGAGCATCACTTGAACCTGGGAGGTAGAAGCTGTGGTGAGCCAAGATCACGCCATTGCACTCCAACCTGGGCAACAAGAGCAAAACTCAGACTCAAAAAATAAACAACAAACCCTGCCGCAGCTCCCTGCTGTCTCTGCGACTGAACCCAAACCTCCCTTCAAAGGCCGCCCCTCACCGTCTCTGGGGCATGGCCTCCCCCACCTCCTGGGCCTCTGTGTGCCTGTAAATGTACAGGTTGCCCACTTCAAATTGACCTCCTCCTTAGCCCAAAACATGTTGTGTGCCTTCTTGCCTTCACACCTTTGCTCATGCCAGCCTCTCACCTGGAAAGAAAACACCTTCCATTTCTCTCTCTTTGTAAAATCCTTCTTACCCAATGCCCAGCTCGAACCTCACATCTGCCAGGAAGCCTTCCCTGCCACACCCCAGGCTCCAGTGACCTGTCAGCTTCCAGCAGTTCAAGAACTTATTGCCTGGGACGTTCCTTTTTATCTTTAATAACACGCTATGTGATTTTCCTCTGCACTCTCAGCTGAATCGTACATTCTTTGAAGGTAGGGACACGTCTCATGGTTCTTGCTTCTTGCCGACATTCCTGCTTAATGGGCAATGGCGTTTCTAAGCCTTTTTTGAAAAAGGATGGCACCGATTTCTTTCATCTCTGTGTTCAGGGGACAGCTTAGCTGTGGTGAGAACCAGGAAGCCTACGCTTTGGAGCAGGGTGTGGTGGGCGGGCTGGCCGGGGTTTCGGGGAGGCAAGCAGCCTCAAAGAGCAATCACAACATGTGGACACGACGCTCGTGCTGTAAAACTGTCTTTTGTCCGCTGTTCTGGCTGAGATCATCCTGGCTGCTACAGATCACCCGTTATCTCTCCAGAGCTGATGCCACTTCTAGAAGACACAGGAGTGGTGAGCTGTTCCAAGGGTCTGCAGATGAGACAGTTTCCTATCCTGCCTTCACAAGCAGCTGCAGAGAAATAAGTCACACCTAGACATTAAGAAGCCTCCATCCTGGCCGGGCGCGGTGGCTCAAGCCTGTAATCCCAGCACTTTGGGAGGCCGAGGCGGGTGGATCACGAGGTCAAGAGATCGAGACCATCCTGGTCAACACGGTGAAACCCCATCTCTACTAAAAATACAAAACATTAGCTGGGCATGGTGGCGCATGCCTGTAATCCCAGCTACTCAGGAGGCTGAGGCAGGAGAATTGCCTGAACCCAGGAGGCAGAGGTTGCGGTGAGCCGAGATCGCGCCATTGCACTCCAGCCTGGGTAACAAGAGCGAAACTCCGTGCAAAAAAAAAAAAAGAAGCCTCCATCCTTCAGCAGGCTGGCAGCAGAATTCTTCATGGATCTGAGGAGAATCTCCAGGAATTCTTGGGATTCATCCCTAAGAACCCTATGGGGGCATGGCCCAGATACTGAACCTGTTCCTTCTTAGGTCTGAGGATAGAAAGAAACAGCTTCACTCCTCTCTGAGCTGTAGCTCCCTTCCCTTAGCTTCCAAAAGCCAACCCAATCCTCCTCCGTACTAGATAGCTGTCATTTATTAAGCCACCGTTTGTGTGCCAGGAGCTGTGCCAAGCGCTTCCCATATTTTGTCTCATTGAATTTTCACAGCACCCTACAAAGAAGAGCTGCTCTCATTTTAGAGATGAGATTCCTTAGGCTGGGGGCAGTTAGCAAATAGCAAACACAGCTGGTCAGCAGAGCCGAGTTCAGATTTCCTCTTTTTTTTTTTTTTTTTTACATTTTTTTTCAAACAGAGTCTCACTCTGCTGCCCTGGCTGGAAGTGCAGTGGCATGAACACAGCCCGCTGCAGCCTCGACTTCCTGGGCTTATTTGATCTTCCCACCTCAGCCTCCCAAGTAGGAGGACTACAGGCACATGCCACCACGCATGTTTTTCGATTTTTTTGTACAGGTGGGGTCTTATCAGGTTGCCCGGGCATGGTGGCTTGGCTGCATCCCTGACTGTTACATATCACCCCATTACCTTTCCAGAGCTGCCGCCACTGCTGGAAGACACAGGGAGTGAGCAGCTGCTCCAAAGGTAAACTCCTGGGCTCAAACAATCCTCCTGCCTTGGGTTCCCAAAGTGCTGGGATTATAGGTGGGCGGGCCACTGCGCCTGCACCAGATCCCCTCTCTCAACTACCACACAAGCTGCCTCCTGACCCAACAGGTCCAGAATCCCATCTCCTCTGCGAAGGCCCCCACCTCAGGCTGCCTAAGTCATGGGATTGCTGCCAACGCCCTGCACTCGTTCCTTTCTGACCTGTTATAAAATGATGGCATCAGGTGCTCGTCCTGACATGTGGGCTACAAAAGTGTGTGGATCTGGGATCATCATGCGGTGTTTCCCATGAACTACGTGTTTGGGCAGCAGCCAGGTTGTCCACCTCCAAGCCTGGCTGGTTACACTCTCTTTAGGGTATCAAGGTTCAAAATGAGGGTCCGGGTGGGTTTCAGGTCATTGCGGCTGCTGTGTTCCCTTCCTCCCATCCCACATACTCTTCGGGATACTGTTGGAAATAAAGTCAGCAGGGCAAGCTCTCCCCAGTCCCTTTCTTGGATTTAAGTTCTGGCTTCACGCGTGCTATGTGCCTTAGTAAAGGACTTTAACCTCTTTGTGCCTCAGTTTCCCCTCTGTAGTATAAAGACACCCTATTGAATAGTCTGAGAAGCCAATGAGATAAAGGATATTAAACATATATCTAGCACACTGTGGGTTTCCCACAAATGTCGGTTTCTTTCAAATTCCAAAGAAATAACCATGAATGTAACTGGAACTGGAGAATGCAGTCTGAACAACAAACACACCTCAGACTGCATGCCCACACTCCAGGTGAGCAAGGTCTAGCCCCTTATCTCAGCTCTTAGCTCATTTTCCTATTATTACAGCTCTTCCTCTTCCCTAGGGTAGATAGTGCCCTTCCTAGAGAGGCAGAGAGAGAAGGGAGAAGGAAGCGAGACTGACCCCGCCTGGTACACTGCTGCCTCTAAGGACAGCGCAGGGCATGCCTCTCCCCTCCTCCCCAGCTCACTTTGCACACATCTTCTTACACTACTACAGACAACTTTGTGGAGGCTGCAGAGAAATGGAGCAGTAATTGAACGGAGTAGTGGAGTCAAGGGAGGGCTTTTTAAAGATGGGAGGTATTATTTAACACACTGAAATGATCAAATAGAAAAATTAGTGGAAGAGCAAAGGATGCTTCCACTGAGTCTGGTCTGGCCATTTTATCTAGCTTCCTTTCATTCCCCTTGAATTTTAGGCTAAAGTTCTCTTTACCATGTCAGTGACTCCCTTATTATACTCAGTGAAAGCTGTTCATCCAGTGGAAAAAGCTTTGGAACGTGAGTTCGAATACTGGTTCTGCCCATTATCGGCTGGATAGCCTCTCTGGGCCTCTATTTCCTCATCATTAAATTGAAATAATAATGCTTACCTGTTGAATTTGGTGTGAAGATTAAAGCAGTCATGTTTGGCCTGGCCCAGCACCTAGTAAGAGCTAAAAAATGGTCATTGCTGTTGCCACCATTCTTTTACTGAAAAGGTTCTTCCAAGTCTTTCTGATATGCACCAAGTCCCTTGTTAGGAGCCAATCGTAAGCTACAGTTCTCAACACTAATACGTGAGCTCTTAGTAGCATGAGCATCGGCTGGGACTTGAGTTTTCATGATGATTACAATGCAGCCCTCCTTAGCAGCGGCTGGGACTTGGGTTTTCACAGTTATTCCGACACAGCCCTCCTTACCTAACCCTCACATACCTGCCTGGGTTTGCCCCTCTCTGTAGCAGAGTGTTCCTGGGAACATCGCATAAGCATGATGGTGTCTCCTGCACCCTAAACATGTCCGACAGGGAGGGGTTCTGCAAGGTGAGCAGTCACTCTGCCTTTTAACCCCCTCCCTGTTCCATATCAATGGCTGGGCAGGTGGGGGCAGTTGCTGTGAGTGGGCGCACCTGCTGTGGCTCGCCAGCCTGTGGCAGACTCGATCCTGAGGGCAGATAGGGCCCCAGCTAATGAAAAGCTCAGAGCCACAGCCTGGAGCAGCTCCGCAGCTGCTGTCTCCGTTTTCTTTCTCCTTTTCCTTTGTGTTTGGCAGCTCTGGCCCTCCGCACAGCACGACCAGCACTAGAGACACAAGCACTGAGGTTCCCTTCTCCAAAGATCAAGTTACAGAACACATTCTCTGGCTCACCTTGAAGAACAAAGATGAGAAAAGCAGCCTGCCTGGGGATGAGGAGGCGGCTGCCTGCTTGATGTGATTTCAAGGTCTCTGGAAAAATCTCTTGAGCTCCAAATATTTTCTTGCTATAAACCTGAAACTCCATCATTGGAGACTCAATCTTTTTTAATTTGGAGCAGTGGTTGTCAAAGTGAGGTCTGTCTCCGCCCCACCCCATCCCCAGCAGCATTTACATGACTTGGGAGTTTATTAGAAATGCACATTCTTGGGCTCCCACCGCAGATCCTCTGAATCAGAATCTAGAGGAGGGAGTATTTGTGTTTAGGCCCTGTGGGTGATTGTAACCCCACTGAAGGGCACGTCACCCAGGAGGGAAAAACTCATCAGCATTGTAGCTCTGATTTATTGCTCAGCTTGATGGACTATGAGGTGTGCAGACAGACACAGGGGCAGGGGAGGGGAGGGGAGGGGAGGGAATGTCTTGTCTGGCATAGAGCAGTCAGACGGACTTGGCATAGGCTCCTAGCTCCTCCTTCTCCCTCTGTGGCCCTGGGCAAATTATTACTCCATTTTTTCGGCTTTCCTTTGCTCCACAGCAAAATTTAGATTGTGCAACCAACTCACAGGGCTAAAGATGAATAAGATGTAGAATGTACTCTCCACATAATAGGTGCCTCACGAGTGAGCAGTCACTCTCTCCAACTCACCCCACATCCTCTCTGATAGAGAACAGGTCTAGGCTGATTGGCATGGTAGAAGGGAAGGCACCAGAGGTGGGAAATTCATTTATCATAAAGGCATGAACCAGGAAAGAAAGGGGTTGGAAGTGGATGAGATGTCAAGACACAGAAGTGCGGAGGATACATGAGAATAAGGAGCCCCCTAGACTCCACTTATCTGGCTTCTGCCATTTTGCAGGGACTGGTCCTAAGGCCAGGGTCTCATCTCTTGTGGCCCAGTCTCATCACCACCCTTTCCAGATGGCGGGTAGGGCTGATTCTTTGCTTACCTTCCCCCTTCTTCATTCTAACCTCTTTGGGTGCATGACTTAAAGGTCTGAAGTCTTCCTGCAGGGAGATATGACTGGTGGAAATATAGAAATGATGAGCTTTACTGCAACTCAGGATCTTTAGGGTTGAGAAAAGAGCCAACAGTTGGTGCAGAGACCACCGTGGTGACCTGACCTTGCTCAGACACTGTCAGGGTCTCCCAGCCAGCCAACAGGCAGGCAGCAGAGAGCGTCTCAAGAGAAGGAGAAGCAGATGTGTGTGCCCCAGAACAGCGTGCTTCCCTTTCTTTTAAAGCCTTCACACAGTGTCTTGAGCCTTTGATGGGAGAGCAAATTAAGATCGCAGTCTCACTAGGAGGGCTCGCATGATATGGCTCTCGGGCAGTTCTACCCACCCCCCACCCAGTTCCCTGTCTCTCCATTGCCAGGAATTTCAGAGTCAATGTTTCATCACTAACTTAAGGGTTTAATCCCTATGAGAATTTTCATCTCCATTAAGCTGTATTCTGGGCTTGGGTTAGTCAGTCTGCATTCAAATCCCAGCTCTACCATTTGTTAGCTGTTATATTCTGGGTTAAATATTTAAACTCTTTGAGCCTCACTTTCTGCCTTTGTAAAATAGGGACAGTGTTTTATACACACACATACATACACACACACAGGCATATACATATATGTGCTGATTATTTCAAGGGTCAAACATGTACAGTGCGCTATTTGGATTTCTTATGAATATATTTCTTTACAGCTACAAAAAGAGTCGGAGCATTAAGGACTGAAGGGAATGGTTGAGATCAGGGATGGCTAACAGGTTTCAGCTCTGAATGTGGGTGGACCCGCAGGTGCCCGGTACACTGCATTGAAGGATTCCAAGGCAGCCGACTGCAGTCTTGGCAGACAGCGTGTGACAGCGTGGAAATGTCTGCTCCAATGTGGGCAGGGTCCTGAAAGCGTGTGCAAGCCACATTTACCATCTCTGCTCTAGTTGCTCCCTGCCTGAAGGCAAAAAGACAGGCCGTGACTCTTGCAATTACCTGAGTAGAATTATAGCAGCCACTACCTGGGATCTTCAAAGGCTCCCGCAGAAAGAGTAACTTAGCCTCTTAATTGAACACGACCTCCCATTATCATTCTGGAACATTGGAGCTGTCCCCAGTCATAAGGCACAGCCTTCTTGATCTGATAATAGTGTACTCTCTGAGAGGGAGAAGAGGACTCCCTCTGTAGTAGCACCAGACACAGTGCTGTGACACACTGTGAACCAGAAAGATCTTGAAGATGGTTTCATCAGGGTGGGGTGGGAGTTGGGGACCCAGGTGTGGGTGGGGCTTAAAGGAATCACGCACCCCAGGTGAGTCCAAACTCACCCCATGGCTACTTTAGAGATCAATTGCAGCTTTTGTGTGTTTCCCAGCTGGAGATCTGTGAGGCTTGCGAGTGTTTTACATTATTAATCAGCTAGATCTTTTTTCTTCTTAACAATCTAGTCTCCCTCCACATCTGTGCAAGCCCTTTGAAAAACAGGCAGTGGTGCATACATGCAGTGTTTAATGGAAGGGGCAGGGCAGGGCCCACGTTTCCATTAAGCATAGCAGGCTTTGTGCCGGGGGCCCATAGGACTTTCGAGGGTCGTGAAGATGTTTAAATTCTGGTTTCTTTTAAAATTGGAAGAAAAAATGAATATAATAATAATGATACAAAGAAATGAATGTAGCTTCCATTATACTTGTGTTTATACCCATGCAATCATAATATATAACTTTTAATATTTTGTTATGGCAGAAGGGGCCTGCAAAGGCAAAAGTGCCTAAGGCTGAGGGAAATCATAATTCAGTCAGTCCTGAGCATGGGATTGGAAAAGATTTGAATGGATCTGAAGACAACGCTGTGGTCCTCCCTCAGGCCCTATTGACCCCAAGACTTTGAGCAAATCATGCATCTGGGGTTGCAGTTTTCTCTGTGGTCCAGTGTCCTATAGTGGCCGGAGGGGACTAGTTCTCCCCTACCTCCTTTTTCTCTGCCCTATGCTCTGAGGAGATAATAGCTGTAAAGTGTTTGAAAATGTGTAAACGTGCAACAGGTATATTAAAGGTCAGAATCTTTAGTATCTGGAGGGAAGATGGAGACCTGTATACTCCAGGAATGGATGGCTCCAGAGGGAAGGTGAATGTTGCCATGACACTCTAACATCTACCAGGTAACCACCATCTGTCCCATTCCTAAGAAAAAAATCAGTTAGGAAGAGGCTGGATGAGTAAACTGGGCCTTTCAGGGGTTACTGGGGCTCCAGGGAACCTGGAGTCTCCAGAGAATCACAAAGCTCTGGCTGGAGTGCTGAGCAGGCTTCTAGAATGACCCAGAGGAGGGAGGGAGGGAGAGGGAGGCCAGAGAGACACCAGGTGTAAGAGACGTGACCCACCTGCAGACCAGGTGCTTATTCTATTCAGTGAGTGCCTAAGCTGAGATGAAGAACTGAAACAATTTGGAAATTAAAGGACTTTTTGTAGAAAGTAAAAAGTTCCTCTTTAAAGTTCCCCTTCTCATTAAAGAATAATAATAATAAATGTTAGAAATAATAGTTTCTTTTAACGACTAACTTTCTTCAAAGCCTTCTTGCTTTTTGCTGGTTACTCTTTGTTAAGCCCTATCCTGTGTAGCTGTTAGATATAAAAGAATAAGTACATACTATGTCCTTGTACTTTAACAAAGATATTTATGTTATTACTTTTCTAAGTCCTTTCACATGCAACTTCCTCTTTCTTCCTTATTTGGACTTCCTCTTTTCCTTCTATTCTCCATTGCCTTTACCTATTCAGAAAAGTTTTCAGTTGTTAGCCAATTGGGTTTAGTTTAGATTGTGAGGCCTGGCTCCAACCAACAGAGGTCAGACACAACAGCAAGGACCCAATGTGTAAGGAATGAATATGCCTGCCTTTCCTTTGTTCATTACACTCTTGTGGCAAGATGGCTGATGAGTAGTGCCCTTTCTGCAGAAAGCAAAATTGCCTTGCTGAGAAAACTTCTTTGTCTGAATGCTAATTTTTCCTTGTGGTACCTGGGAACAAGCATTCTGTCTCTAACACTTTTCAAAAAATAGGCTATGGGAGAGTTAGGGAATAGGACCAAAAAAAAGTTTGATTACGGTCTGCTGATCTGGGGTATGGTGCAACCATCTCCCTCTCCCCAAGGAATCGTCATAAAATCAACATCACCACAGCTCTTGGGAGTTGAGTTCCATGTTTTGGCGATGCCACCAACTACCAGCAAGTCTTGCATGTGTGCCAATAAATCACCTGCCTCATGCTTTTCTGCTTCCTCCTTCTTTGCTCTCTTCTTCTTCCCTCCTCTCTCCCCTCTATTTCCCTTTCCCTTTTTTTCTCCCCTTCTGGCCTTTCCTCTTTCTCCTCTTTTCCTCTCCCTCTCTCCTTCCTTTCCCTCTTTCTCTCTCTCCCCAGCTTCCCTCTCCCCCTTCCCTCTCTTTTCCTCTTCTTCCTCCTCACCTCTGGCAAGTGGAGAAAAGTGTGCCCATTGGAAGTCTCCCAACCATGGGGACCCCAAGCCCACAGGGTCTGGAAGCCTCCTGAGGACAGCTGCATCACCATCCATCATCTTTTTGATGAATGGAGCTCTAAATGGCCTAGTCTGAAAGTGACACAACCCAGATTTTGCCAGTGGCATCAGTGATTTAAATACCATTGCTTTTCTTTTGCTTGTACCTCTGTAGGATGGACTAGGGGTAGGGCAATGGAGGCAGCGCTTTTCCTCAGTCTGTGAGGACTGGGATCTTGGTGGCCAGCCTCACCCAACTGTGAAGCAGTCAGACAGCAGGACTCCACCCTGCCAGCTACAGGGCAGAGCCAGCAGGCTGAGGACTGGCAGTACTAGCACCTTCATCTGTAGGGGAAAACCAAGGACCTGGCCTGGCTTCAGAAAGAAAACTCTTGACCCCTACTCTCCCTACCCTGCTGGGAAAGAAAAAGAAGGGAGTCATCTAGAAAGAGGAAGACAGGCTGGATGCAGTGGCTCGTACCTGTAATCCCAGAACTTTGGAGGCCGAGGCAGGTGGATCACTTGAGGGCAGGAGTTCGAGACCAGCCTGGCCAACATGGTGAAACCCTGTCTCTACAAAAATACAAAAATTAGCCGGGCATGGTGGCATGCACCTGTAATCCCAGCTACTCGGGAGGCTGAGCCAGGAGAATCGCTTGAACCTGGGAGGCAGAGGTTGCAGAGAGCCAAGATCGCACCATTGCACTCCAGCCTGGGCCATAGAGTGAGACTCCATCTCGCCAAAAACAAAACAAAACAAAACAAAACAAAAAACCAACAACAATAATAACAACAAAAACACAACTAGAAAGAAAAGAAAAGAAAAAGAAAAAGGAAATCCAAGACTAGTGTGGAGTGATGGGCTGGGTAAAAGAAAGAAAGGGCTGGCTGAGCCCTCTTTACCTCTCAGACCTCCCTGCCTCAGGCCTCAAAGCTGCTGTAGTTAAGAATCAAACACTTCTCCAAGTAGAATTAAAAAAAAAAAGAATCAAACAAATGTACCTTTACATAATCAAAGGCCATTTTTTAACCTTATCAGATGGGCAAAATAGTAAAAGGTTTTGAAAAGCTGGCTGCTAAGCAGGTGCTCTCAAATTTTACTGGAAAAAAATCACACAATCTTTCTGAAGGCACAATTTGAAAATATGTAACCCAAAATATATTCTCTGACCCAGCAATTACACTTCTGAGAATTTATCCTAAGAAATTATGCATGCCATTCAGAATTACCCACCAAAATAATACCAGAATTATTACAACTAAAATTGTCATTTTGGTTATATTAGTGAAAAGTTTGAGACTTAGGGAAGTGGTTAACTAAACTGTGGTACATTTGACCAGGCACAGTGGCTTATGCCTATAATCCCAGAACTTTGAGAGGCCAAGGTAGTTGGATCTCTTGAGGCTAAGAGTTCGAGACCAGCCTGGGCAACATGGTGAAACCCCGTCTCCACTAAAAAAAAAATAGCCAGCCATGATGGTGCACACTTGTAATCCCAGCTATTCCAGAGGCTGAGGCATGAGGATGGTTTGAATTTGGGAGGCAGAGGTTGCAGTGAGCCAAGGTCACACCACTGTACTCCAGTCGGGTGACAGAATAAGACTCAATCTCAAAGAAAAAAAAAGTGGTATATTTCTTCAATGGAATTCTGAATGCTGGTTAAAAATGCTTGTAGATATGGATTTGCTAACATGGAAGATGTTCATGATATACTGTTTAAATGGAGAAAGTTGGTTTCTGAACAGTATCTATGTTATGATCCTAACATAGGATAAAGAAAAGGATACAAGCATATCAGTTATCTACTGGTGTATAATAAATTATCCCCAAACTTTTCACCTTAAAATAACAAACATTACCTCATAGTTTCTGTGAGTCAGGAACTGAGAAGAGGCTTCTGGCTCAGGTACCGTCCTGAGGTCGTTATTAAAATGTCAGCTGTGGCTGCAGTCTCCTGAAGCTTGCCTGGGCTGGAGGGGCTGCTTCCAAGACGGCTCACTTACATGGCTGTGGGCAGGGTGCCTCAGTTGCTCACCACATGGACCTCTCAGTAGAACTGCTTGAGTATTCTTGGGGCATGGCCGCTGGCTTCCCGTAGAGCCAGTGATCCCAGAGAACAAGACAAAGATTGCAATGTCTTTCATGACTTAGCCTCAGAAGTCACACTCTGTCACTTCTGCAATATTTGATTCAACTGATTATACAAATTGGCCCTATCTGTGTAGGAGGGGACTATACCACTGCATGAATACTAGAAGGCAGGGATCCTTGGGGGTCATCTTGGGGGCTGTCTCCTGGAATGTTTGTATTCGTTCTTTCAGCAGTGTTTGGGCGCCTACCAAGCAAGCATCAGACCCTCGTGGTACCATACCCAGGGTACACCCATAAACACAGAGACAAGGTCCCTCTTCTCCCGAAGATCACCTTTCAGGAGAGTGGGAGGGGAGGGACCCCAATGAAGTAAGAATTGTAAAGAGTGGTCAGTAACTGAAGGGCAGCATGAGGAAGGTGATGTCAGAGGAGCAGGCAGGGGCTGGGTGGCAAGGAACCTTGTAGGCTGTGCGGGGAGTTTAGATGTTATGCTAAGGATGATAGAGAGCCACTGGAGAGTCTTAAGCTGAACAATGACATGACCTGAGTTATATTTGTAAAAGATCACTATGGCTCAGTGTGAAGAATGAATTCAGGGACAAATGTTTAAACAGAGGCCAGTTTGGAGTTTATAAAAGTACTCTAGTGGCGGTGGCTTGGATGACTACACAAGCAATCCTGATGGCCACATGTATATCTCAACCATGCTCATATTATATATATCCATATATAAATATATATATGGTTTTTCTTTTTCTTCCCCCACCCCCCTCTGGCCTAGCAGAGTGTTGGACACGTGGTAAGGAGGTGGGAGGCCAATTGAATACAGAGTGCTGGATTGGTCATTGAGAGACCACGTCCTCTTTCATTGTGTGACGGTCACTCCCATTCTGTTCCTCAGTTTCCTCATTCATAAAACGCAGCAAGCGCCTGAAGTCAGTGATATGCCGTTTTTTTCCTTTTCCTTTTCTTCGTTTAGAATCAGCACCCTAATAGATGAACCAGATGAAGGAGAGTGCAGCGGTAGAAGCAGAGGGAGCCTCAGCCTCCTCCTCCTCCTCTGGCTGCATAATTTGAAACCCGCTGAAAGGAGTCCCGGCTGACCCTTCTGTCCTGAAATGCTCCGCATGCCATGCATTTCATAAACACTCAGGATCAGCCAAGTGTTTTGATTTCTGCCAGCCCTTTCCTGCCACCACATTGAAATGCTCTGTTCCACGTCCCTCCACCTGGTGGTATCTGGACATTCCATTCCACTCTGTTCTTTGCACACAGGGCTGCCCAGCTGGGAATGCTGCACTGTCCCCCATGGGGAGGGAGGTTCAGCACCTGGGCACAGCTGATGAGTTTTCTCTCATATATAATATTGAGACTTGGGGCTCCCTAGGGTGGAAGAAGCTGCTTTGAGATCCCCCTCATAAGCTATCCGATGAGTGGCTGCTTTTCTCTAAGCTCCTTGGATGAAAACTGTCAGGGGAGATTTCCTGGCTGAAATCCTTTACTCCCTCCACAGCTGTGGCCTGGACACTCCCACACCCTCCCTGCAGCCCTGACATCTTTTCCTTCCCAACCAAATATTGCACTTGCTAGCCATGGACTTCAGGGTAATCTCACCGCTCTGAGCCTTGGCACCCTTATCTCTAAATGGCAGATAATCAACATCTACCATTCAGCCTGCGCACATCCTGTAGGTATTCCAGTTGCTACAATGTTCAAATACATCCATGCTGATTGGTGAAAAGCCAGGATTCTAAGACCCTGGGTTTCCCTCACCCTAAACACTCCAGCTACCTCCTCTGAGGCCCCCAGACACCATGGAATCAGCAGCCTAAGGGTCACGCCTGACCTGGTAGGAACCTGCAGACCAAGCTCTAGGACTGTAACCGAAGTCAGTTCTCACAGGCTGGTGTCTGGGCCTTACCAGTTGTTAAATACTGCATATTATCCTTGACCATGGTGATGCAAGATTACGTATATGAGGTACGCAGCACTTCAGTTCCTGGAACACCAGAGAAAGAATGACTTTCATAGTCCTCATGCTTCGCAGCGTTGGGCCTCCCAAGTTTACTTTCCTCGGTTAAAGTCCAGCTATGATTTATCCTCCTTCACCTTCTCATTTCACCCCTTGTTTGCTCTACTGAAAGCTGAGACATTGAGGTGAAGACCTGGTTTGTGTGTTGCTTTCTAAACGTTCTTAGGTCTGTGTGGTTTTATGCCTGTTTTGTTGTGGGCTGATTTCAGATGTGATGAGGTGAAAAGAGAGATGAGTGGTGCAGGAGGGACTATTCTTAGTCTTTTGTCTACACTGGCACACGCACAGCCCTGGGACTCATCCCCCACCGTACATTAAGCAGTCAAAGCTGGCTGGCCCACTCCACAGAAACCCACCCTGCAGACTGAGTGGGTTTGACTTATTGAGCACTGTGGCCAAGTACACACTTTAAAATGATATATTGCATGCTTCTCGGTGTCTGTCACTGGCTGAATGGTGGCCCCCAAAAAGTATGTCCATGTCCTAACCTCCAGAACCTATTAATGTGACCTTATCTGGAAGGAGGTTCTTTTAGATATTATTAAGTTTCCAATCTCAAGATAAGATCATCCTGAATTTTTTTGTGAGCCGTAAATCCAATAACTGGTACCATCAAAAGAGAAAAACAGGCCCAGTTTGGTGGCTCACACCTGTAACCCCAGCACTTTGGGAGGCTGAGGTGGGTGGATCGCTTGAGCTCAGGAGTCTGAGACCAGCCTGGGCAACATGGCAAAACTCTGTCTCTTAAAAAAAAAAAAAATACAAAAATTAGCCGGCATGGTGGTGCATGCCTGTAGTCCCAGCTACGTGCGACGCTAAGTTGGGAGGATCACTTGAGCCTGGGAGGCAGAAGTTGCACCACTGCACTTCAGCCTGGCTGATAGAGCTAGATAGACCATCTCAAGAAAGAAAAACAACAGGAAAGACACAGAGACAAAGGCCATGTCCTAAAGGAGACAGAGATTGGAACGGCACAGCTACAAGGAATGCTGACGGCTGCTAGAAGCTAGAAGAGGCAAGAAAGTATTTACCCCGAGAGCCTACAGAGGAACTCTGCCCTGCGGACACCTAGATTTCAGACTCCTGGCTTTTAGAATTGTGAGAGAATAAGTTTTTGTTACTTTTAAGTCATCAAGATTGTAGTAATTTGTTACATCAGCCACAGAAAACTAATACAGGGCCTACATACTGATTGGGTCAGACTCAGCAAATAAGGATGAACTGGGGTACAGGAGCTGCTGCTACAGCAAAGACCCCAGATAGCGATAGACAGATAAACTTCCATTAAACACAATGGAAGTTTATTTCTATCTCACATAAGAGTCTGAGCATAAGCAGTGAGGGCTGATAAGGTAGCTCCTGGGTGTCAGCGACCTGGCCTCCACCATCACCTAGAATGATGGCCAGCCTTGTGGTTGACTGATTTAATATAGAAACCGGCCCCTCCTCTGCCCCCCTGCACTGTGTCAGTGCCCCAATTCTTTTTCCCCATAGCACATCTTTGAATATACAATATAGTTTGTTTGTATCATGTTTATTGTTTATTATATGTCTCCACTGTTGGGCTAGAAGCTGCACTGGGGCAGGGATTTTTGTCTTGCTTATTCACTAGCATATCCCAGTGTCTAGAATAGTTCCAGGAACATGCCTGATGCTCAATAATAATATTTTTAATTTCTATTTTATTTTTTAATTTACTATTATTATTATTTTGCTTTGGGATGCTGAGGCAGGAGGACAGCTTGAAGAGAGGAGCTTGGGATCAGCCAGGGCAACATAGTGAGACCCTATCTCTACAAAACATTTAAAAAAAAACTAAGCCAGGTGCGGTGGCTCACGCCTATAATCCCAGCACTTTGGGAGGCTGAGGCAGGCGGATCACCTGAGGTCAGGAGTTCAAGACCAGCCTAGCCAACCATAGCCAACATGGTGAAACCCGTCTCCACTAAAAAATACAAACATTAGCTGGGCACAGTGTTGGGCATCTGTAACCCAGCTACTGGTGAGGCTGAGGCAGGAGAATCGCTTGAACCCAGGAGGCAGAGGTTGCAGTGAGCTAAGATCACACCATTGCGCTCCCCCTTGGGTGACAGAGCAAGACTCGGTCTCATAAAATAAAAAATAAAAATTAGCCAGGTGTGGCGGCACACACCTGTAGTTCCAGCTACTCAGGGGGCTGAGGCAGGAGGCTTGCTCGAGCCCAGGAGCTCAAGGCTGTAGTGAGCTATAATCATGCCACTGCACTCTAGCCTGGGTGAGCAAGACCCTCTCTCTCTTTCTCTCTCCCCGGCCCCACTCCATTCCACCTCTATTTCCTAATCTGATCTCTAAGAGGGGCAGGAAAAGGCAGACCCAGGTTCAGAGTCCAGGCCTGTGACTCTCTCACTACCCGCTTCTTGCTAGATCTCCCTGAAGTGGATTCCATCCATAGCACAGACCTTCTGACTAGTGGGAGCAGGGCAGAGGGCCAGTGAGCTTCTTTTGACCCTGGTCCAGGGCCAGAGAGCATTGGAAGCAGAAGAGGATCTGAATTTCCTCATCCAACAAAATGATATTTCCAACCCTGAAATTGAAAGCGAGGAGAAGTAGAAAATCAAGTCTCAGAGCTCCTTGTCTGTACAGGCCATTTGGCTGACTCACTGGGCACACAATCGAGAGAGACAGAGAGAGAGGAAGAGATTGATTGAATCAAATTTTCTCACTACTTTTTTGTACTGACAGGGACAGGGCAAAGGCACAATGTAACCCAAACTCTTTTCCTGTATGCATATAACCTGGAAGTGGCAAACATTGTATCCACTCACATCCTAGGAGCCAAAATTAGTCATATGGTCACATTTGACTGCAAAGAACACTCACTTTATTTTGAGTGCTGTGTGATCAGGTAAATTCAGTAAGTCTGCTAATAAAAGAAATGGGGAGAATGGGTTTTGGAAGAAAAACTATGAGTCTCTAGCCAAAATGATGGTTGAATAAAGATAATTTGTATTTTTTTTTTTTTTTTTTTTTTGGACAGAGTCTTGCTAGGTTGCCCAGGCTGGAGGGCAGTAGCGTGATCTTGGCTCACTGCAACCTGCGCCTCCTGGGTTCAAGTGATTCTTCTGCCTCAGCTTCCCGAGTAGCTGAGACTACAGGTGTATGCCACCATGGCCAGCTAATTTTTGTATTTTTAGTAGATATGGGTTTTCACCTTGTTGGCCAGGCTGGTCTCAAATTCCTGACCTCGTGATCCACCCACCTCGGCCTCCCAAAGTGCTGGGATTAACAGGCCTGAGCCACCGCACCCGGCCAAGATGATGTATTTCTAATAAGTGCCTGGGTGATTCCAATTCAGGGGGATAGGAGTCCTGAAAAAAAAATCCACATCAATTTCACAGTGTGTCTAAGACAAGGTTCAGAAAGAATATTCATTGCATTCATTTTATAGGTGAGAAAACTAAGACTAGAAGGGTGAAATGACTTACCCAAGGACACCTAACCAGAGCGAAACCTCGCATGTCTGATTCCACGCTGAATCATCTTCCTGTCTAAGCACTCCCCTTCTCCTGAAAGATGCAGCCTCTGAGAAGGGCAATGTGTCAGGCCGGGGATTTTCAGCATGAGGACCTGCAGCATCTGCATCATCTACGAACTTGTTAGAAATGCAAATTCTCAGGCTCCAACCTAGACAGAGGAGAAGGGGCAGCAATCTGTGTTTTAACAGGAATTCAGGTGATTCCCATGCGCTCTAAAGTTTGCTTTAGGCAAAAAATTGAACCTCTAATAGGACGATTTTCAGAATCCACAGCAGCTTTAGGGGTGGTCTTTTCTGTGACTCCTCAAACAGCCTGTTATGCTCTGAGAGATCATTGAGGGCTGGGCAGGCAGAGGGCTGCTCAGATGAACAGAAAGAACTGAGGCCACATGCAGGTACTTTCTACTGGATGGAGTGGTTACTGTGGACCCAGGAAGCCCCGTGGCTTAAGCCCAGAGTAGCAGCTGGTCTCATCTCCTTCGCAACCCAGACTCAGAACCTTTCAGCCCAGTGGTTGCCTGGGCTGCCCAACCATGTCAGCCTCTTTTTCTTCCATTTCTACAAACTAGCTTCTTTTCTCTCTAGACTGTCTGAAGATTTTCACCACTCCTTTTTCTCTTCCTGTTCTTTTTCCTTTAGAAAAAGTATCTGAAGGAGGAGAAACTTCCACTCTCCTTTTCAACCAAATGTTAGCAAACTGGAAATTAGACAGTAGGAGAGGAAGGCGGCTTAACTTTAGGGCCTCCTTTGAGATTCTCATCATCAGGTTTTTCTTTACTCTTGCAGGCAAAGACAGCCCTCGATGGATTCCAACCCAAATCACCCCGCTCCAGGCTCCAGGAAACTCAGGCTGTTTGTCTTCCTTAGTCTTGGCTCTTGCTAACTCACTGCGTTACTATGGGCCAGTCCCCTAATCCCGCTAACCGGTATCCCTAATCCCACTAAACCTTACCCCTCATCTCACTAACCCTTATGCCTAATCCCACTAACCCTTAGTTTCCCCGTCTGTTTAACAAGGGAATTGAACAAGGTAAGTTAACTTTGTGTTTCTAAGCATTGACTATGGAAACCCTAGACATTCAGATGGTGGGCCATAGGAGAGCACCACTGACCCGCCTCCTGGTGACAGCGTACCTAGATTACCCAGGAAGGACACAGTAGCCTGACAAACTCAATCCACAAACACGAGTAAAGAAATCCCTAATTTAATTAAATTGCCTAATTTAAAGAAAACAGCATTGTTAGGAAGGTTTGTCCGGCATTTAATTTGTCTCTATCCTTATGACTTTAGAAAACCAGGAAAAAAGAGTCCCCTTAAAGAATGGGCAGACAAACTGAAGTTATATATACTCAGCTTGCTCTGATGTATTAATTCATCCATTCATCCATTCTTTTTTTTTTGAAATGATTCTCGCTCTGTCACCTAGGCAAGAATACAGTGGCATAATCTTGGCTCACCATACTTCCACCTCCTGTGTTCAAGGGATTCTCCTGCCTCAGCCTCCTGAGGGCTGGGATTTCAGGTACCTGGCTAATTTTTGTATTTTTAGTAGAGATGGGGTTTTGCTGTGTTGGCCAGGCTGGTCTGGAACTCCTGACCTCAAGTGATCCACCCGCCTCAGCCTCCCAAAGTGCTGGGATTATAGGTGTGAGCCACAGTACCTGGCCTCATTCATTCACTTATTTTATATTTTATTCTTCTTCCAAAAATTATTTGAAGCAGATGTAACAATGCTAAAAGCTATTGCCTTGCTTCTATAGGACAGTGTTGAGAGAGAGAAGAGGCAGAGGAGGGGCAAAAGAAGAGGCAAGAGAAACAAGAATAACTGCCAAGTAGCTAAGAGAAAAAAGGAAAAGAAAATACTGTTTCTAGCAAAGTTTCATTTACTAAGCAAACAACGCTTGCTATTTTTCTTTGGCTCTGCTCTCAAAAGGCCTCTGCTGAGCATTATCGATTGGACACCCGGGCCACCGTCCTCCTGCCAAGCAGAATTCATCAAGGCAACATCAGCATTTACAGAAGATGGTTTTCTGGCCTTAATGGAGCAGGAGCCCAGTAGGTTGCTTGCAGGAGTAATTTGGGACCTAAGTGCACCCCAAGGAAAAGGGAAACTGCAGTAAGAGGAGAGATACTAGGGTAGAGGGCTTACTGAAGTTGAGATTCGCTTCCTCCCTGGGACCAGGATACTGCAGCCCCTGGACAGGCTTCCTGCCCCCTGAGCTGGCTCTAGAGCCCTGCTCACAGACTGCGGCAAGGCCTTTTGATCAGCCAGTCAATTAATTAACCAATAGAGCCATCTTTATTGAGCACTTCTCAAGGTATCCTGGGGAGGTGCTTGAACAATGCCCTCAAGGCCTTTGCTAGGGAGAAAATGTCATCACACAGTTTAAAAAGAGCCACTCTTGAAAGTGAATCAGTAACTTAAAACATTAAAGGAAGGAAAGAGGAAGAGGGTGTGCAACTATCTGCAGTGTCCGGCTCTATTAGGAGAGCTGACCCAGTGGCAGGAAGCTAAATCCAAGGCTCCTAAAATTAAACTTTTGAGAAGTGAACCCTTCTTCATGAAAAACAGAAGGCAACCGGCATTGCAGGGCCGAGCCTGGGAGTGAACGTGTTGCTGGGTGTTGCTGGAAGGCTCCTGAAGAGGGAAATCTCCCCCCAGCAGGGGCCCACAGGGGACGCTTGGGGGGAGGTGGGATGGAAGAGAAGATGAAGGATAGGGGAAGGGGTGGGAAACGTTCTCAGAGGAGGCTATGGTGGAAAGAAAGGCAAGGCCGGAAGTAAAAAGCGTGGTTGGGGCCCAGAGTCACAAACCAGTGTGACTGGAGCCAAGCCTGCTCCACATTTTGGGTCTGAGAAAAGTCAGAACAGTCCTCTGGGCAGAACCATGGGAATGCTAATAGCTTACATTTGCATGGTGCTTAATCTGTATATACGGTGTATTGACTAATGTAACCCTCAGAACAGCTTGATGAGGTGCGTACCACTATTCTCCCCATTAGGCAGATAGGCAAACTGAGGTACAGAGAAACTTCAGTAACTAGCCCAAGGTCACCTAGCAAGTAAATGATGGAACTGGAATGTGAACCCAGCAGTCTGGGTCCCAGGCCCTGAATCCTTAACCACTATGCTAACCCGTCTCCAAAAGTATAATCAGAAAAGGGAGCCAGTGCGTGTGGAACGTGATGATTACAATTTGGGACTTGTTGCTTTGAGGTGGATGCATCTACCAGTGGGAGGTTTGAGAATGTTCTGATATCTGCCCATACTCTTCCTGTCCTTGGGGAGGGCAGAGAGGGCACTGGAAATTGACCATTTTATTTCGTTTGTCACTGAGCTGGTCTCTAGGACAAGGTTAAATATGTGTTGAAATGTACACACACACACACACACACACACACACACACACACACACACACAGAGGAAGCAGCATATCATCCGTTCTCTCTTGGCTAATACACAGGCAGAAGTCTTTATGCTGAGCCGATCAATGACCAGTCAGAGCATTCCTTTCATCCACATACACAAAAATCAATTAGTCAGTCTGAACTAACAAAGAGGAGCAGCAGCATGGCCCAACTGATGAAACACACTTCTAAGAAAGCTTATACTGTGTAGTTATTCATTTAAACTTCAAAATAACCCCACGAGGTAGACGCTATTATCATGGCCATTTTTGCACATTGACACATTCCCTGTGGACAAACGTCTTCAAAGTAAGATAAACATTTGTTGGTGGAAAGACCCTGAGAATCAGGACACCTGGCTTATAGCTCCTACTTTGCAGCTTACAAGTGTGTGATGGGCCTCAGTCTTCTCATCTGTAAAATAGGAGCAGGGGTTGGAGTGCAGAATCACTAAAGCTCCTTTCTGCTAAGGCTCTAGGATTCCAGCACTGTTCCCAGGACCTCATATTCTCATTGGCTTCCTGGGCGCAGCCTGACTGCTCAGCTCCTGCCCCCAGCTGTCCCTTCAATAGCAGGCACAGGCTATGGCTTCCGTCCAAAGCTTTGCCTTCCCAACTTGCCCCAGGGCCTTCAGTGAGCATCTGTCACTTCTTCCTCCTTCTTGTTGTGAAGTTTGGGGGAGGAGTGGCACCCTGTGGGGCCTGGCCAAAAGGCCAGATTCTTCCCCATCTGGCTGAGGACAGGGACGGAGCATGGCAGATGGTGAGCAGAGCTGCCCTTGCCCCAACCTGGGGGGCCCATCACCTGCCACCCTCACTCTGGCTACAATCTTGCTTGGTTGGCAGCACCCACGCTGCAGCCCAGCCAGTCAGCCAAATGGCCTTTACAGACAAGGAGCTCTGAGACTTGGTTTTCTACTTCTCATCACTTTTGATTTCAGGGTTGGCAATTTCATTTTGTTGGATGAGGAAATTCAGATCCTCTTCTGCTTCCAATGCTCTCTGACCCTGATCAGGGTCAAAAGAGACTCCATGGCCCTCCGCCCTGCTCCCACTAGTCAGAAGGTCTGTGCTGCAGGGTGGAATCCACTTCAGAATGCAGGGGAGATCTACCAAGAGGTGAGTATTGAGAGAGTCACAGGCCTGGACTCTGAACCTGATTCTGTCGTGTCCTGCCCCTCTTAGAGATCAGATTAGGAAATAGACGTTGAATGGAGTAGGTGACCTCTGGGTGGTCTTTTCAGGTCTTAAACCTGTTCCCATACATCAGAGTTGGCACACCACGCCCTCAGGCCAAACCTAGCCAGCTGCCTTTTTAATTTTTTATAAATAAAGTTTTATTGGAACACTGCCATGCCCATTTGTTGTAGCTGCTTTCATGCTACAGACTTGAATAGTTACAACAGAGACCATGTGTGGCCCACAAAACCTAAAATATTTACTCTCTGGCCCATTACTGAAAAAGCCTACCAAGCCCTGCTCTTCCTAGCTCTCCTCACAGTTGCAGGGGTTGTGGAATTGCCTGCTGCTCTCCTTTTGGCCAAGGCTGTGTAATAGTACATGTCTCTTGTGTTTCCGAGCTCAGAGCTGCTTGGATTTCAGTGTATGCATTGCATACATGGAACTTTCAGACATCACCCATGGTGGGGTCTGGAACAACATGCCATAATCAAATACATTCACTTTTCTATAGTGAAATATATATCTATTCCCTTTACACACAATACATAAGACCACAGATATGCTCCCATCAATGCAAGCCAGGTTCTACCACATAATGTATTCAGGTCATGTCAGATGTGGCTGCAAAGAGTTACGAAAATCAGTTTTAGATGTCAGAGCATTAGGGGTATCAGAATGGTAGCTAAGAACTATGTTGTCAGACTGCCGCTTTACTGGGCACTGGAGCAAAGGAACTGCAGTCCTATGAGGGGTATGGTTATCTATTTGGCAGATTAGGAAACTGAGACTCAGAGCTGGCATATGGCCAAGGCCACCGAGTTAGTGAAGAGCAGAGCCCAGATCCTAACCTCCTTTAAGACCCAGGTGTAATCTCCTGACTGCCTCTCACCTTTCAGGAAGTCTTCCCTGAGAATGAAAGTCTACATTTACCTCTGACTTTTCCCTTTTTTTTTCTTGGCTTTGAAACCAGCACTTAATTATATGCTACATGGTACTGTTATGCCTCAGTGGTCTTCTCATCTTTTTGAGGGCAAGGTCCGTGAATTCCATTTTTTCTGTCTTCCCCACTGGGCTGAGCGCTCGGTGTATCGGGTATGATTCATTGTTGATTGAAAGAAAGTAACTCCTCCAGGCTGTAACTTTGCTTCCTGCACCCAGAAGGGCATGGAAAGGATGTGGTGGGGGGGAGGGGGTGGTCAGATATTGTCCACGGAGTAGAAGGACATGGAACATAGCCTATTTGTCTCCCATGAAACCTTGACACTCCTGAATTAAAGAGGTTGGATTTGGAGATGCATACATATGAAAATGAAGCATACGTGTGTCATATTTTGTTAGGTTAGAGAATGACACGGGAAAGCTATAGATCTGCATACAGATATCTCGATCAAAAGCAGCCAGCAGTCAGAGGTGACTGGCCCTCTGTGGTTGGTGCTAGCAACGAGGATAAAGACAGGGTCTGCTTTTAGAAAAAGCATTTAGGTGAATCTTCTGGCTGAGTGCTCCTGTGGGGCTTGGATAATGCTGATGAATATGTGCATTTTGAAATGATCAGGAGTCGACCTGATAATCCATCACATGTAAAGATGCCTCTGGGAGCAACTAACCCTTTCTCTGCTCCTGTGAAGTTCAACCCCTAATGAGGAGGGGCTCCTGGGCATCATTACCACCGGGTTTATCATCATTATCAGCCCTCGTGGTTGCCAGGGTGAGTTCCTGAAAAGCCTGCTTATGTATGGTACTTAGATAAAGCTCTGTCTAGGACAAGCCTCACTGCTGCCCTCAATTGTCTTGTGATCCAACCCATTCCAGTCTAGGAGACTGGGTGAGGTGGTAGAATAAAGCCCAGCCTCTGGAATCTGGCACCTAGGTCTGGATCCTGACTCTGCCACGTACTAGCTGTCTAGCCTTAAGCAAATTACTCACCTTCTCTGAGTCTCAGATTTTCATCTATAAAAAGTATTGCTAATAATACCTCTTCCTTAGGGTTCTTGTGAAATATAATGCGATAGCCACTATTAAATATTTGTATAACCAAACTTTAAGTCCCTTCCCTTCCTGTCCACCATTAGTCTCTGTATTAGTCTATTTTCATGCTGCTGATAAAGACATACCTGAGACTGGGTTAACATATAAGGAAAAAGAGGTTTAATGGACTCACAATTTCACATGAGGAGGCCTCATAAAAATGGTGGAAGGCAAAAGGCACGTCTTATGGCAGCAGGCAAAAGAGAGAATGAGAGCCAAGTGAAAAGGATTTCCCCTTATAAAACCATCAGATCTCATGAGACTTATTCACTACCGTGGGAACAGTATGGGGGAAACTGCCCCATGAATCAATTATCTCCCACTGTGTCTCTCCCACAACACGTGAGAATTATCGGAGCAACAATTCAAGATGAGATTTGGGTGGGAACACAGCCAAACCGTATCAGTCTCCAAAGGCAAACAGTAACCTAGACAAGGGAGGACATAGATGTGGCCCACATGCTGCTCCTCTCTCTTCCAGTGCCTGCGGTAGGCATCAGTAATCAATCACTGCGCTGTCCTTTGTTCTGCGAAGCTTAAATGAGGCCCCAGAATCTTCAACATGGTTTTCCATGCTGCACAACCTGCTACGACCTAGACCAGTGTCTGCAGAGCTATTTCAGTTCATCCCTTCTTGATGGAGGAATCCCAGCTGAAGCCTAAGCTATGATCCCAGTATGTTTGATAGACTGTTGGGGCAGGCCCACTAGGGTCTGCGTCCCAGGGACTAAGGAGTCTCCTGGGGAATAATTTATCCTAAGAAAAGAGAGAAGAGAGTCGCAGAAGTGAGGTGCAAGGTAATGGTCCATGGTGCTAGAAGTGGGAATGTAGAATCTGCCACTCAGGATGACCTCTGCCCATCCCTACCAGGCAGATGCCTGAGCCCTTTTTTATAGGAAGGGCTACACAAAAATTATAAAAGCAATTTCTCAATAATTGTCAGAGACAGTGATGGTCTAAGACAGCTGTTGCTTTGAGACCAGCAACTGCTTCCACTGTGGGAGGGGACATAGTGCCTCCAGCCTAGATCCCCATGCCAGGTGTTGGGCTCAGCAGGTGATGGGCACGGGTAGGTGCTGAGCATGGGCATCTTCAGTATATGCACCAGAGAGCACCAGCCACAGCAGGGCCCTTGGTGGCACCCCCAATGCACCAGGCATTGGCAGATACCCTCTGTGGCTGCTGCTTGTGCCATTGGTGGTTACTAAAGACTTCAGTGCAGTGGGGCAGAGCAAATGAGCAGGCTGGCGTCAGGAGCTCCGAGTCCTCCACAAGCACAGCAAGTTACCCACTGGGAGCTCCCAGAGCAACCTGGGAAGGAATTTAAGGTGTCACCGAATGAATAGGAAGCAGCCAGAGGAAGGTTTTAAAATAGTATTCCTGGAGTTTCCTCCAGTCCAGCCCCTGGTGGCCTAGGAAACTAGAGTTAGTGTATGATATTGAGCCATCATGCATCTCATGTCGTTTTTCAAGTATTCTTTTTTAAGCCACCTCTGGAATCTCTAAAGTGAGAATCGTGTCTTTTGCATGCTGATGAAATGACTGGTAGCTGGAAGCCCCTAGATGGCTTCAGAATGGGGACTGGCCACAGGGGAGTCCCTCTGGTTAGGATTTTCAGCCCTACCCTCTAACCTCCACGAGGGGAGAGGAGCTGAAGGTTAAGTTGATCATCAATGGCCAATGATGTAATCATTCATGCCTGTGTAATGAAACTTTCATACAAACCCAAAAGGACAGGATTCAGGAAACTTCCAGATAGCTGAACATGTGGAGGCTCCTGAAAGGTGGTACACCCAGAAAGGGCATGGAAGCTCCATGCCCCTTCTGCCATGCCTCTCCCTAAGCATCTCTTCCATCTGCTGTTCGTCTGTATCCTTTGTAGCATCCTTTATAATAAATGGATACATGTAAGTAAAGTGTTTCCCTGAGTTCTGCGATCCTCTTTAGCAAATTAATCAAACCCAAGGAGGGAGTCATGGGAACCTGGATTTATAGTAGGTTGGTCAGAAGCACAGCAGACAGCTGGGGGCTTGTGACTGGTATCTAGAAAGGGGGGCGGTCTTGTGGGACCTGGCACTATCTCCAGGGAATAGTGTGGCATTGAATTGGAGCTCACCCAGCTGGTGTCTGCTACAGATGGCTCGGTGTATGGAGAAATACCCCCACACATCTGGGGTCACAGAAGAATTCTATGCTATGTTGTGGTGAGTAGAGAACAGAAAAAACACACTTTGGTTTCTCCTCTATATCTAGAAGGAATAGACCCTAGGAACAGTACTTGGATTTTATGTCTCATTGTGTCCTCCATGGTCTCCAGTACAGGCTGGTATAATGGTGGTTCCTCAAAAAAAGTTTGGACCAAGGAATGAATAAACAGAAGGAAGGAAGGAGGGATAGACGGATAGGTAGGTGAATGAATGGATGAATGGTGTGCCACCCTGCAAGCAGCATTGACGGTCCTCTATTACTGATTACTGTTTGCATTTTGTTTTCCTCCCACCCTCTTTTCCTTCCTTCAGATATTTTTTGCTTCCTTAGTTCTCATCAACCCCATCTTTGGCTCCATTGTGAGCGTCCTTTCTCATAATTTCACTCTCTTGAGATCAGAATGAAAAGCTGGGTCAATTTTCCATTAATTAATTCATTAATTAATTGAGTCAATAACTGTTTATTGAGCTCCAGCTATTTCTTTGTCCATTCATGCAGTCACTTGACAAGATGTTTATTGAGTGCCAGTGGTGTGTCTGATGTGGTGCCAGGAACTAACCGATGGGGAAACAGAAAGATCTAAGCAAGATCCCTGCTCTCTGGGGTCCAACATCTAAATGACAAAGTGGACAGAAACCAGCAAACACTGAGCATTGCTGACCCATTGCTCCCACCCTGATCAGTGTCCCCCCCGTCAGGTTGTGAAGGTCAACCCACCTCCAAACCCCAAGCTGTTTAGCCTCTTGTTCTCTGTTAATTGGTCTAACAGGTTGCCTGCAGTGGCCACATAATTAATATGGCATTTGCAGAGGCAGGCAGGCGCTGTCTGCTCGCTACCTCCCTCCACCCTGATTCTTGCCTCATCTTCAGTCTTTCCTGCTCCTTCCTCATCTAAATCCTCAGAGCTCAGAATTAGAAGACATTTTGGGGAGCTTCTGGTTCTCCAGTGCGGAGCACAGGTGCCCCATCCACAGCCTCCCAGAAGCTTGTCCCTTACCGTGGCCCCCACCTCCAGCAACAGCCTGCTCTCTCTGCTCCATGAGCGTCCTGTCCTACTCCATGAAGGCATGTTGCCATGTTCAGCTCAAGTTGACCCACTTTGTCTGGACTGCATAAGTTAGAGCTCAGGATAATCCCGATTCATCTTTTGAGCTGCAGCCTTTCAGATTTTAAAATTATAGCTATTACGTTCCTTTTCAGGATTTTTCTCGAGGATAAATATTTCAAGTTTCTCAGTTTTTCAAAATTCAAATATGACTTCTCACAATCCTGAAGATGATTCTCTGGACAGCCTCCTGTTTCTCTAGAGACCCCTCAAAATGTGCCCCATTCCCCCAAACTGACTACTGCAAAGAGGGCTGCCCAAGCAATTGAGGTCAGCTGGATTATTGCCTGTTTTTTTGTTTTGTTTTGTTTTTTGGAGGGGACGGAGTCTCACTGTTGCCCAGGCTGGAATGCAGTGGCACAATCTCAGCTCACTGCAATCTGCCTCCTGGGTTCAAGCGATTCTCCTGCCTCAGCCTCCCGAGTAGCTGGGATTACAGGTGTCCACCACCTCGCCAAGCTATTTTTTTCTACTTTAGTATAGATGGGTTTTCACCATGTTGCTCAGGCTGGTCTCGAACTCCTGACGTTGTGATCTGCCTGCCTCGGCCTCCCAAAGTGCTGGGATTACAGGCATGAGCCACTGTGCCCAACCTATTGCCTGGTTTTAAGTGACCACTTTATTCCTACTTCTGCACCCTAAGTTTTTATTAACTACGATATACATATTATTAGCTCTTATTGAACTTAGAGGCAACTAAAAGTACCAAGTCTTCTTGACATGGATAAAATAAAATAGCCTTGTATGTTAAGGTTAAAATAATCCACAAGGATTATCTACTAGTCCAATCTACTAATTTTACAGGAAAGGAAACTGAGGCCCAGAGAGGTCACGGGACAGTGCAAAGTCTCATAGTTTGAGTGGAGTTGGGCAGAGCCAGGACTCCTAACTCCTGATCCAGTGCTCTTTCGAGGACACCAGGCTGCCTCCTGATTGGCAGCCATTTTGGGGGGGAAATAGACTGCGTCTTCTACTTTCAAGTCAGTTTTTCTCATGCAGTGTTTTATGCTATTGGATGTTTGAACCTAACGCACGACTCCGGGTTTAGCCTTTTGGGATTTCATCTTATTCATTTCATTCAATCTGCCGAGATAATTTCCAGCTTGATTTTGTGAGACATTGCAGTGGCAGGTCCTCCCAGGCTTGTGTCAGGCTGATGTATGGAATGTTCTCGAGCTCTGGGTGCTTTTCATTCTGTGCCCTGTGCCAGCGTGTTCCACCGCAAGCCTGGCCAAGGAGATGCACTGTCTGAAGCCAGACGCACGTGCGCTCCCTCCTCCCAGTCCGTCTGCCTGGTGGATGTCTTCCACGTGAGTCTCTCTCCCCCAACTTGCCTCTTGTCCTGCTTACTAGGTAGGAGCCCCACAAATCCATCTCAACTGTACCACCAGAGTGGAACTAAGAGTCAAATATGCCAAGCAGGATTTTGTTTTACTTTGCGAAATAGTCTTTCTTGAGAATCTACCTGTTGTAGTTAAAATAAAAAAATTCCCCAAACTAAGCATACATACAGACATGTTTCCTATCTCTTTATGGACTCACATTATTAATCTCTCCTTAGTTTTCTTATCTGTGTAAGGGGAGGAGACAGAAACTCAGGGCTAGTGAGCATCTGCTCTGTGCCAGCAGCTATGTCAGGGGCTTCATTTGTGTTTGCCTTTCATTTAACTGTCAACACAAGCCTGCAGATGATATCCCCATTTCAAAGAAGAGAAAACTGACCTAGGAGAAGTTAATTTACCAAGGCTTATCCAGCTAGTAAGTGACAGAGTTTCTTTACCCTCTGCCTTCCCTTGCTGAGTTACTACAAAAATCAAATAACTTAGTAATAAATGTCAAGCTGCTTTGAAAAGTATAAAGCACTCTGTAAACATAAGGGAGAATTGCTAAAATACTGAGGCTCCTCACTTGCTTTCTCTCTCCTTCTTCTTTTCTGTTGCCTCCCTAAAGTATAAGCAGCTGCCTTTGGTCCAGACCTATCAAAGAAATGTCATAAAACTATTTTTCAAAATGTCAAATGCCTGTGTACTTTAGCCCAAAGTAATTATGCCCTTTGATTTTCTCGAAGTCACAATGCAAAACCCTGGGAGCTTTGAGGATGTGCCTTTTCTCCTCCATCCTGAACTAATGGAAATCAAGGCTGAAGGCTGAGCCTGCTGGGGAGTCCACAAGAGCCCTTCGGTGCCACAGAGGTCTGGCCTGACTTTGGCAGGTCTCCAGCAGTGACCACAGAGTGCTAAATAATAATAGGGTTGAATTATTTATCCAGAGCCTAATGACTCATGATGCCATGGTCCACTTCTACCAGGGCTCTAGGTCTAAGGTGAGTGGGTGACAGAGGGAGGACTGCAGTCCTGGCCTCTGGACCACCAGTGGTCACACCCCACCATCATCCCACCCCATGTAAAGCAGGCAGAGCTCAAGCACCGTGCCTGGAGGGCAACTAACATTTCAGTGACATTATTGGGTATTTACGCTAAGCTAGATATTTGTGCATGCAATTTCCCACTGCATCTCCGAAACAATCTTTATTTTCCATGTCTTTCCTGATAAAGAAAGTGAAGCTTATGTTTCAGGTTACACACTTGGCAAAGCGCAGAGCTGGAACAAGATCCAGGCCTGACATTTCTAAGATATCATGTGTTATTTCTCTTAGAATTCCTCTTTCCTGACAATCATATTTAAAAGCATAATCTGGGATGTGTAGATGGTGCCAAGCCCAGTCTTGGGGCACAGTGGATTCTTCCTGTGGTCTTTAGGGCCCTCTGTGATCTGATCTCATTCTGGATTCTTCTTATCAGACACAATGCTTTTCATCATCAGAATTACCTGGAAGCTTTAAAATACAGATTGTTGGAATCCATCCTTGGTCTACTGTCATCCAAATATTTGGTACTGGAACCAATTATCTGTATTTTTAAGCCTTCCAAGTGATTGTGATCATCAGTTAGTTTAGAAGCTATCATCTTACACAGAAAGTCACTTCCAAGTTCCCATCCATATTCCCATTTGTGCCACCTTGCTCGATTCCATGGACTTCACTTAGATTGGCTTTTTTTTCTATCCCACCCATTGTTCTCATCCAGCTCACACCCTATCACCTCTGTAAGGATCTTGGCTCCCATAGCTTCCAGGAATGCTCCATCATCTGTGTTCCATTAACATCTTTGGCTCTCAGCTGACATGTATTAGTCAGGATGAGAGTTTAGAAGCTATCTGAGAGACCCAACACAGCAGTTTTGCCTCATTTAACACCTAGAAATATATCCCTGTCTTCTCTCACAGTATAGGAATAATCAGTCCATTGGCGGCCCCAGGACATCAGGGACCCAGGCTCCTGCAATCTGGTTGCTCATCCCTACAATGGTGCCTTTGTTCTAGTAGCCCAAGATGGCTCATCACCACGTCCATAGACACTGGAAAAAGGGAAAATGGAGTAAGAAAAAGCAATGACAAAGAATTGCACACAACAATTAGGATCACCTTCCACTGTCCAGAACTTGATCACATAGCCACACTTAGCTGCAACCAAGGTTGAGAGATTTTAACTTTATTTTGCATCAATACAGGCCTAGTAAAAATGAAGGTTCTGTTAATTGGGGTACTGGACGGGACAATGGATACCGGGGAGCAACTTAGCAGTTTCAACTTCTACTTGGAGTTGTAATTTTCTGTCTATGCCTGTATTCCCAGCTAGACTATAAAAGCTCCATGAGAACTAGGCCCCTGAGCTAACACCTGTTTGTGATCCTTCTAGAAAGGCACTAGATCAACCAGTACCACTGGTTGGCAAGATAGACCAGAGTGATTGACAAAGCTCTGGACTTGAACTTCTATTTTAGTCCTTGTTTCCTACAGTTTAGTACAAGTTTCTTAACCTCTCTGGGCTTTAGTTTCATAGAACCATAAAATTTAGTTGAAAGTCACCTTCGATATTATCTAGTGCAACCTGCTCATTTGGTAACCAGAAAGAACTCGTCCAGGACACAAAGCTTTATAAATAGAAGCGCCAGAGACCGTGTCTCCTAGAAACCAACCCAAGGACAGCACTAAGGTGTCTTCTCATATCCAGAAAATGGGCACAAGGGATAAGGTGATCTTTAAGCTTCCTTCCAATTCAGAAACTCTGAGTCACATACACAGTCACATTTGTACCCCTTGCTCAAATTAAGTACGAAATGGGATAATTTCCAAGCATTGAACCACTGCATCCTGCTGGATCTTGCTATGTACTTCAGCAGCTTAGACAGATGCTCAAGAGGTAGAAAAGGTCAGTGCTTTGGGTTCTAGGGTTATGTAAGAAGCAAACTGGGTGGAGAAGGCAAAGGAGAGATACTTGGGTGACCCCGCTATCTGGTGACAAGAGGCAATATTCCCTGTGAGCTTCTTAGGAGATGACACAGCTCTAGGTGTTATGCAGTGGCTGCCCTCAGGGAATTTGGAATCCAGGTCACACACACTTAAATAGCAATAGAGGAGGGTGTAGGTAACATTAAACAGAAGAAACATCACAAGGCAAACTGGCTGTAATAATAATAACAGCTTCCATTTATTGCTCAACTGCAGTGTGTGCCCCACACGGTGATAGGTATTTATTTTATAGGCTTGATCTCATTAAATCCTCACGACAAGCTTCTGGGATTACTGAAGGTCATACAGCTGGTAAGTGGTGATTAATTGTCAGAGGAGTGGTGTGAAGAACATAAATTATGAAGCAGTTCAGGAGGAGGGAAGCCTGAGGATGGAGTGGTCTGGGAAGGCTCTGTGAGAAAGGAGAGAGTTAAACAGGATCCTGAGGATCAGTGGGACGTGAAGGAGGTGGGAAAGAGGGAAAGTGAGTGTAGGTGGCAAAGGCAACACAGGTGCAGGGGACGCTGAGTTAACAAATTCCCAAGTAAAGTACGGGAGTACTTAAATCCAAGGGCAAACATCCTAGCTGTGGAATTGTGGGACTAGGGAGTGGTGGGGTCAATGAAACGCCCAGCGATCATTCCTGGAGAAGGATGAAAGGTCAGTGGAAGTCCCATGGCTCACACGTGGCCTGCTGCAAAAGAAAAAAGGAAAGAAAATGACTGAAAAACTCTAAGGGACTTGTGTCAAGGGACTTGCAAAAAAGAATGTTTTTTCATCCAGGAATCTCTCTTCAAGGGTTTAAACTAACAAAAATTTCAGAGACAGAGTGAAAACTGAAAGCAAATGTCGAAATAATAGGAAAATTCTTGAATATATTATGGCACATATACATGATCCAATGTTATATAGCCTTTACAGAACATACTTTTGAAAAATGTGTAATGATTTCATATAATGTCAAGAAGCAGAATGCAGGCCAGGTGCAGCGGTTCATGCCTGTTATCCCAGCAGTTTGGGAGGCCAAGGAAGGGGATCGCTTGAGCCCAGGAGTTTGAGACTGTCCTGGACAACATGGCGAAAACCTGGCTCTACAGAAACAAACAAACAAAAACAAACAAAAAACTCCACACAAATTAGCCAGGTGTGGTGGTGCCTGCCTATAGCCCCAGTACTTGAGAGGCTGAGCTGGAGGATTGCTTGATCCTGAGAAGCTGAGGCTGGGGTAGGCCATGATCACACCACTGCACTCCAGCCTAGGTGACAGAGGGAGTCCTTGTCTCAAAAACACAAAACAACACAACCCCCTCCCCCAAAAAACAAAACAAAGAAGCAAAATGCAAAAGCTATAGTACCACAGTTCATAATTTTAAATTATATGTATGTATAAATTATGTAAAATCATATGTGAGTGTACACACATAGAAAAAAAGATGGAAGGAAAGACAGCATATTTACTGTGGTTATCATCACAGAGGAAGAATGTGGGTAAGTTTTGCTTTAGACTTTTCCTTTTCTATATTTACTAAGTTATGTTCAGTGAGCACACACTTTTATAGCAATAAAAGTGTTCATTTAAAATTTTTTAAATTTAAAATGCTCATCCTCTGCCATGAAACGATATTTATAAACATCTTGCTTTGTCTTCAAAGATAATTCATTGTCTCTGCCTTCAGTATGCAGACACAAATGTTTCAACCAAATGATTATTCAGTCATTGCTGAATCCATAGATTTTTTGAAAGTTCATTTAAATCGGGCCTTCCTGGGTTCCCATGTAAAGCGCCCAGCTCCATGGCTCCCACGGGACTGGAAACATTAAAGTCTCCCATTAATGTTCTCTGAAGCCATTTAGATAAATTGTCTTCCCCAAGGTCATAAATCCTAAATGAACGACACCCTTATTTCAGGGGACAGGTACCAAAGCCTCTTTCAAACTCGATGATTTATGTATCTGTGGCTTGCAGAATGTCAGGGGTCCTTCATCAATATCCACAGGGCCTTCTCAGGTATTGAAACATACCACATCTGATGGAAAGACGTTACTGTACTTGGGTCAATAGTTTTCACCTTTATCCGTCCTGCTTGCTTTGGTTTGGGGGTTTATTTATTTTTCTTTCTTCCACTGAAATGGTTGGGATATGAGCTGAGTAAGAGAGGCAGTGCATTAAATATAACTTGATCAGAATCCCAGGCTGTCTTTGCCCTCACTGCAATAGGGGCAACATAAAGGTTAATAACTGAGAGAGGCCCCCACGCACTTAACCACAGTGTAGCACCCCATCACCAAGTGACAATTAGGAACTCTCCCTGAATGCCAATAACTAGTGATCAAACAGAGCTTCACCCAAACCAGGCGCACTTCTGCATTAGCTCAGCTCTCCATTCATCACTGAGCTGACAGCTTGCAGAGCTCAGTGTTGAGCATGCGGCTCTGTCTTTGTTTTACCCAGTGAAATGATCTATGCTACCAGGACTTGAGTGGAAGAGGAGCAGGGGAGGGAAGGAGGGAAATGAAATAGGCTTGTCTTTGGCATGGCTGGGCAACAGTGCCAAGTGTCTGTTTGAAACTTGAAGAGAAATATCACATAATGATCTTGCTTGTGGCTGCTTGCGACTTTCTGGCTCTCAGACAAGGATGGCCCTACCTTAAATAGTTCTCTTTTTGGAGACAGCATGACAAATTGGAGCAAGCACACAGCCAGCTGTGTGATTTGGGCTAAGTCACTCTGGGCCTTTGTTTTCTCATCCATAGAATGAAGGGGTAGATGAGAACAGTGATTTTCAAACCAGGTTTCTCAGAGTGTTAGGGTTCATAGGGGCATCCCAGACCCTACAAGGGCATGCTTCCTGCAAAGGCAGAGGTGAGGAGGTTAGCAAAATCCAGGCACAGCTGCTCCATGTTGGCTTATTGAATTTTATTAGTAGGCTACTTTAAAATGTGCAGAACATGGTCATACGTTCTAATTTCATTTGGTCCTCACGATTTGTAAGGTAATTAGGACAGCTATGACCAACTATTCCAGTAATTATTGCTATGTTACAAACCAGCTGAAGACTCTATGTCACTAGACTACCATTTTATTATGTTCATGGATTCTTTGACCCCAGAATTTGGATGGGCACAACAGGAAATGCTCTTCTCTGCTCCATAATGTCTGAGACCTTGGCCAGAGACACTAAAGGCTGGTGGTGACTAATCAGCCATGGGCTAGACTCATCTGGATGTGTCCTTACTCATTTCAGCTGAGCTCCTGACTGGAGCACCGGCACACGGCCTTTCTCTGGGGTTGTCACATGGGCTGGTTTGGGCTTCCTCACACAATGGCGGCTGAACTCCAAGGGCTGGCGTCCCAAGAACAAGGCAGCATTGCACTGTATTTTTATCATCTGAACTCAGAAGTAGTTACATAGTGTTGCTTCTGCCACACCCTGTTGGTTGAGGCAGCCCCAAAGTTTCAACCAGGATCAAAGGAGGGACAAGATGGGAGAAGGATCAATGTCACAGAAGAGGAACAGCATGTGGAATGGGAGACAGTGTTGTATTTTCTTGAAAAAATATAATCTGCCAAGCCCTCTTCATGTGAAAGATGAGGAAAGAGACAGAGGAGAATTCACACACATTTACTAAGAGCAGAGCTAGGACTAGTGCCAATTACTTCGGATTCGAGCCCTCTCTTTGTCATGCTGCTTTGGGTTCTTCATTTCATCTTTCTGAGTTAACTCTTTATTAATTCAGTGAACAGACTCATTAAAATATGAATCCTCATCATGGCAATGCACAGCCAGCCCAGGAAAGCTGTATCTTCTCTCATCTGTTCTCAGAAAGTTGGAGTGAAAAATATATATTAATTCCATTAAAATTAAGTTAAAAGGCAAGGCTATTCATGTCTCTTTCTAGCCTTCAGCTCAGCACCAGGAATATAATTGGTTCTTGGTAAAGGATTAGGTGTTTTGTGTGTGTTTTGTTTGTTGTGAATCAACATTTGCTTTTAAATCCTTTCCAAAGTCAAAGCTATATAAACAATTCTTTAAGGTTGTTTCGATTCTTTGATGGTTCCTACTTGGAGTTTACTTTTATCTTCATCCATTCTGACAACACCTAAGTGTATTTATTTCCAATTTACCAACAAGAAAAATGAGAGAGCCAAGGACACAAGGTAAAGTCTGAGGAAAGAGTTGGAATTTGAGGGAAGTCATGAAATAGGATTTTTTTTTAAATTAATTCAGCAGCCATCAGTTGGGAACTGACAATGCCTGGTCCTACATTTGACACAGAATCCAAAGACAAGGTGACAATGGTCCCTGCCATCGAGAGCCTCAGTCTCCAGGAGACATCTAGGTCATCCAATATAATCAGTGCTGAAAGAGGGCCTGAACAAAACACTGATGGGACACAGAGAAAGCAGCTATGGGCACTGCCTGGGGGATTGGATGGCTTCACAGAGGCGATAACATTTAACCTGGACCTGGAGGGAGAGGTAAGAGCTGTCCAGGCAGAGGCAGCGAGGTGGGACAATAGACCTGAGCATAGGGAATGCACATGAGGAAACACAGAGACGTGAAAGGACATAATGTGTCTTGAGAAAGATAGACATCTGGCCAGTGTGGGAGGGTAGCTGTGAAGGGTGGGCAGACAAGCAGGGAAGCAGACTGGAAAACTGAGGTCAGATTGTAAAGGAGTGCCGATAGCATCCCTAGATACTTCCTTTCTGTAAACTTTATCTTCCTCATAGTCCCACCTTACCCCTACTTCTGAGATCTTGATCTCTACCTCTCCACAATTAAAACCTACTCTGGAGAATGTTGGATATCAGTCATTTACACTATAGTATAAATTATATTATCTATAGACTAAAAGCCCATGTGTTCTTTCTTAGAGCATTTTCTTAATTAGAAATTTTATTTCAGCTTATTAAACAAAAGGCTATGTCTCTCTTATTTGAAAGAATGCTGTGGAGATTCTTCTTATGGCCAATGAAATCCCAGCCCAGAGTGAGAGTCTTGTAGGGAAACATTCACCACTCTGTACTGGACACAGAATCCTGGGCCAAACTAACCACTTGTCCAACTCAATGTGCCTGCATCATTCCTGGCCATTTTGAGCTCCCTTGGTCTCTGGATAAGAGCTTAACTATTCCAAGAGCTGCTAACCACTTCTCCCAATAAAATACAATATACAACCCATAATGATCAACATCAGCAAGCCAAACTCCTTAGCATGGGGCAGAATGTAAATGTTAAGAGTCTCATAGCTCACTGCCTATAAAAACTCTTTAATGTGTGTCTAAGTAACAGGTGATTGTCCACTGCCTACAGCTAGAGTGATAATTCCAGCTCCTCTTTCCTAAAAGAGATGAGTATTGATTCTCTATCTGAGAACATGTGGGTTACAGTGATATTCGGGGAAAGCCAGATCTTGCCAACATATGGACACAGTTCATTTACAGTTCTGCAAGTGACGGAGAAGCGAATTTCCTTAGGGTTTTCTTCCCCCCCCCCCTTTTTTTTTCTTTCGAGACAGGGTCTCACTCCATCACCCAGGCTGGAGTTCAGTGGCATGATCGTGGCTCACTGCACTCGGCTCCTGGGCAGAAGCAATCCTTTCACCTCAGCCCCCTGAAGAGCCCTGTACCACCACGCCTGGCCCTTCTTTCATTGTTGATTGGTATCAGGTACTGCCTTATCTCTTAACCCATAAGTGGTGTTCTCATCTTCCCCTTGTTGCCATCCTTGAAGTCTCCCTGACTTGGTATTAGAAGGCACTTGACTGATCGTTAAACTCCATTCTTATTGATTTTTCTCAATTTCTCCTTTAACCTCTTCTTTCTGCCATCTCTCATGCCCATCCCCATAGATGGCTTCTTGATTTGTCTCACCTCCTGATCGCTGGTTTCCTGATCTCCCGCTGCACTGATGAGCTTTGTTCCATGCCTTGCTGTCCTCTGTGGTTGCCAAAGCTATTTTGTACCCTTCTACACACAACTCTATCCAATCCCTCCTCCAGTATTATTACGCAAACATTGAGTCATTTGCAATGTGGCTGTCGCTTCTATTCCTTGAACATGGTCCCTGCACGGAGAAAGAGGTTCTTGTCTTGTTCCCCTGTGTCCCAAGCCTCTGCCTGTGCCATGATCCAAGTTGCCAGATCTACATCTCATCCTTCTGCTTGAACCCCTACCTGCCTGATTCCTTTCTAAGTGTTCCTGTCGTATCCTTTAGAATAGAGATTCTGTCTTGCCCTCACCATGAAAACCGTGTTCTCATGGACTGGAGTCTAGTGGGAGTTCCAGTCCTTGGATTCCAAGACTCCCTGCTGTCATGCTCAGCTAATGCCAGGCTATGGCTGCTGGGACCACCTTAGAGACCCTGACTTCCAATCTGGTTCTCATCCCTTGCCTGTCCATTTCATCTCTGGTCATTGTACTTCGTTTCCCTGCATGGACTTCTTCCTGCCATCTGTTGCTGGGTGTGCCCAGAAATCTGCCATATCTCACTGATTAATGCCAGGTTAGGCCAACTGCTGTGAAAAACAACCCCATGTCTCAGCAGCTTCACACAGTAACATGTTTATTTCTCATATCAGTCCAAGTGTTCAACAGATGATTCAGGGACCCGCTCCTTCCATCCAGCGAGCCCTCCATCTTCTAGTACCTTGGAATCCTTAAGTGGTTCCTCTGTATCCAGCCAACCAGTGGATGAGAGAGGCAAGATAGCAAAGGAGATATTAGGAGACTTTTAGGGGTTGACCAAGAAGTGATGTTCATTGCTTTGACTTCATCATCACTGGCTAAAACTAGTACCTGACTTTACCTAGAAGATGAAGTCTTCCTGAGTGCCAGGGGAAAAAGAAACGATCTGGTGTAAGAGTGGCATTGTCTCTGCTATGCAGTGGAACATCTGTTTTCTAAGTGCTGTCTCTTCCCAACGCAGCTTACATCTCCCATTCTGTCCAAAGTCTGGAAATGACTGGACTCCTGAGAAGACATTTCAGAAGCGACAGAAAACGGGGACCAGAGTTTTTGCCTTCCTATCACCTGAGCAGAAGGTGGTTCCCAAGGGGAAGCACCCCCAGGGGGACCCTCAAGCCCTACACAATCTTGCAAATTGGGCTCTTTTTGACAAGTGACGGCCTTTCATTTCTTCCAAGAAATATTCTTTTTCCCCTCCTGCGGACTTGTTCAGAGAAGAGAAACTCAAGTGATAGGTGCTTTGCAAATATCTAGATGAAGAGGGAAAATGGCATGAGAAAAAATTTAGACAAAACAATGTTGATCACCATGGAAACCATCTTTAGAACACACTGAGGAAAAGAAATCATTGTTAACATGGCTCAGATTTTGCAGAGATGTCTAATCACCAAATTCAATTTTAGACCCTTCAATCATGCTACCTTCAAAATGTCAGGGTTGTTATGACCACAGCACATGCTGATTTTCTGGGAACCCTCCTCTTACTCATCTAATAACCTTTAACGAAGATAATGCTTTAATTAAGGCAACTTACTGTTTCCCTGTTGGTTAATTTGAAATCAGTGAAAGGTCAAGTTACCATTAAACACAGTGAGTTTACTAAGCTATTTTAGAAGTATTTTTATTCTGACAACAGAGGCTTGTAAGAATATGGCCAATAGTTAGTCGAAATGTGAACAAGGAAAATAGGTTTGTCTTTTGTATGGCATGGTAAGAAAAAGAGAAATCATTCTTAATTACACGAAAGCAGTTTTTCTTAGAGTTTTCTGCCCTAATAGATGTGAAAAAGTCTACAGGTATGGATGACTGTTGGTCAATAATAATGATTCAATATGGCTGTTTAAACAAAATCTTTAGGGGCTGCTAATAAACAGTTTGTTCCAAGGGCTTCTAAAGAAATGTCAGAAGAAAGGCAGTGGCTTTTGCAAGTGAGACGTCAGAGATGGAGGGTCACCACCATCTAGGTGCTGGGTTTCCACCTTGCAGGCACAGAAATGTAGCGTCTGCCCATGGTTATCTGCCCACCAGTCTCATGGGGCTTCATCCTTGTTCATTCTCCAGATTCCCAGTCTTTCTGGGGAAAAAGTTCCCATTTCTCTGTCTCACTCTGTCTCTCTGTCTTTCTCTCTCTCTGTCTGTCTCTCTCTCTCTCTCTCTCTCTCTCTCTCTCTCATTATACACCTTGAAAGCAAGGATGTCTTTCTCATTGGAAGGCATGGCCAGAGTTTGATCTTGTAGTCCCAGGGTAGTAAGTTACAAACTATGCATTCTGAGGCCTTTTGGAAAATTTATATGTATACTGTACATGTTAGAGACAGGGTCTCACTTTGTCACCCAGGTTGGAGTGCAGTGGCACAATCATAGCTCACTGCAGCCTTGGACTCCTGTGATCCTTCTGCCTCAGCCTCCTGAGTAGCTGGAATTACAGGCATGAACCACCACACTCGGCTTGGAAAATGGATTTGTGCTCGGTTCTCTATTTTCCTTGACCTTAGTCTTAGTACATACGTGTGGGCTGAGAGAGAAAGGAGCCAGTGTGCCTATGTGAAATAGAAGGCAAGTCTGGATAAAATTATGAGCTCATTTTTTCCTTTCTCTCACTTCCTCTTGCAAATGTTTGTTGAGCATGTACTATGTACTAGCTATTCTCTCTGGTGCCACTCGTATTTCTTTTGTGTGCCTCATTTGCCTCTCTGTAGCTTTTCTTCTTCCTACTTCACGTATCAGATTCCCTCCTGTCCTTCACTTCCCTGTGACCACAAAACCTATTCTTAGGAAAGTTGAGCTGTGAGTTGTTTGCACTTTTGTGCAAATGTAAGTTGTTTTAATTTAATCTTTTGTTGTTGTATCAAATGATTCCCTGTTCAAGAATTTTTAGACACAGTTTGCAAGCAGGGAAGATATTTTCAAAGTAGAAAGCCTTCTCCAAAACCTTAGAGTCACACCATCTGTTGACCACCTACTTGGAATATGCATGAAATTGTCCCTTTCCTTGGCTTTTTTGTATAATCAAAACAGATAACGGAATTGATCAACCTCAGAAGAACATGCCAACATTGCTATTAGGTTAAAGTCCCAAAGCCTTTTACATAGCACACAAGACCCTGCATAATCCTGCCTCCTACCTAACTCTTTAGACTCTTTCTGTGTCATTGGAGGAAAGCCATATTGGAATTTTGTCAGATCTTTGATCAAAATACCATCTAATCTTAGCATGCTTCTGCTTGGAGCGTTCTACTTGTCAACCTCCCTCACCATGCTAACTCCTACTCCTGTTTCACGTCTCATCTTAGATGTTAGTTCTTCTGACAAGCCTTCTCTGACTCTCAGGAACCTACTGAGAGTGGGATTAGGCTCCCTGACACATGATCTGATAGCACCCAACAATTTTCATAGCCCTTCTCATAGTTGTGCTTATTTATTTCATGGAAGTATATTTCATTAATTTTGGTCTTTACACTGTCTTGTCTATTATTTTGTATCAAACAGCTATCAGAGTGGTGGGCTTACAGTAAATATCTGTGGAATGTATACATGACCAAACTTAAATACTAAATCTCTAAGTCAAAACTTCATCAAGAGTCCCCTTGCAGTTTGGTAATAAGCGGATTAGCTGTGCCTTGCTAAGTGGTCACCTACTGTTAAGGTAATTCCATCGGACAGAAATCCGTACTTGGGTTGTGCCCTCATTGTCTCATGTCTAGGATTTCCCCACGTCAACTCGTGAGATCATACCAGGTTAATCTTCCCCCAAACTCTGGTTTGACCAGGTCATTCTTCTGCTCAAAAGCCTCTGATGGATTAGAGTTGGCTACAGAATAAAGTTCAGACTCCACCTGGCCTTCCTCAAGCTCTTCTGTATGTTGATCCTGACCTCTATTTCTGTATTGACTTCCTTTCTAAGATGAATTGTTCGTTCCGGCAGACATTTTTACTCACTGACTTTAAGCTTTTGTTTATTTTCTCTACCCAGAAGCACCTCCTGTCTTTCTGTTTATAAAACTTCTATCCATTCTGAGAGAACAACTCATATTCCATCTTCTCTGTTCAATAGTCTCAGGCCACTTGTGTTAGAACCCTTTCAGGTGCAAGTGATGAGGCTGTCCTCAAATTTCTCTAAGTACAAAAGAGAACCTACTGTAAATATATGCAAAGTACTGTGTATTTCGAATTTTAATTGAGTCTGCATGGGTTCTCCCCTACCCCCACAAAGGAAAATTGAGACATTTTACCTATTCTTCTGCTTATATGTCTCAGTTTTCCTTTGGAGAACCACCCACGCCTCATGCTCCATTCATGCAGTTCTGTGAGGCTGACCCCACCCGTGGGTTCCAGGAGTGGAAGTTTTTTCTATCTCTGGGGGAAGTCCTCTCTCCATCTGCTTCTTTCTTCCTACAGCTTCTGGCAAGCTCTGTAGCTTAAGCCTGCATTCTTACACGTTGGAGTCATCCAATAAGTATTAGTTGATTATATTTGACAATGAGGAGTTGAGCGAAGGGTGGAAGACTCAGGTTTTCTCTGCAATTGTGTGGTTCAAAGACTTAATTTTTGCCCTCACTGCTAAAGGAAATCAAAGGTCAACACATCTGTGTTATGGCATTTGAATCACGGAGATCCAAATGTATCTCAATATATTTTCTTAGCTGTAAGTTATCTCCTGGTCAGCTTGGAGATCCCAATATATCTCAAATATATTTTCTTAGCCATAAGTCATCTCCTGGTCAACTTGGAAGTCATTTGACTCTTTGTATGTATGGCCAATCTATATAGCTCTTACATAGGTAAAACGAATTCATACAGGAAATGTACATAACTCAGCCAGCTTTTTATGGGGATTTTCCTCACTTTTAATAAAGAAATCACTCTTTCACTGAATTTCAATTCACAATGATAAGACTTCAGAAATACAGTATTATATTCAGAAAGACTTTCAATCTTCTTGCTGCTCAAACACCTCTTGCTCTCATGTGGGCACTTTAATGTTGTCAGGATGTCAATTCTATTTCGACGGAGTCCTTATAAATGGAATTTTCCCCTTTTTATTCTTAGCTAACATGAATGGGTAAGAGGATGTTTGAGTTTTCTCCTCTGTTTTCATAAAAACATACTTTCCCACAAGACTGGTGGAAAACAGTATGGTTATGAAGCGCTCTAAGCTTTGAAGAGAGAACGTTTCCTCTGGCCCTCAACACCTACTGTTCACTATCTCCAAATAGCTCCACGGTTATTGTTCTCTCTAATTGCTGTGATGCTTTGAAGAGTCTGAAGGCACTGGAATCTTAGTTTCCACCAAGAAATGGCTTCTACTTTCTTTTGGTGCAGTACCACTTGAGTTTCAGTTGTAAAGAGTTATGGCTACAAATCCATTGTCCTTTGCTCTTTACATAATGCTAGGGCCTGTCGATTAGAAGGATGTAAATGTTTACATCTTTTGCCCAGGAGCAGGAGTAGACTGAACTACACTCAACACCCTTGTATTAGCTATCTATTGCTGTGTAAAAAGTGATCCTGACATGAAGCATCTTCAAACAATAAACATGTATTATCTCACACATTTTCTGTGTGGAATCTGGGAGAGGTTTAGCTGGGTGGTTCTGGCTGAGGATATCTCATGAGGTTATGCCAAGGTGTTGGCCTGGGGCTGTAGACATCGGGAGGCTTTTCTGGGGCTGGACTGGGGTTTTCAAAATGGCTTATTCACATAGGTATTGGCTGGAAGCCTGTTTCTTGCTCATGGAAGCCCCTGCTTGAAGGCCCTTATGGCATGGCAGCTGGCTTCCTCCAGAGTAAGTGATCAGAGAGAGAGAGACCGTGGAAGAAGCTGCAATGCCTTATAACCTTGTCTTAGAAGCAGTCACTTTGGCCATATTCTACTTGCTAGAACTGAGTCACCAGGTGTAGCCCATACTCAGGGAGGGGAATTGAGCCCCACTTCTTGAGAGAAGGTATATAAAATAATTTTGGGACATATTTTTAAACTGCCGCTGTTCTCTTGATTTCCCTCCTTTATGATTGGCTATCTGCAAAACACAAACACACAGACAAACAAACAAACCAAGGTCAGGGGTTTAGTCTGGAGTCAGCATACGAACAGATAAATACTGTTCCCTCAATCTTGAGGTAATTCGCACAGAAGTTCATGCTTCCAACCTAACCAAACAGGTGCTCCTCAAAGCTCTAAAAGGATGAAGTGGAAATTCCGACTGAGAGAGCCAGATTTTTAAACAATACTGTCTTCTGTGCCCTTGTGAATATGCAGTGGCCAGGAGGTAGCTTTTCTGGGGCAGTGCTTAGAGAATGGGACACCAGGAAGGCTTCTGAACGGAGATAGAACTGCTTGGCTGTACTCACCTAGACTAATAGGTCAGAATGGAGGCAGCAGATGGTAAGACCTGAGTAAGAAGCTAGCTAGTTCTATTCTGCTGGTTGGCAAAGGCCAGTCACAGATGGTGACAGGGAGGCTACAAGTAGATCCCAGTTCTGGGATCAAGCAAGTGCCAAAGCTTCACACTAAAATTATCCGCAGCACCACTGAGTGATGTACAGGATCCACAGGCAGAATTCTAGGTTTGGATAGCAAAAACGGAGACCACAGTGGTTCTGGCCCCTTGGTGGCTCTACGCGCACAATTTGGTACCAGATGGAGAGGTTGCGGGAACAGAGCATGACTGTCAGACCACAGAGTGAAGCATCGCACCATACAGACAGATGGCCGAGAGGGGTGCCCCACTCTGTGACAGCTCACTGCCTTTTGAATACTCTTACTGCCTGTGTACCCTTCAAATGGGCCTCTTCAAAAACTTCTACTTCCAAAGCGTTTTTATCTAGAAGTCAAATATAAGTGTTCCAAGCTTGACTCCAGGCTGCGAGCACTTTATAACTTTGCTATTTCCTCACATTTCGAGACTACCAGGTTTCCGATACACTAAGTAACAAGGGAATCATAGAATGGTATAACTTATGAAACCGAGCATTGAAGAAAAGATGTCATATAACGATAGAGTCTTTCCAGTACATTCTTGCTATTAAGACTCCCGTGCAAGAGCACAGGGGTTGGGAAACATAGAAAATGCACAGATTTATACTTCAAGATGTACATCAACTCGACATGTCATTACCCTACCAAGGAATTCAGTGGCTCTGCTGGTACCACCTTTAGATGCAGGCAGGCGGGGATTCCCTTTAAAGGCTCTGCTCCGGCCCTTCTCCAGCTGTGTTTCTACATCTGAGGAGGAGACCATTAAGCCAAGAAATGCGTCCACCTGGAGGTGACTGTACCCCTTCAGACCCCACATCAGGTACCCAGGAGCCAGTATTCCCTACCCAAACAGCCCTAAGCCACTTCCAGAGCCTGCAGAAGCTTCTCCTCTACATCCTGAGATGTACGTCCTGGACCTGTGGAATAGCCAAGAAATGACTGTTTTGGAGGCAAGAGAGTGAAGACGGAGTTTGGACATGGGGGCTGAGTGTTTGTGGAATGGAGGGTACCCGGCACTGTAGGGCTGCAGGGGCCACGGGAGGCAAAGGCGGAAAGGCTGCTCCACGTGGGGACCCGCTCTCTCTGACCTGCCTTGTTCCAGCAAGGAGCTCTGAGAAGTCTCAAAATTCTCAATTCAAACTGGGTCTTCCAAGTTGTTGTGATAGTATATTTGTCAAGGTGAAAGGATACAACGCTTTTAGTTCACCGTTTGTTAGCTTTTTAACTTTTATATATTTAGACATTTGGTGTTTGGGTCTCCATGTGTGGCCTTCTCATGGGCGCTACAAATATTAAAATTGGTCCCCGTTCCCCATTTAATATGGAATCCAAGTCAAATCAGCTTGGCCTGACTTTTAAGGCCTTTTACTATTTGGTTTTTCTCTAATCTTACCTCCCACTACTTTTCGGCAGGAATCTTCTATCTGTCAAACCCGTCAATCCACAGCCCAGGCTCAGCCACATCCTTTTCTCTGTGCTCAGGTTCACATTATTTTTCTCCTCTGAAAGGCCTCCATTTCTGCCTTGCATTATATGGCCAACCTACTGTTTCATTAGGACCCAGCTCAAGCCTCACAGCCATGTCTCCTCCCTCTGGACTCTTCTAACAGCTTTTGTCTCAGCCATTTATTGGCACTCAAAGTGTGCAACTGTGTGTGGCCATTTTTCCTGTGATGCACAAGGTGTGGCTATAAGATAAGGAGACATAAATATGCAAGCTTTCAAACCAGGACAGGGGACAGGAAAAAAAAAGAGTCACCAAAGAATCAGGAGAATGTAGTTAGACAGCTACTAAGGGAACAGATGTCAACATTGTCAATAAGCTGAGACAGGTCACCGGGAAAGAGACCCAAAAATAGACCATTCTTCCAGGAGGAAAGAGGTCTTTTGTAACCACTGAGAGAATAGCAGATTGTGTGAGCAAAAGCAACACTGTAGTGGGAAAAAGAAGAGATGAGAAAGTGGAGACAGCAAATATACTTTTATTAATTTATTTAGAGACTGGGCCTCAATCTATGACCCAGGTTGGAGTGCAGTGGTAAGGTCACAGTTTACTGCCGCCTCAACCACCCAGGCTCAAGCCATCCTCTCAGTCCCCCCAATCCCTGCCAATAGCTGGGACTATAGGTGTGTGCCACCACATCTGGCTAATTTTCTGTATTTTTTGTAGATATGGGAGTTTCATTCTGTTCCCGGCTGGTTTTGAACCCCTGGGCTCAGGCAATCTTCCAAACTTGGCCTCCCAAAGTGTTGGGATTACAGTTATGAGCCACAGTGTCCAGCAGCAAATAGACTTCAATGTTTCTTAAGAAGGGTGATTCCTATGAGAAAGGAGAAGGTAGTTTGGGTGGAAGAGATTGGGTGGCTTTGTTCTGTTCAAAGGATGTGTGAGACTATGTGGGAGAAAGAATTTAGGTTAGAGGAAGAAATTAATAATGGGGAAAGAATAGCTGAATAAAATCTGGGAATGGCTGAGACAGTGCACAGGTGCAGGGGTTAAACTTGAGGAGAAAGGACACTTCTTACTGTGGGTAAGGGACTGAAGAAGGGAAGATGAATGAAGCTACAGGATAGGCATAATAATGAAAAGACTGGACTTAAGTGTGAAGCCATTGGCTGCCATTATAGAGGAAAGGCTAGGAAAGCCGTATTTTCTGGGGCCAGGCCCAGATTTCACATATTTAAGTATAACAGTCTTCACTTATTCCTTTCACATTATTCAGTGCCCTGCGTGTGCCAAATACTACTGGGCACTGGGGTCTGTAAAGGTAGGACTTTTCATGTAATTTTGGAACTTGTTATGTTGGTAACTCGAGATCTACTTTTTACTCTTCTGGAAGGCTGTAAGTAGAAATAAATACAGTCATCAGACGAGTCCTTTGTGAGACCAGATGTCCCGGGTCGGGGTTTGAAAAACATGGGCATCTTAACAATGGTGCCCTGTTTAAGGTGCAGAGGGAGGAGAGGCCAAAATCGGGGAAAGGAATTAAACGGAGGTTTAGACGCGGGTAACCGGAGTGGGTGGGCAACCTGGAAGATGGGAACCCCCTGCGCACTTCAGACAACGCTGTAACCAAGGGTAACCGCGCCTCGGTTTACACCGGTGTGAAGAGCAGCCTTTTCCCCAAACCAGGTGTATCTACGGCGGCCTGGCTGGACCACACACAAACCAAGCACGTCGGCCCCGCCGCCAACGTCCACTGCCTCCTACTAGTTCAGGTCACTACGGCCTTTGCTCAGTTTATTAAGGAGGGGCGGAGAAGGGGCGGGGCGCATCGCCTTTCTTCTTTTGCAATTGGTCGTAGTAGACTCCGGGGCCTGCCTCCCGTCCCGCCGCCGACAGGCTGCCAGGACTGTCACTCGAGTAGCTGCCGCTGCCGCCCCCGCCCCCTGCCGCGGCCCCGCCCCTCGCCGTGGCTGGGATCTCGCGGGAAGAGCTGCGGGCACGGCGGTGGCTCGGTCTCCCTGGCGCGGAGCGGGAGGGCTTTTCTCACACAAGCGCTTCCTAGCTGAGAGGCTGGAGCTGCAGCCCCGCAGGCCTGAGCCGTCCCTTGCCTGCCGTCTCCTTCCCTTTCTCAGGGCTCCCTGGTCTGCTCGCCCTCCGACGCTGCTCAGGTTAGAAAGCGCGGAGCGCGTCGCGGCTGAGAAGCGGTCGGGGAGCGGGGACACGGAACGGCCGGGGCAGGCGGGCTCCTGACGGGGGCGGCTCCGGGGGTGCGCGGCGCTGCCTGGTGGGCGCGAGGCTTGCCGGTGTTTGGGAGTACGGGGGGCGAGAGGGCGGTGCAGTGGGATCCGGGCGCGGGCGCCCAGGGGCGGTGTTAGCGGGTGCTGGAGCTCCAGAGGTGAGGGGGCAATTTCTTAGGGGTCCTGGGGGCTCTTCCGGCTTGAGGTGGGGGTGGGTGGCGGCACTCGGGGTCCCGGGTCTTTGACGTTGAGGGAGATTTATTAGGGTCTTGGGCTTCTTTGAGGAGGTGTCGCGGGGTTCCGGGACAAGGGGTCCTTTTATCCGGGTCCCGAGCTCTTTGGGGGCAGAGAATGCAGTTTAGCAAGCTTTACACCGGTGTAATCCCTGCCTCTGGAGGCAGACCGTTAGGGTCTTGGGGGTTCTTTGAGCGGACGTGAGCGTCAGTTTCGCATTGCTGGGATGAAGAAGCGGGGTGTCCGGGTTCTGGGGACAGGGGTCTGTTCATCGGTGTCTCCGAGAGCTGTGGATCCGCTCCACGGGGGCCGGGGCCGCCTTCCGGGGTTGTTGGGGGCTGAGGGTGTACGGCGGCGACCAGCGTCTGTACCGGGGTTTCTGCTTTGCCCAGAGGGGGGCGGTAACTTGGCATGGTCTCCAGTCTTTTGGAGGCGACGGGGCGAGTTAGCTGGTCCCCGGGCGATCTCTCGGGGTGGGCGCGGCTCAGTGGGCGCTGGGTCCACTGTGGGCGGGAGAGGGCTTTAGTGCCACCGCGAGCCCGCCCAGTCTGCGGCTGGGCAACATCCTGAAACGTTTTGGTTCAGGTCTCCTTCTCTCTGGATGAGGTTTACTCAGTGCTTAGTTGGACGATTGATCGGTGTTGTTGCCTAGTTGAAGAAGCAGCGCATTTGTTCTGCCGTTTTCTTTTCTCTGCCCCGGGATCCCTGTGGGGCCACGCTGGTCTCGCTGGGGCTCAGGGAGCTAGAGTGGCAGCACCTTAGGTGGGCATTTGGTCTGCAGGTTCTTTAAGAGGCTAGTGTCCGCAGGTTGAGCGTGGAGACAGCTCCTGAGCAACTGGAATCTGTTGAGGGTAGGGAAGACTGATTTTGGCTTGCTTTTCTAAGTGGCGGTCTGCCTTGCTGATCCTGCATTATTAGATCTGTTCTGAAGTCTTGCCTGAGTGAGTGTTAGGCAGTCAGGTAGTGCTGGAAAGCGTGTTCTGTCTGGCGTCTTTCTGTCCTTTGAAAAGCATTTGTCGAGAGGGTTAACTTCGAATTCAACTTCCAGAAAACAATGGAATTTGAAATCTCAAAGCTAGAGCTCTGCAAAAGCGTTTTCTGTGACCTGTAAGGATGGTTAATCGAGGTCTTCAAGAGAATCTTACTTAGCAGTTTTATTGTATTGTAAAAGTGTATTTAGCCTTGGATATTACAGAGGTTTTGGTAACTAGCGCAGGCTTGGGCGAGATTTAAATGAAATGATATGTATTTATGTGTATTGGTTAAAAAAAATTGTATAGGACAGAAAGCCTGTGGGTTTGCCTGACATTTCTTTTGGTTAGTTGCTCTATCACAGAGGCCTGTATATGAAATTTAATGTGGTAGGCAGTGAAGTCCGTATACAGAGCTATTCTGTAAATGTGTAATCTGGGGATAACAGACAAATATGAGTATACCAAACCAAATAATTTTGCCTGCCTTAGTTTTTCTTCGTGTCAGTTTTTTTGTTTTTTTTTTTTTTTTTTTTTTTTTTTNTTCTTGCTTTTTGGTTTGTTTGTTTTGAAACAGGGACTGGTTCTGCCTCCCAGGCTGGATTGTGACATCGCTGTCATGGCTCACTGCAGCCTTGACCTCAGGAGCTCAAGCATCCCTCCCAGTTCAAATTCCCATCCCCACCCCCAGTGGGGTAGCTGGAATTACATGGCATTTGCTTGACTAATTTTATTTATTTATTCAGTTAATTAAAGACCAGGTCTTGTGCTGTTGCCCAGGCTGGTCTTGAACTCCTGCCTCAAGTGATCTTCCAGCCTCAGCCTCCCAAAGTGCTGGGATTTATAGGCATGAGTCAACGTGCCAGTCCTCTTAGACATACTTTTTAAAAAGATGTCATTTCTTCTGATCTGACAGATTAGGGATAATGTACTTAATTTTGGAATTTTTACGTCATTTTGAAAAACAAGGGAATCCCACACAGCAATATTTAATACTTTGAAGGGACTAACATAAGTTTTGTTGTTGTTGTTATTCAGACCAAAATAACCTGGTTGACTTTTTACAACTGTCACAACTGATTGCTTGAGCAGATTTTTCGATTGGAATGACAGCCCCCAAATCCTTAAGCAGATCTTATTTTTCCTGACTATTTTTGGGAGAAAAAGAACAAATTAAGCAGGTTTCAGGAACTTTTTTTTTTTTTTTAAAAAGAGCTTTCATGATTTCTAAGTAAGGCATTGACTGATATGTCAACAAATATTTGATTATTTGCTAGGTGTCACAGCTTTGGAGATACACTGATTAAAGCTGTCATGTGACTTTCCTCTCTAAGTCAACAGAGAGAGGAAGACAACAAATACATACAGTTAAAAAATTGTGATGCTGCTAAGGAAGAAATACACAGGATACTTGAGATTCAGCTCTTCTTTTTTTTTTTTAATAACCCCTGAATGATAATACAATTGATATCTGTTGTGATCATCAGAAACCAAAGCAAAATAGTTAACTGTCTTCTTAATTATTAAAGAAGAAATGATCAGTAGAGTTTTAGGTGTTAAATATATGTTGACTGTTTGTAGATGCTTGTGCTGTGTAAGCATACAAAAGTCTATAAGGATACACATCAGACTTAACCATGTTTGGATGATTCTTCAGGAGGGAGCTGCAGAGGAATAGAAGACAGTGGTTTAGTTTTATAGTTTTATATTACTTGAATCTATTTCAATGAACAGGCATTACTTTTAAATACCAGTTATAGAAGCCCCCAAATTAAAACATTTCAGTCACTATGCAAATTGGTGAAATGTACAGTATTTATAAGGCTTTTGTCAATGTTACCACTTCCACCTGTGTATACTAATGAAGGAAAAGAGTATTTCAAGTATCTGAAAATTATAAGGGGGTGCAGGGTGGGGTGGTGGCACTGCAAAATAAGAAAAGACATAGACCTAAGGAAAATGTTAAAACATTTTAAGGTTGTTGGATATTTAGTTATGTAAAGATAAATTAATTTTAGGACTTTCTTTTATCAAATTTAATTGTTTCCTGAGTTGGAAAAAGGAAATCTTTAGATTCCTAGTGGAGAATAAGGTGGGGGAATAGGTATTCTTATTGTGATACAGGCTTCAGGAAGTTTCTTTTTGTCAAACATATACACATCCAATAGATACATTTTGCTTGTGAAGCATACAAACCATAAAAATAGTTTTATAGTTTCATTATTACACTGCTGAAAATGACAGTACCAAAGTGACAAAGTGTCTTTTGAATTATCATTCAGAGTTCTAGAATCATAAATGTGATATACTAAAGCAGTTTCTAGAAAGGAACACTGTGCTACTCATGGTGTATCCTTGGATAATTCCTTAGTCTTTCAGGGCCCCAGTTTTCATATATACACATATGACTTATACATACATACATTAGATAGATATATATTTTTTTGTTTTAATCATATATACATATATAACATATGTATGCTATATGTTGTATACATATATATGAATATAATATGTATAATACATAAAATATGTATAAAGGATATATAAACACACACACATCTATACATAGAGTTTTTATATTGCAAGTCTGCAGTATTATATGTACAAAAAGGAAGAGATACCTTAAGAATAGCTAGTTCTCAGGATACAAATAGTTCCATGTAATTTTTACATATTATACCTAATTTTAGAAGCCTCTTCTTTTTAAAGATACATGGCAAGTATTTAATTCCAGAATATAGATTCATGTAGGTAGATGATTTTCTTTGTATAATTTAGCTTTATCTGTTAGAGCATTATTATTTTTAGTTCTGATCCTTGGTTCTGTAGTAGATTATCTATATGATAATATGTCCTTATTTAACTCTGGATATAGAATGAGGTCTCTAGTGGTTGTCTCCAGACTTGACCCCCTTTCATCCATCCTTACACTACTGCCAAGGTGATTTTTCTAAAGTGCAAGTCTTTTTTTTATCTTTGCTTATTTTATCATCATTTATATTTCAACTTTTAAGTTCAGGGGTACATGTGCAGAATGGGCAGGGGGGTTTGTTACACAGGTAAATATGTGCCATGGTGGTTTACTGCACAGATCATCCCATCACCCAGGTATTAAGCCCAGCATCCATTAGCTATTCTTCTCTTCCTGATGTTCTCTCTCCCCACCCCTACCCTTCTTTCTTAAAGCTGGTTCTTTATCAGCCTCAACTCTCTATCATTACAAGGCCTTTCATCATCTGGCTCATCTTATGCATTTCCCCCACCATAAATCTCCAGTTCCACCTGTACTAATACGAGCGGTTTACTGAATGAGCCATGCTGTTTCCTGACTCAGAGCCGTCACATATGTTCTTTCTACTGTTTAGAATGCTTTTCCTTCTATTGTCTTGCTGGCAGAGTATACTGATTTTTCAAGGTACAACATAAGCACTGTCTGCCTTTTTTCTTTTTTTTAGTTATCACGTTTTCTTTTTTTCTTTCTTTACTGTCTGCTTTTTAAGTCTTCTGGTCCTTCCTCTTCCCAACCCTAGGTGTTACTTACTCACTGTATCATGTTTCACATCATTCATTCTCTTGTGTTTACTAATGTGTTGTAATTATGTCTCTCTTTCCTCTTGGACTCAAAGGCAGGTTTATATTTGTCTTACTACTTTTTGAATTCCTGTTGTTTATTTATACATAATTGGCTATCATTACATGTTTGAACTCTAAATACCAAGATTGATATGTTCATAATGTCAATGAGTTAAACTCAAATCTCAATCTTGTCCTGTTTTCCTAAAATTTGGGGGTTTCTAAAGTATCTTATTCTCTTGCCCCATGACCACAAACTGATATGAGAATGGTAGTTCTTAGCTTTGTGTTTAAGAAGTAAGATTTCTAGCACTTTAAGAGGTGAGGGTTACTCTGTTAAACTTGTGGAAAAGTCTTATGGAATTTTGAGGCAACTACTAATCCTTATCTTCAAAATTGCTAGGAGAGATATTAACTAGTTTGTGTGTTTTAAATCTTGAATCTCATCTCATTATTAGGTAGATATTTTACCTGGGCTGCTTTGTACTTAGAAAATGATAGTAGCTGATGTGTGCAGGTTTTTACATAGGCTTTAATAATTGCTTTACATACATTGACTTTAATTTTCAAAACATATCCTGAACATTTAATAACTTGCTCAGTGTTATTATCTACTAAGATGCAGACTATGACTAATCTAGGCCTGACTGACTCTAGACTCTATGCTTTTTCTACTACACTGCTTTCTGAATATGACTGCTTATTCAGTGTTTAAAATTATTAACAGATATTTAATTCATTTTGTAAATTGAAGAAGTAGGTTCTACGGTTTATCCATTCAGTTCTTCCAAAAAAGCTAAAGTAGACAATTTGAGATTGGTTGGACTTTAGAGACCATTTAATCCAACTCCTTCCTTTAGCATATGAGGAAACACATATGCAAGAGTGGTGGCATGGTGTGCTCAAGATCACATGACTAGTTGGTCTATAAGATTTTCTTTGTTAAGCTGGTTGTGAACAGTGGTGTTATAAAACTGAAAGGGATACCAGATGCCTGATTTTACCCCAAGGGAAAAATGAAGCCTAGAATGGCTTTTTAGAAAAGTGATGCTGAGGATCTGAGAGCCTTACGGACATGGATCAGAGAAAATCCTGACTTTGGATCATGACACGTGGAGACATGGCAGAGCCTTTACTCACATGGTTCCCTAATCTTGGCCTCTTTCCTTCCACTTTTTCTTTTAAAAAATTTGTCCACAGTTGACTGATCTTATGCCTGCCAGATTGTTAGAGCATCAGCCTTGCCAGTTATCATTTAAGTGCCAACTATGGGCCAACTAATAGGAATACAGAAATGCGTGAAGTCTAGTCACTACCCTGACGAGGCTTGGTCTGTTTGGGAGGGGGAGGCAGTATAGATCAAATTGCAAGGTAGTATATAAAGATACCAAGAGTAATACAGCTTTAGCAGCTCAGAAGATTAGATAAATGTGGGCTGGGTTAGTGGTTACAGAAATGTCTATATAGAAGAGTTTCTACTTAATTCTTTAAATGAAGAGTTGGAATGGTGTGGAAGGAGAAAAACACTTGGGAAAAGTTTGTTGTTGTTGTTGTTGTTGTTGTTTTTAATCTCAGCTTTTGCTAATCTTATGCTTGCTCACTTTCCTTCAGTCACACTCCTCACTGTTTCATAAGGTCTGTAACATGTTCTTTCAGATATCTGAATGTCTCCCTCCCTCACTTCCTTTAGGTCTTAATTAAAGTATTATTCTTTAGCTGAGGACTTTACTGGTTACCTTGTTCAAAATGACAATGTCTCTTCCATACATACTCTTTCTATCCTTCTTGCCTGCTTTGTTTATTTTTTTTGCTTTTCACTATCCAACATACTCTAAATTTTTATTGTCTTTCTACCTTTACTAAAAAAAAATGTAAGAGCCAGACATGGTGGTGCATGCCTGTAGTGCCACCTACCTGGGAGGGTGAGGTTGGAGGATTGCTTGAGCCCAGGACTTTGAGACCAGCCTGGACAAGATAGTGAGACCCTGGCTCAAAAGTAAGTTAAATTAAATGAAAAATGAAAAAATGTAAGACCCTCCAGGATAGGGATTTTTACCCATTTTCGTCAATGCTGTATCGTCAACATACAGAGCAGTATCTTTTACAAAGTAGGTGCTCAAATTTTTGTTAAATTAATAAGACAGTGAAACTTTAAAAGATCATTTGATCTAATACTCTCTTCTTTTCTTTCTTTCTTGCTGGCAGGCATGGAGAAAGAGGAACTTTCCATTCCATCTGTATCATTTTTTTCTCTTTGATACTGAGTTTTGCACTTGTTGTCCAGGCCGGAGTGTAATGGCTTGATCTTGGCTCACTGCAACCTCCGCCTCTCAGGTTCAAGTGATTCTCCTGCCTCAGGCTCCCGAGTAGCTGGGATTCCAGGTGTGTGCTACCACGCCCGGCTAGTTTTGTATTTTTAGTAGAGACGGAGTTTCTCCATGTTGGTTAGGCTGGTCTCGAACTCTTGACCTTGGGTGTTCTGCCCACCTCAGCCTCCCAAAGTGCTGAGATTACAGGTGTGAGCTACTGCACTCTGCCCATCCATTCCATTTTTTTAAAAAAATGATAGGACTCAAGTAAAAAAACGTATACAATAAAGTACACAAATCATAAGTGTACATCCCAATGAATTATATGTAACCAACATTCAGATCAGGATAGAGAACATTTCCAGGATCGTGGAATCCTCCCTCCTCTTCTTAGTCAATGCTTAACAAAAGTTACCACTTTTCTGATCACCATCACTGTAGATTAATTGTGCTTATTCCTGAGCTTCACTTAAGTGGAATAAAATCATTCTTTTATGTCTAATTTCCTCTGTTGAACATTACATCTGTGAGATCCATGGTTTTTGTGTTAGTAATAGTTATTCTTTTTCGTTGTTCTGTATTATTTCATTGTATGAGTATCTATTTGTCTCTTCTACTGTTGACAGACATTTGGGCTGTTTCCAGTTTTTAGTTCTTAGAAGCAAAGCTACCATAAACAATTTTGTACATGTGTTTTGGTGTGCATAAAAATTCATTATTTGGCAAAGCATTTCATTTAAATATAAAATTATCTCCATATATATACATATATACACGTAATTCTTATGCTCACATGGTTCTTATCACATGAGAGATGATCATTAAATGATTAAAGATGAATTATTAACTAATCTTTTAAGGTTATTTCAGATGTATTAAAATAATTTTTTCTTTGTGCTAACAACATTGATGAAAGTCTTAGTACATAGTCTTTCTCCATACCTGATTTGTTTAAAGAATAGGAATTAAAAACATACAGTCAAAAGGTAAGACCTTAAAGAAAATTAGATATTGCCATATTGCTTTCTAGAAAGATGCTAATTTATATGCAAATATGGAACATTAGTTTTAAAAAACCTTTTGGAATTTGATAAGCAAAATATCTTTTTAAATTTGTATTTCTTTGTAAGTGAAGTTGAAACATTCTAAATTGTTTTAAAGCAATTTGATGTTAAAATATTTATAATAAAACAATTTTTAAAAGAATGCCTCAGACATTGTCTTGTAAGGCAAAAGATATTTTAACTACAATTCATGTTCTTTATTGTAGTTTTTCCTTTTAATAGATAAATTTTGAATAGTTGTTACAAAAACATACAAAATTCAGAGACAGAAACAGTTGTCCCAGAGGCAGCCTTTGTTACCAGTCTTTTTATGTATACTTCTAAAGATATTATAGACTATGGATATATATGTATATGTGTATAAATGTGTGTATATGGGTATGTGTGTAAATGTATGTATATAATATGTCAGTGTGTGTTCATATATGTGTGTAGTGTGTGTATATATGTGCCAAAACATTAGATGAATTATGGAAACCATTCATTAAAATACTGTCTGGTTTAGATGTGATATTGTGTACCATTTTGTGTACTAAAAATTAGAAAGGGTCTAGCTATGATTAGTAGCTGGCTAGTGGCCCAGGAGGAAGAAAAGCAGGGTCTGGCTATTGGATCAGTTCTTTGACAGTAGCACTTCTGTTTATGGTGATGATTCTGTAGTACTGTTCCAAAGTGAAAAGCCAAGTTTTTGAAAATTAGACAGATGATACCTGAAAGATACTCTTTAAATGTTGTAAAGCTATTTGGAAGTATTTACGAGAACGAAACTTTATTTAAGCATTTTAGGATTTATTTGCTTGACAGTTATAGTTTTAGCATAATTCCTATGACTACTGTTTAACAGTGAAAATTTGAGCTTGAATAATTGCAAATAAAATTCTTCATTTTCTTAAACTTTTATTTACCTAATTTAAAAACCCGTCAGCCTCAATATAAACATATTTTAAAAATATTTTAAGACATTTTCATGATAATATATAGTAGTAGTTTGTCTCATACAGAAAATATTTTTGAGCTTGACTGGAATGTCACTGTTTTAAATAAATGGTTTGAGCAACAAGAGTCAAAAATTTTAATTGGATTCTGCAGGGTTTTAATGGTTTAGGGAAAAGATATTTACTTTTGGGATAGATTCTTTTTAAGGCCCCTATTTCAAAAACTAAAATTTGGGGATAACTATTGTTTACTGAATACTAACTCATTGATGTAGTCAAGGGTAAGTTAGGGGTATTATAAGAATTCCTGTTTACTGGAATTCATGTCTCCTACTAAGGATAGGGTATAAAACTCTTAAGGGCTGCTGAAAGAATTTATACCTGATTGTGGATGGTGATCTTTGGGTAATTTGAAGAAACAATTTGTCAGAGGGAAGAGATCATCTTGATTTTTAAAAAATATTCAATTTTGAAATAGTTATATCTTTATAGGAGAATTGCAAAGATAGTACAGAAAATTTCCATATGCTATCTACCATTCACTCAGCTTTCTCTAATGTTAACGTCTTATGTAATCTTGTCATATTGATCAAAACTAAGAAATTCATAGTTTTTAAAAGGTAATTCAGTTAACCTTTTTTTTTTTGAAGACCTACTATGTAGAAACGAGTATTTTGGCTGCTGAAATACGTACAAGATGGGAAAAACAAGTACAGTTTACAAATAATGACAATAGACTGATGAGCTTGGTGTCATTCCTTGAACAAATTCTTAAACAGATTATTGAACACGTGTCGTTGGTACTTACAAAAGAAGGCACTGACCACTAGGAGCCATCATGGGTTCACAAAGAACAAGTCATGACACCTAGCTTCACTTTTTTTCTCATAGGATAAGTAAACTATTAATAGTAGGTATATCAGAAGATGTTTTGGCCATGGTGTATATAGAATTATTACTACATTTATTGGATTTTAAATTATGTGCTGGGCACTGGATTACGTGCTTTTACATAGGTTGTCTCATTAAGTTGTTGTTTTACAGATGAGGAGAGGAACATACAGTATATATGTATATATTATGCATATAGCATTTGACATCCTCTTATGATATCGTTTTAGACTAGATGGAAAATGTGGTCTGAATAGTTACATAGATAGGTGGATTTGTAATTGATTACATGTCCATATCCGGAGCTTGATGATTACTGGGCTCATATTAAAATTAAACTGCAGTACATTCTTAGTGGTGTGCCTCAAGAAGCTATTGTGTCCTATTTAAGATTTTTATCAGTTACTCTCAAAATTGTGAGGGAATGCTGGTATATGTACAGAATCAGGATCTTTACTCGCTCTTACTGCCTAATTTCTAATAGAAAGACTGTATTAAGAAAATACTTGTTATGAAATGTGTTACAAGATTTTATATTTGTTGTGTAGATATTTAATAAATACAGGCCTGTAAATGAATTTTTTTTTTTCAGAAGTCTACATAAATACAAGGTGGGAAACTTGGAGGGCTAACAGCAGTAGATGTGTGTTTGTTTTAAGCAGAGGTGTGTGGTTGGGTGTGTCTCCTTATTTGTCTGTAGTTGGTGAGTCAGTGGCTTTTTATAACTGTCCCCAAAACTAACACCTGCTTAAACTACATTATTTTGAAGCATATTGTCCAAAATAGTTGATTATTCTTTTCGACTCAGCATCTTGCTTAGTTCTGTTCTATTTGCCACATTTTAAGGTAGGCATTGATAAACAATATAGTGAGAGGAGAGTAATCAGAATGAAGCAGTGTCTTGAAACAGGTAGTTGCAAAGTAATTGAAACATTTGAGGTTTTTTAGCATGGAAGAAGGAAGATTTGGGGTATATGATGATACTTTTTGAATTGGGTAATTGGATGATCTTTAATGTTCTTCCTGACTCAAATCTGGGATTTATTTTTTTATTTTTTATTTTATTTTATTTTTATTTTTTTCTTATTCTTTAAGTTCTGGGGTACATTTGCAGATCGTGCAGATTTGTTACGGGAGATTGTACAGATTCGTTACAGGAGATCGTGCAGATTTGTTGCATAGTTATACACGTGCCATGGTGGTGGTTTGCTGCATCCATCGCGTCATCATCTACATTAGGTATTTCCCCTAATGCTATCCCTCCCCAGTCCCCCATCCCCCAGACTCTGGTGTGTGATGTTCCCCTCCCTGTGTTCATGTGTTCTCATTGTTTGACACCCACTTATGAGTGAGAACATGTAGTGTTTGGTTTTCTGTTCTTGTGTCAGTTTGCTGAGAATAGTGGTTTCCAGTTTCATCCATGTCCCTGTAAAGGACATGAATGCATCCTTTTTTTACGGCTGCATAGTATTCCATGGTGTATATGTGCCACATTTTCTTTATCCATTCTCTCATTGATGGGCATTTGGGTTGGTTCCAAATCTTTGCTATTGTGAACAGTGCTGCAGTAAACATAAGTGTGGATGTGTCTTTATAATAGAATGATTTATAATTCTTTGGGTATATACCAAGTAATGGGATTGCTGAGTCAAATGCTATTTCTATTTCTGGATCCTTGAGGGATTGCCACACTATTTTCCACAGCAGTTGAATTAATTTACAGTCCCACCAACAATGTAAACATATTCCTATTTCTCCACATCCTCTCCAGCATCTGTTGTCTCCTGATTTTTTAATGATTGCCATTCTAACTGGCGTGAGGTGGTATCTCAGTGTGGTTTTGATTTGCATATCTCTAATGACCAGTGATGATGAGCTTTTCTTCATATGTTTGTTGGCTGCATAAATGCCTTCTTTTGAAAAGTATCTGTTCATATCCTTTGCCCACTTTTTGATGGGGTTATTTTTTTCTTGTAAATTTATTTAAGTTCTCTCTAGATTCTGGATGTTAGCCCTTTGTCAGATGGGTAGATTGCCAACATTTTTTCCCATTCTGTTGATTGCCAGTTCACTCTGTTGTTAGTTTCTTTTGCTGCGCAGAAGCTCTTAAGTTTAGTTAGATTCCATTTGTCTATTTTGACTTTTGTTGCCATTGCTTTTGGTGTTTTAGTTATGAAGTCCTTGCCTGTGCCTATGTCCTGAATGGTATTGCCTAGGTTTTCTTCTAGAGTTTTTATGGTGTTAAGCCTCATGTTTAAATCTTTAATCCATCTAGAGTTAATTTTTGTATAAGGTGTAAGGAAGGGATCCAGTTTCAGCTTTCTGCATATGGCTAGCCAGTTTTCCCAACACCATTTATTAGATAGGAAATCCTTTCCCCTTTGCTTGTTTTTGTCAGGTTTGTCAAAGAGCAGATGGTTGTAGTTGTGTGGCATTCTTTCTGAGGCCTCTGTTCTGTTCCATCGGTATAGATCTCTGTTTTGGTACCAGTGCCATGCTGTTTTGCCTTGTAATATAGTTTGAAGTCAGGTAGTGTGATGCCTCCAGCTTTGCTTATTTTGCTTAGGATTGTCATGGCTATGCGGGCTCTGTTTTGGTTCCATATGAAGTTTAAGGTGATTTTTTTCCAATTCTGTGAAGAAAGTCATTGGTAGCTTGGTGGGGATAGCATTGAATCTATAAATTACTTTGGGCAGTGTGGCCATTTTCATGATATTGAAGAGGTGAGTCTTGCTCTGTTGCTTAGGCTGGAGACAATGTGAACAGAGTAAACATTCACTCACTGAGGCACTTAAGCATAGATTGAGTAGGGTTTAATCAAGCTATCCTCTAAGAATTTTTCCAATTCCAACCTTTCAAACATTTTCTTCATTGGTTGTAATTCCAATTGGCAAAACTTCTTGGCCACTTATTCACACTTATTCATAATAGTTATGGCTTCATATAATATCAGATGCTATTAGGGAAAAGGATACCTTCCTGATAATCAAAATCTGAAATTAGAATATGAAATAATTTATTTTTTTTGAGACAGGGTCTCACTCTGTCACCTAGTCTGTCGTGAAGTGGTGTGATCTTGGCTCACTGCAACCTCTGCTTCCTGGACTCAAATGATCCTCCAGCGTTAGCTTCCCAGGTAGCTGGGACTACAGTAGTGTGTGCCACCACACCCAGCTAATTTTTGTATTTTTGTAGAGATGGGGTTTTGCCATGTTGCCCAGGCTAGTCTTCAACTCCTGAGCTCGAAGTGATTTGCCCACGTTGGCCTCTCAAAGTGATGGGATTACAGGCGTTAGCCACCTCACTGGCCTTAGATGATTTTAAAAATGTTTATTCACAATTCCAAAGGAAATAAGATTTTAGTCTTGTTTTAGAAAGGTTACATTTCTAAAATTTACAAATTACTATTTGAAGTTGCTTTTAAAGATGATGGCCTAAGTATTATTAAATTCAGATGCTTGTGGTTTCTCTTCTGTGTATCTTAAAAAAAGTTAATGTCAAAAATGGAAACCACTCATGCCTGTAATCTCAGCACTTTGGGAGGCCGAGGTGGGCAGATCACTTGTGAGACCAGCCTGGCCAACATGGTGAAACCCTGTCTCTACTAAAAATACAAAAATTAGCTGGGCTTGGTGGCAGATGCCTGTAATCCCAACTACTTGGGAGGCTGAGGCCGCAGAATCACTTGAGCCCAGGAGGTGGAGGTTGCAGTGAGCCGAGAT
>NW_016107359.1:2143249-2204218 GCF_001604975.1 Cebus imitator
AAAAAAAAAAAAAAAAAAAAAAGGAAACCAATGATTATTAACTTCTAAATGATTCAGTTGTTTAAATCCAAAATGGAATCATAAACTGTTTTATTCACATAAATCAAGAGCTTATACAAATCAAGAGCTTTTTTTGGCCTTCATGACCTCATATTTTTTTTATCCTGAGAATACTCTCTTTCTTTAAGCCCATCTGAAGCCTAATTTTCAGGACTTCCCCATGATCCATTTTTTAAAGTCATCTCAGGTTCCTCTATCTAACACTAATAATTTTCTTTCTTTTCTAACAGTTTGGTAATTTATTAGTACTATATCATATACTGTTACTAATTGCTTTGTAATATGTAACATTAAAAAAAAACCAGCATTATAAGTCCCTTGAGGACTCTTTCACTGGGGCTTGAAAACTATTTAATGAAATTAAAATTGAGAGACTCAGTTGTTGAATTTTAGCTAATATTGAAACAGTAGCACAGAAAAAAGCCTATGTGGAATTTCCGTGTTTAGTTTCTGCCTTTTTCTTCAGCAATATGATCTTTTTTTTTATTGCATTTTAGGTTTTGGGGTACATGTGAAGAACATGCAAGATTGTTGCATAGGTACACATATGGCTGTTTGATGTACTGCCTTCCTCCCTATCACCTATATCTGGCATTTCTCCCCATGCTGTCTCTCCCCAACTCCCCACCCCCTGCTGTCCCTCCCCTATTTCCCCCCTACAGACCCCAGTGTGTGATGTGCCCCTCCCTGGGTCCATGTGTTCTCATTATTCAACACCCACCTATGAGTGAGAACATGCAGTGTTTGATTTTCTGTTCTTGTGTCAGTTTGCTGAGAATGATGGTTTCCAGGTTCATCCCTGTCCCTACAAAGGACATGAACTCATCGTTTTTGATGGCTGCGTAGTACTCCTTGGTGTATATGTGCCACATTTTCCCTGTCCAGTCTGTCATTGATGGGCATTTGGGTTGATTCCAGGTCTTTGCTGTTGTAAACAGTGCTGCAATGAACATTCGTGTGCATGTGTCCTTATAGTAGAACGATTTATAATCCTTTGGATATATACCCAGTAATGGGATTGCTGGGTCAAATGGAATTTCTATGTCTAGGTCCTTGAGGAATCGCCACACTGTCTTCCGCAATGGTTAACTACTTTACACTCCCACCAACAGTGTAAAAGTGTTCCTATTTCTCCACATCCTCTCCAGCATCTGTTGTCTCCAGATTTTTTAATGATCGCCATTCTAACTAGCATGAGGTGGTATCTCAATGTAGTTTTGATTTGCATTTCTCTAATGACCAGTGATGATGAGCATTTTTTCACATGTTTGCTGGCCTCACGTATATCTTCTTTTGTAAAGTGTCTGTTCATGTCCTTTGCCCACTTTTGAATGGGCATGATCTTTATTTTTGTCTTCATCTGATGTATTATGAAATTTACAATTATAATATACCCACTTTAAAATTGAAAAATAAGAAAAAGAATTTTTCATCATCCTCACATTCTTAATATCACTATCTCCTAAATTTTGGAGTTTCCCTTTTTTTGTTTTTCAATGCATATGCCAATGTCTTTGTCATTAGCCCTCAAAAGTGGCAAATAATTTTAAAATGCCTATTTCAAAATGAAATTTTTTATGAGAAATAAAGGTCAGGAGATACATTATAGTAAATGTACTTACTGTACCTCCGTGGTGTACTTTTTACTTTGTTGTATTAATATGAACACCAAAAAGTTTAATGAGTAAAATAGAATATATTTTAAAATGTTTGTTTGAGAACTATGTCTGTGACAACATCTAATTGAGCTGTTGATTAATTGTCATCAGCTTCATTTTCTATATTTTTCATTCCCCATACAAAATACTTGCCATACCCAATGGGTATTCCAGACTTAGCATGTTTAAAAATCAAGGTAGCATTGCTGTATTTTGTGTTGATTGGTTTTGCTCAGGGAAAGTTTGGGTCCATATCAGAGATCTGTTTGCCTTCTTCACTGAATCTAATGACTTCCTGTTATATGATAGGCTTTCACTGCTTCTTCATCTGGGAGCATCTCTGCAATGTAAATTGCTATTTTCCAGTTATTTTAGTTAAATAAAATTTCTGAAGACGCTCAGGAAATGTGTGAATTTGCTGAGTATAACCTTTGGACCCTTGAGTAGAAAAATATCATATCACAACGTAGGGAGGTGAGTTTACTGGCTGGGAAATCTTAGATTGTACTTTGTTATGTAACACTATTCACTTTGATTTTAGAAGCTACATGTGCATTATATACTAGTGCTATATCTCTCAAGTAATTGAAATAATGAAAAATGGATAATCCAGAGCCATTTTATATTTGACGTGGGATGTGATTATATGCATTACCACATATGAAAGCCTAGAAGGAGTTAATTTTTGTGGTCTAGTAGTTTTCAGTGGAAGTTTTTTTTTTTGGTTTTTGTTTTTAAGACAGGGTCTCATTCTGTTGCCCAGGCTGGAGTGCAGTGGTACGATCTCTGCTCACTGCAGCCTACACCTCCTGGATTCAAGCAGTTCTCCTGCCTCAGCCTCTAGAGTAGCTGGGACTGCAGGTGCACAATTCATATAACCATAACAACAACAACAAAAAAGGAGCACTTCTCCATAACCTCTAAGACACATTAGGTAAAAAAAATAAGTTGCAGAGCAGTGTTTATGGTGTGCCGCTGATACTGTTGTAAATAAGTTGTGTATGTGTTGGTGTAAATACACATGTATATGCACAATTAATAAACACATTTTGCTTGAAAATGCATAGACTTTTCTAGAAGGATACACAAGAAAGGGAATAATAGCTGCTGAAGAGGGACTGAAAAAAGAGACCAGGAGATTGGAAATCAAATCTCAATAAGTCTGTGATTGGGTTTGGTTGTGTACACTTTTATACTGCTTCAATATTTATTTCTTGTCAAGAGAATATTACATTGAAAAAATTTGTGGTATGTAATTATAGATTCACAGGAAGTTGGAAAATTCATGCAGTGAGGTACTATATACCCTTCAACCAATTTCAAACCCTGCTGGTAACATCTTATGTAACTCTAGTGCACTATCAAAGCTATGAAATTGTTGTTGTTACAATCCACAGACTTTATTCAGATTTCGCCAGTTTTCTAGGCGAAAACTCATTGTATGTGTGTAATTGTTTGCAGTTTCTTCACGTGTAGTCTTGACCATCACAATAAAGATGCTTCATCACATCAGAAACCCCTGTGTTATCCCTTTATAGTCATATTTTGTCATCCTAACCACTGGCAACCTAACCGCTGGCTTTAAAGAGCATATAGTCTTATAGGGAAGATAATAGAGACATACTAACAATCCAGTACAAATAACAAAACAAATGGCCATGTGCAGTGGCTCATGCCTGCAATCCCAGTGCTTCGGGAAGCCAAGGTGGGCAGATGACTTGAGGCCAGGAGTTCAAGACCAGCCTGGCTAACATGGTGAAACCCTGTCTCTACTAAAAATACAAAAATTAGCTGGTGTGGTGGTACATGCCTGTAGCCCTAGCTACTCAGAAGGCTGAGGCACAAGAATCGCTTGAGCCCAAAAGGTGGAGGTTGCAGTGAGTCTAGATTGCACCATTGCATTGCAGCCTGGGCGACAGTGAGACTCTCTCAAAAACCAAAACCAAAAACATAACAAGTGCCAAAAGAACGTATTTATTGCTTTGAGAGTTATGAGTGATTCAGTGTTAAAGAAGGATCAGAAAACTCTTGGTGGAAAGAATTATAGTATAGTTATAAGGAGAACTGGGTGTAGTTCTGATCCTGCATTAAACACCACTAACTAACTGGAAGCATAAAATAAGAAAGGTGAGATAAAGATTTTTTTTAATGATTCCTTTTAGTATAGTCTTAATACTCCGGATCACTTGGCATCATCCTTGAAGGAGGGCTCTGATTTTATTCATTTATCAAATATTTGACCGTTTTATGTCAGGGACTGCTCTAGGCTCTGTAAGTACTTCAGTGAACAAAACACACAAATATCCCTATCCTGATAAGACATACATTTTAGATAAAATTAAAATAAAATTAAAATAAATTATAAATTAAAATAAAAAAGTACATGTATAGCATGTTAGAAGATAAGTAGTAAAGAGGAAAAATAAAGCAGGGAAGGGGCAATGAAGTATGAGAGGAGTTACACTTCTCTAAAGGATGGCCCGGAAAATTCACTGATAAGGTGACTTTTAAATAACATGGAGGCAGTCAGTGAGTGAGATATGCACACAAATACAAAGCATTCTAGGACCAGGGAATAGCGAATGTCAAGTCCCTGAGGCTGGAGCATGCCTGAGGTATTTACATTTGAAGAAGCCTGTTATTGGAGTTGAGTAAAAGACTGGGTAATGCAGGATGAAGTCAAAAAAGTAATGATGGCAGTGTTGATGGGCTGGTCTTGATGCCAGGTCAAGCAGGGTCTTCTAGACCATTTTAAGGACTTCAGCTTTTAGACTAAGTGATCTATGATATAGAAAGACATTGGATGGGTTAGAACAGAATAGTGACATGGTTGGACTTTCAAAGAATTGGTCTTGCAACTGTTGAGAACTGAAGGAAAACAAGGGCAGAAGCAGTGAAACTACTTAGGAAACTGTTGCAGTAATTCAGGTGAGAGGTGATGACTTGGACCAAAATGGTAGTAGTGGAGGTGGTGAGTAATTGACATTTTGAAGTCAACAGGATTTGAAGGTCTGGGAAGTGGGGAGAGAAAAAAGGGGGAGGCACAGAGTTAACTTAAGGGTTGATACAAAGTTTTTGACCTGAGCACCTGGAAGGCTAGTTTCCCATTTGCTGTGATGGGTACAACTATGATGGAGGATTTTGGAGGAGAGAAGTTGGATCTTGGACAAAGTAAATTTAAGACACGTCTTAGGTATCTAAGTGAGATGACTGCTAAATATCTGAGTCTAGAATTTGAAGGAAAGGAATGGGCTAGAGATTTAAGTTTGGGAATTTATGAATACATGCTATTTAAATAAATCAGATTAGATGACTTCACTACCGGAGGAAGCATAGAGAGGTGAGGGTCCCAGGACTGAGATTTGGGGCACTACAACATTTAAACTTGGGGAATGAGGAACCAGCAAAGGAAACTTAGAAGGAGAAATCACTGATGCAAGAGTAAGACCAGGAGAGCATGGAATCTTGGAAGCCAATGAAGAAGATATTTCAAGAGGAGGGAGTAATGAACCTCTGTCAAATGCTGCTTGTAGTTCCAGTAAAAGGAGAACTGGTAATTGAATTGGTCACTCTAGTTTGCAATTTGGAATTCATTAGTGATTCTGACAAGAGCCAGTTTGATAGAATGGTGGAGAAATAGACTCACTGGAATGGATTCAAGAGAAAGGGAAATGAGAAATTGGAGATAGGCAGAAAGAATCATTCTTCTGAGGAATTTTGCTAAAGAGGGAAGGAGAGAAGTGGAATAGTAACTTATGGGAGATATTCCAAGAGATTTTTTGTCTTTTGTTTTTGTTTTGACGTGTTTGTAGGAGGCTGAGAAAAAAATGGAAAATTTGATGGATGGGAGAAGAGGTAGTGGTGGTTAGTGGAGATCTAGTGCATAAGTTAAAAGGTTGGGTTTTGTGTAGAGCAGAAATCATTCATGCTAGTGATGAAAGAGAAATCAGAATATGTGGCACAGATGTAGTTAGGTAGATGTGGTTGTGAAAGTTTGTAAAAGTTCTTATTGCTTCTAGTATTTTAGTAAAATTAAGGAAACAAGGTCATCAGATAGAAGTGAGGATGAGAGGGAAGGTGATGAAAGATTGAGGAGCAAAATGTATGAAATAGTTATGTTAGACAGTGGCAGAATGATTGAATCAGGAAAATAAGGTATAATTGTCAGTCAACATTATGGACCCGTTTGAGGCTCCTGGTCATGAATTTAAAAAGAAACCAGTTATCAGACATCGTGTGTGTGTGTCTGTGTGTGTGTGTGTGTGAGAGAGAGAGAGAAAGTGTGTGTGTGAGAAAGTGTGTGTGTGTGAGAGAGAGAATGAGAGTCCAGCCAGCCAGAATGATAGTCCAGCCAGCCACATGCAGCTATGTAGGCATCAACATAGAATAGTCAGAAAATTGCCTTGGTACCAACCTTAGCCAAGCAAGATTGATACAGTCAGAAGGAAGACAAGTAGTTAAGGGTATATGCAAAGGAAAGAAGTGAGTAAATGATTGAATATGGATTTAACTTGGGTAAGAAGGGGATTGAGGACAGGGAAGGTAAATGGAAGTGCAGAGGTCCTCAGATTAGTGGACTACAGGTCTGTGAGGTTGGCGGATTGTTGGAGTTAGGATATTAGAGGTAATGAGCTGGTATCAGGATGTGATGCTTAAAATGGTATTTTGAGGCTGGGCGTGGTGACTCATGCCTATAATCCTAGCACTTTAGGAGGTTGAGGCAGGCGGATCACTTGAGGGTCAGGACTTTGAGACCAGCCTGGCCAACATGGTGAAACCCTGTCTCTACCAAAAAAAAACAAAAATTAGCTGGGTGTGGTGGTGCGTGCCTGTAGTCCTAGCTACTCAGGAGGCTGAGGCAGGAGAACCACTTGAGTCCATTGAGATGTGATTGCACCACTGCATTCCAGCCTCGGTGACAGAATGAGATCCTGTCTCATATTTTGGAAGCGTTGTATTTATTAAAATTGAGAAGGTTTAAGGTTTGACTATGGGAATGAGTATAAAATAGGGTTGAGGGTAGGATCAGTGGAAGATTCTAGATTTACTGAAGGGCAAAAACTTCCTTTCTGATAACAAGAAACTGACAAGCAAGGGTTTAGAAAGGATTGTTTGTGTGGATGATGAGATTCTCAAGCATTATGACAATAATGATGTTGGAGATGGTGTAATAAGCGAGCAGCTGAAAAGCTTCAAGAAATAAGGTGGAGAGTTTGGTAGATAACTGCAATAAAGAATGGTTACGGTCTGATGATGATATTTCAGTTTGGATGTTTTTAGGAAAGAGTGAGGAATAATTGTCTGGAATGGGCAACCAGGATTGAGAAAGCTTTTAATAGAAGCTTTTAATCTGAAGAATTGAGCCACCGTTATCAGGCCCAGAGAGGCATTGAAATGAAATAATTACTTCTGGAAGCCACTTGCTGTGTGGACTGTAGACTGACACCAGGTGGCCATAAAATGCCATGTGCTAGATGCCATAACTCATACCCTATAGTTCAACAATATATAGTCAATCACTAATCAGTGATATTCCTGTAAGCCAGTGAGAAGTCCTGTCAAATAATTATGTATCTGTTTGCTCCTTGTCCCCTTTGCCTTTAAAAACCTGCTGGTAACAAAGGCTGAATGGAGCACTTCCCAAGGAAACTGGAAGTGTGTCCTAGGCTGCAGGTCTCAAACTTGGCTCAAATAAATTCTCTAAATTAATTTTACTTCTGTTTCTTCTTTTAGGTCAGTAGGATCAAGGAGGACTTACCTCACTTCCAAGCCTTGTGGTGTGAGGAGTTGGGAGGGAAAATCATAGCACTTGAGAAAGCTTCAGGGGAAATGCTGGTAATGAAGAGCAAGAATGACTTTCACTAGTAGAACCAGTGAAGAATATCCTAAATAGAGGAAACACCATAAACAGGGGCACAAAAGGTATACTGGTTGGTGTTAGAGAATAGCAGAAACTCTAGTGCAGTTTAGAACTTAAGTTTTATCCCAGCTTGATATCTTTGTAGTCATATTCCTATTAGCATCACGTAGAATTTATAGGCATTCTCTATATATTCTTTCATTTCATAAGAATAAACATCAACTCCAAGATTGAAACCAGTAGGACATGGCTTAATACTGACCCTGAACATTAATAATGATTTTTATTACAGCTTTCCAGCCATTTCTTCAATTTAGTTGTGGCTCTGGGAATGCAATGTGGAATAATGACATCTCTCCTCCCTTATAAACCCTACCTCCCACAAAGTCTTTCAGGAATATCCAAATCAGAGAAAAATCTTATATAAAAAATAAGCATAGATTTGTTCCATCTCTTTCCCAAAGTTTGTTCTAGAATTTGTTTCACCTATTTTATATTACTACATCTAAATTACCCACTAATAGACTAAGTTTTCTTAAAATATTTTTAGAAATCCAAGAGGCCATGTTGGTTCTTAAGCACCTTTTTTTGTCCATCAGCTAAGTGTATTATATCACTAATATGTTTCAGTTAGGCGTCTTTCAACTTTAGGTATCAGAAAGCCCAATTCAAACAAGCTTACACGACGAAGAAATTTATTAGCTTAACATAAGTGGAAGTCCAGAGGAAGGGCAGTCTTTAGGATTAGTCAGTCAGTACCTAATTGAAGACACCAAAGATTCAGATAATTTCTATGGTTCCACTCTGCTGTCCACAGGGCTGGCTTTATACCAGAGTGAGATTCTCAGATTCTCTTTGTAACTTGATTACCAGGAAGGAACCATATGTTCCATAAGGGGGAAGTCTGGATTCCTCCTAACAGAAAGGACAGCCTTAACCAGAGGCTAACCAGCAAACCTCTTCTCCTATCTCATTGACATGATTCTTCTTCGTATCTGAGTCAGTTTCTGGCAGTGAGGATAGATCCACCCTTGAGCTAAAATTAGTTCTCCCAGTTTTTGCCACTCAGAGTTGTGGTGTGGATATTAGAGAAGACAGTCACAATGTCTGTTTACAATGCCTGCCTTGGTTGTGTTCTAATGCTCTGAGGTTCCTTATTCATTCTTACCTGTTACATTTTATAGTGAGTTAAAATATGCTTAGTCATACTTTATTGGTTTAATTGCCATGTTCAGAGCTTTCTGTCATATAGAGTACAGCAATTATTAAGCATTCCTTTCTGCAAAAAAGGGAAAAATGTTAGAATAGTGAAAAGATTGAGGATAGTTGGCAAGTTTGAATCTGTACCTCCTTAAAATGAATAGTTTTTAACCTCTTTCATCTCCAGGTAAATTGACTTGGCTATCATTTACATAGAAACTTTAGTAATTTGATTTGTATGTCCTTTCTGTCTGTCAAAAGTTGCCTGAAGCATTGTGGTAAAGTAGAAAGTGGACAGGGTTGTGATTAAGTTTCTAATTAATTCTGGTTCCACTGCTTTCCAGATGTATGTGATCATGGGCAGATAACTCTCCTTAGACCTTCTGCTTTCTTCTCTGTAAACCTGGAGAGAGCTACCTGTCTTCTTGCCAAGTTATTTTTATTGGAGTTAGTGTAGTGAAAACTCTCAAACCATGCTTTTCCTCTACTCCCACACCACCACAAAAATAGCAACACAGAAAACTTCTGTGACCAAAGGTGTGGGGTTTTCCCCTACACACTGAGCAGTGCACACCAGTTGAGTGTCCTTCAGTTCAATTCTGACACTATATCCCTGGAGAATTTAGGAACAATGCCAACCCATCCTTCAGATACCAGTCACAAGTCTGGGCCACCCCATCTGTCAGACACTAGTTGCAAATCTGGGCCCCTGGAACTTCTGACTGACTGGCTTCAAGTTGGGATCAATTAATTTGCCAGAGTGGTGCACAGAACTCAGGGAAATACTTACTTACCTTTACTGGTCTATTATAAAGGATATATGTAGAGGATACAGATTAAGAGATGCATAGGGTGAAGTATGGGGGAAGAGGTACAGAGCTTTCATGTCCTGCCTGGGCACGCTACCGCCTGCAAACCTCAGCATTCAGCTCTCCAGAAGCTCTCTGAACCAGTTTTCTTGGGTTTTTAAAGAAGTCTCATGACATCAACATTCCTTCCTCCAGAGTATGAGGCAGGACACTTTCAGGGGAGGGTCATAAGACCTACTATCTGAAAGGCTGGGAAGATCAGAGGCCTGCCTCTGAGGCCTCGCACCCCCACCATTATAACAAAAGACAAACAAGGGCTTTGGGGTTAGGAGCCAGAAACCATGAATGAAAATCGATGTGTATGTATCGTAATGCCACAGAGTTAAATTCAAAAAAGGAATTAAATAATAACAATAAGAAAACAAAACCTTAGAATTTGTAGTTGCTATATGATAAAGTAAATTTTGCTATGTTGTGTGCTTTTTAATAAAACACCTCCCTAGCTCTAAGGCAAAATAGTAACTGCCTCCCTGCAAACCATTTAACCTCATCTGTCCTCCTCACATTCTTAGCAAAGTTCCTGTATTTCTTGCTCACCAGCTGCAAGATCACAAAGCAAATAGGCTCAAAACTGCTAAAATGTGTTTCTCAAAATGTTACTTTTCAAATGTAAAGTGCATCACAAAACATGTCACAAGTTAATTAACTGTTCTTTGTTCTGGCTGCTGTAAAACCTGCTTCCGACTTCATTATCCTGTACCACCTAGGTGCATAAAAGGCACCCCATTTTCTTTTTCCTTTGCTCAGAATTAAAAAGCAGTTCCACTAAGCTCGTAATCACGTTAAATAAAATCCTCCTGCAACCCCCGTCAGTCTTTCCAAATCTCTAATTTCCCACTACAAAATAAGCTAATATGAAAGAAATTTGATAAATATAGAGTAGTAAACAATTTCAAATTGCCTTAATTATTATATTCTAATAGTAAAGGGTTGGCAGTTAAAGAGAGGAAACTAGAAAAAACACAGGAGATTCTGGTGCTAAAAAATAAATACTTGATCTTAGTTTCTGAGTACCTAAGGTATATCAGTAGAAGACAAGGATGCGTGCAGTTTTTTTTTTTTTAAGTAGATGCTTAATGAATAGTTAGCTACTAGTTAGTGTATCCAATGGCTACGTCTCAAGTATTCCCCAGAATTTGTTTTACTTAAATTTTTGCCCCTTTTCTAAAGCTGTTTTTAAAGGTGTCAACTATGTATTGTGAGCTTTAGGGTTTTATGTAGCTTACAATGTATGACAGACACATTTATTCAAATTATTGACTGTTTTATCAAGTACACTTTTTTTTTTCCTTTCTTGGAATATCATTCTTTTGAAGAACCACAGGGTTTCACACTGGGTGGATTTTGGTTGTTATTACCAAAAGAGATAGCACATTTCATTGCTGAGAATCCTGAAGAGCAAGACTTTATATTTGGAGTGGAATGAAATTAAGATGACACTAAAGAATTTCACTTTTAAAAAACTAATATATCCTTCATCCTTCATGTCTTAGGTTAATGTTCATAGTGAATCTGAGTATCCTAATAAACTGTATTAGCTATAGTTTCTGTATCTCATTACTATTGGTAAAACAGAGCATATATGCTTCTTAAATTGTCATTCACCTTTTTATTTTGAGCTAGTCACTGTTATATGTCACGTTAGACTTGGGTCAATAGCATTTTCTAGATGAAAAGGCTTATCTTACCATATCTTTTTCTTTTATGTAAGAGATACAATTAATATATACAAGCCTTGAAAGGAAAAGGAAACTAACGTATGTTGACTGTGTTACTATGTACAACCATACCAAACATTTAACATTTGTATCATTTAATTCTCCCTTCAACCTGATAAAGGTATTAATGTCCCCATTTTACAAAAGGGAACATTGAAACATTGTTATTACCAAAGAGATGGCACATTTCATTGAAACATAGAGATTAAGTAAGCAAAATTAACTATGATGGAGAAATTCCACACTTTCACCTTTCCTTTTACCTTCACTGGGCATTTTTCGTACCTGTTTTCATTTAATTATACAACTCCTCTTTTTTTTTGAGACGGAGTTTCGCTCTTGTTACCCAGGCTGGAGTGCAATGGCGCGATCTCGGCTCACCGCAACCTCCGCCTCCTGGGTTCAGGCAATTCGCCTGCCTCAACCTCCTGAGTAGCTGGGATTACCGGCACACGCCACCATGCCCAGCTAATGTTTTGTATTTTTAGTAGAGACGGGGTTTCACCATGTTGACCAGGATGGTCTCGATCTCTTGACCTCGTGATCCACCCGCCTCGGCCTCCCAAAGTGCTGGGATTACAGGCTTGAGCCACCGCGCCCGGCCTACAACTCCTCTTTGAGGAATATGTTATTCTCATTTTGCAGATGAAGAAAAACATTAACGTGAACGTACAATTTAAAGAATAAGAAAATGAAAATGTGTACTACATTAGAGATTAGAAACCTATATAAAAAATTTTTTTTTGTTTAAAATGATTGATTCTCAAATGTTAAACCAATCTTTTTTTCATATAAACACCACTTGGGGCCTGGCATGGTGGCTCACGTCTGTAAAGTCAGCACTTTGGCAGGCCAAGGCAGGCAGATTGCTTGAAGTCAGGAGTTCAATACTTGCTTGACTGACATGGTGAAACCCTGTTTCTACTAGAAATACAAACAATTAGCCAGGCATGGTGTCACATACCTGTTGTCCCAGCTACTCTGAAGGCTGAGGCAGGAGAATTGTTTAAACCCGGGAGGCAGAGGTTGCAGTGAGCAGAGATTGCACTACTGCACTACAGCCTGGGCAACAGAGGGAGACCTGTTCTCAAAAAAAAAAAAAAAAAATTAGGCGGGGTGGCACTTGCCTGTAGTCCTAGCTACTTAGGAGACAGAGGCAGGAGAATCACTTGAACTGGTGAGGCAGAGGTTGCAGTGAGCCAAGTTCGTGCCACTGCACTCCAGCCTGAGTGACAGAGTGAGATTCCACTCAAAAAAAAAAAAAGCACGAACACACACCCACACACAACTTGGTCATGACATATTGTACTGTTTCCATAGTGTTGAATTTGATTTATAGACTATTAAGTATTTTTGCATCTATATTCATAAGAAAATTGGTCTGTAGTTTTCTTGCAATATGTTAGTCTACTTTTGATACAGGGTCATAGTGGCCTTGTAGAATGACTTAGAAGTGTTTTCTCTTCTTCAGTTTTCTCAATAAGCCTTTTAGAAGAATTAGTATTATTTCTTCCTTAAATGTTAGAATTGACCAGTGAAGTCAGTTGGACCTGGAAGTTTTCTTTGTGGGCATGTTTTTAACTACAATTTCAATTTCTTTAATATATATAAGGTTATTCAGATTATCTGTTTCTTCTTGAGTGAGCTTTATTAATTTATCTTTCATGGAATTTGTCTATTTCATCTAAGTTGTTAAATCTACTGACATAAAGTTGCTTATGACATTCTCTTATCCTTTTAATGTCTGCCTTTATCTCTCTCACTTGTGTTATTAGTAATTTATGTACTTTCTCTACACCCCTCTCCCCCATTAGTCTGGCTAATGATTTATCAATTTTATTGATCTCAGAGAGCCAGCTTTTGGTTTCATTGACTTAAAAAATTTTTTTTAGTAAACTTTATTTTTCAGAGCAGTTTTAGGTTCACAGCAAAATTGAGTGGAAAATACAGTTCTTATGTCCCCCCCAATCTTCTCCACTTCAACCAACATTCCACACCAGAAGTAGTATATTTGTTGCAATTGAACCCATACTGATGTATCATTATCACCCAAAGTCCATAGTTTACATTAGGATTCACTTTTGATGTTGTACACTCTGTGGGTTTTGACAAATGTGTAATGGCATATATCTACCATTATAGTATTATTGTACAAAATAGTTATCCTCTCCTAAAAATCCTCTGTGCTCTGTTTATGCCTACCTCCCCCTTAACCCCTGGCAACCACCGATCTTTTCAGTCTCTCCATAGTTTTTGCCTTTTCCAAAGTCTCATACAGTTGGAATCATACAGTATGTCACCTTTTCAGATTGGCTTCCTTCACTTAGTAATATATACATTTAAGGTTCTTCCATGTCTTTTCATGCATGGCTTGATTGCTCATTTCTCTTTAGCGCTGAATCATATTCCATTGTCTGGATGTGCCATGGTTTATTCATTCACCTACTGAAGGACATATTGGTGGCTTCCAAGTTTGGGCAATTATGAATAAAGCTGCTATAAACATAAGGACATACGTTTTCAGCTCATTTGGGTCACTACCAAGGAGCATGATTGCTGGATCATATGGTAAGAGTATATTTAGTTTTGTAAGAAACTGCCAAACTGTCTTCCAAAGTGGCTTTACCGTTTTGCATTTTACTGATCTCAAAGAACCAGCTTTTGGTTTCATTGACTTTTTTCTATTTCTTTTCTATTGTATGTGTGTGTTTTTAATTCTGCTCACCTATCTTTTCTTTCTTCTTCTTCTGCGTATTTCTGTTACAGAAGAGGAAGACACACTTACTGATTAGGATTAGCTTGCTTTTCTCTTTCCAATTTTTTTTTTAACTTTTAAGTTCAGAGGTACATGTGCAGGTTTGTTATATAGGTAAACTTGTGTCATGGAGGTTTGTTGTACAAATTATTTCATCCCTCAAGTATTAAGCCTAGTATTTTTCCTGATCCTGTCTCTTTTCCCACTCTCCACCCTCCAATAGGCCCCAACTAATTTCTAAAGGTGAAAGCCTAGGTCATTAATTTGAGACCTTCTTTTCTAACATTTAGAAGTATATTGTTTAGTTTCCAGATGTCTGGGCATTTTTTTTAGATGTCTTTCTGATTTTAATTTCTAATGAAATTTCATTGTGATCAGAGAATATACTTTGTATGCTTTGAAATTCTTAAAACTTACTGAGAATGGTTTTATGGCTCGGAATATAGTCTGTGTTGGGGTGTTGTTACATGTGTACTTGAAAAGATGTGTATTCTGCTGTAATTCGGTGATATATTCTATAAATGTTAATTACATCAAGTTGGTTGCTAGTGGTGTTCAAGTTTGCTATGTCTTTACTAAGTTTTTGTCTACTTATTCTGTCATTGAGAGATTTGTTGAAATCTCTGACAATAATTGTGAATTTATCTATTTCTGCTTGTAATTCTATCAGGTTTTGTTTTATGTATTTTGAAGCTCTGTTACTAGCTTAGGATTTGTCTTCTTGATTCATCCCTTTACTCATTATGAAATGATTCTTTTTATTCTTAGTAATATTCTTTACTGTAAAATATACTTTAATATTAATACAGCTACTGTAGCTCTTCTTTGATTAGTGTTAGCCTAGTAGATCTTTACAATCCTTTAACCATTATGGTTTTTAAAAAAATATTTAAAGTGGGTTTCTTGAGGAAAGCATGTAGTTGGGTCTTGCTTCTTTTTAAATACAATCTGACAATCTCTATCCCTTTTAATCAGGAGTTTAGACCGTTTACACTTAATATGATGACTGGTATGATTAGACTTATGTCTGCTGTTGTGCTGTTTGTTTTCTATTTGTCCCATCTGTTCTTTGCATGTTTCTATTTTTTTTTCTTGCATTCTTTTGGATTGAGAACTTTTTAGTATTCCATTTTATTTGCACTGTTGTCTTATTAACTGTACCTTTTTTCTTTTTTAGTGGTTATTCTAGGATTACATTCTATATCTTTAATTTACGCAGTGTTCCTACACATATTATACCACTTCTATATTTTACTTCTTTCTATATTTGTTAAAAACCCCACAGTAGATTGTAATTATGGTTGTTTTAAACCATTTTATTTTAAAGATTTTTAAAAATAAGAAATATCTTTTATAGTTATCTACATATTTAATCCACTGTACCTCATTTCTTTGTATAGTTCCATGTTTTTGTTTAGTATCATTTTTCTCTGCTGGGTGCGGTGGCTCAAGCCTGTAATCCCAGCACTTTGGGAGGCCGAGGCGGGTGGATCACAAGGTTAAGAGATCGAGACCATCCTGGTCAACATGGTGAAACCCCATCTCTACTAAAAATACAAAACATTAGCTGGGCATGGTGGCGCATGTCTGTAATCCCAGCTACTCGGGAGGTTGAGGCAGGAGAATTGCCTGAACCCAGTATCATTTTTCTTCTGCAAAAAATCTTTCTTAACATTTTTTACTGTGCATGTCTACTAGTGACAGATTTTCTCAGCTTTTATGTGTCTGAAAATTTTCATCGACCTTTCAGAAAGATATTTTTACTGAGTACTGAAATTGTAGTGTATCACCTCCAGTTTGGTGGTTGGCTAGGAGGACTCAGGACTGAGCATATAGTCAAACTCGTGGTTATGACTTATTACAGCAGAAGGATAAAAAGCTAAATTAGCAAATGGGAAAGGTTCATGGGTGAAGTCTGGAGGAAGCAAGGCACAAGCTTCCATGAATCTTCTCCCAGTGGAATTATGCAGGACACATTTAATTGCTCCAGCAGTGAATTGTGACAACACATGTGAATACAGTTTAACAGGAAACTTATTAGAGACTCAGTCCCCAAGGTTTTTATTGGGAGCTGGTCAGGTAAACGTCCTCTGCCTAGCATGTACCAAAATGCCAGTTTCCAAGAAGGAAAGTAGTTGTTCAGAATATTGTTTGCATAAATACTTTAGGCACAGTGAACCATCCTTATTAGTTAGGGAATGTCAGGAACCCTTTTGAAATTTAAGTTCTTAGACAACAGCCAAGGCCTAACCTTGCAACTAGGCCTAACCTTTCTAAGGATAGCACTCTTGAGCCTGCTGTGTTACCTTTTTTCTGCATATTAGGTAGCCTCGTTTTTTCCTTTCTGTACTTTGTAGATTTTATTTTATTGCTTTCTAATTGTGTAGCTTCAAGGAGAAATCTGTGATGACTTATCTTTGCTCCATTGAATGTAATGTACCTTTTTACCTCTGGCTGCTTTAAATGTTTTTCTTTGTCTTTATTTTCAGCAATATATATGTGAATGTGTGTTATGTTTAGCCTGCTTGGTATTGCTTGAACTTCTGGGAACTGTGGGTTTGTAGTTTTCAACAAAGTGGAAATTTCTAAATTTCTATAGCTATTATTTTTTTCAGTATTGCCTTACTCTTTTTGCTTTCATGCTTTCATTATGGTTATGTTTGATTGCTGACACTGTTACAGAGGTCATTGAATCTTTATTTTTTGGAGGGTGTGTGTGTGTGTGTGTGTGTGTGTTTCTCTTGGTCTTCATGTCTTCATTTTTGGATAGTTTTATTCCTGTGTCTTCAATTTACTAATATATTCTTTTGCAGTGACTAATCTGCTACAAATCCCACCAAATAATATTTTTGTTTCAGGTGTTATTTTTTTTATATGTAGAAGTTATATTTGATTCTTTTATGTTTCTTTGTCTCCTTATTGTGTTTGGGTTTTCTCTTAGGCTATTGAGGAAATGTTTATTATAGCTATTTTAATGTTCTCATGTCCTAATTTGATCATCTCTTTCATTTCTGGTTCTGTTAATATTGACTTTTTCTAGTTCACGAGTCACTTTTTATTGCTTCTTGATAGGTCTAATAGATTTTTATTGAATGTTCATTATTGTGAATTTTATGTTATTTGCTGAATTTGGTTGCATTATTTAAAGGATGTTGGATTTTTTTCTAGTTTGCCACTGTTACTTACAGATAAGTTTGATCCTTTCAAGGCTTATTTTTATGCAGCTTCAGGGAGAATCTAGAGTAGCCTTAAGGACTAATTTAACCTCACTTCTAATGCATGGTCCTTCTGGAGTCACTCATGGCTGCCCTGCTATTCAGCAAGATTTCCTTATTTTGGGTAATAGGAATTTTAACAATTCCTGGCCCTTTGTGAGCTCTGACAGTTATTTATCTTACAACCTTTGGTAATTTTCTTTTTGTAAAGGTTAATTTTTATTTTGCCTAGCCTCTTGGGGGTTCACCCTTCACACGTATAAATTATATTCAGCCAAAGATCCAGTAGGATGGCTGTGCATTTTTTAGGATCACTTTCTGTGTTGAGCTCTTCTTTTCGGCATCTCCTCCATCTCCCACTGAATTCTAGCTGTTTTGGCCTAGTAAACTCTGATACGTGTCTTTTCAATTCAACAATGTTGCTAAGTTCTTATGAGATTACCTTTCCCTGTGCCACTGTTTGTGAATTATATCCAGGCAGAAGCTGGAAAGCCCTCTCATTATTGCCCTTTTAGGGCAATAGTCTGGTATCCTTGTGGTGCCTTCGTTCAGTGCCAGCAAATAGTTTACTCTATTTTGTCCAATTTCTAGTTGTTTAGGGAGAAGAATATTTCCAGACAGTCATTGTCCTTCATATTCAGAAGTAGAAATCTCCCTATAAACATTTCAGACTTTTCCATTTATACCATAAATGTTTCTCTTTTCTGAAGCAACTTCATCCTCGTAATGTGTGAAAATGTCAAGCCTCTTCTACTTTTTTCTTATTACATTCAGAAGATAATAATGATGGATGTGATCAGTATCTCAAACTTCAGTTTTTGCTCAGATTTTGTTCAGGTATTGCTTCAAATTTTTGTAGTCACAAAAATCTATGCCTTCGATGAACATCTAGATATCACTGTGGATTGGGCTCCAAGGAGGGTGAGGCAAGTGGGGCACCTAGGGTACAAAATTTAAGGAGACACTTACTCTCCAGGTACTATAAATACAGGATTGACATCTAAGAGTGAGTGTCTCCTTAAATTTTGTACTCTAGGTGCCTTGTTTGTCTCAGTCTAAGGTAGGCTTTGCAGTGGATATTTCAGACTCTGATCACTTTTATTACCCTAAGGCATTAGTCTCCAACCATTATTAACTAGATCATATATTTCCTTTGGAGTAGGTGTAAGTCTTTTTAACCTTCATGGTTAAATTATTTAAACTTCTCTCTAACCATCTATTTTCTTGTAGGAGCTGTAATAAAGACTGATGTAAAATGTCAGTTCCTTAGTATTGGCTGAGAAATGAAAGAAAGAAAAGAGTATTCAAGATAGCAAATACTGTCCCCAAAGCCAAAACCATGTTATGAAGCCTTACTTATTTTTAGTTTAGTCTACCTTGGCCCTAGAAAACACTGGCTTTCCTTACCTAGGCCAGATTTCATTAATTCCATGAGGGCCAGATACCATTAATTCCATTAATTGCCCATTGGGCATGCAGCCATATTTGCAGTTTGAGAGTTCCAAGTAAGCCTGACTAGGCTTCAAAATGAATCTAGATTTCTACTAACAGAAATTTTAATATGGGTCAGGGACATGCAGTTGGTCTCTGTTGGTGGGAAGAACAAAGTTTTTAAACTTACATAAAATATACTCTCTTTGTGGTCTTTGGTTCATGACCCAGTTTTGGATTTCTTTAGGGTATTCTTTGCAGCTGGAATGATAAAGGAATCTCTTTTCTCTCTTCTTAGAATATTAAAGGAGACAGGAAGAAGTCCAGATGAAGTAACTCATGGAACCATTTGTTTATCTGAACCTGAGCTAAATCTTAGAAGGGTAAAAATAATTCATTCTTACTAATTTTAGTCCACATTACCAAGATTTTTCAGATAGTGATGTAGGTATGGGTTCTGTAATAAACAGTGATTTAACTCAGAATGGCCTCTGTTAAATATCTTCCTCTGTCACTTGGAAGTGGTATTTGGTATCTGTTTGATAGTTCAAAGGCTCTAAAACATTGATCCTGTGTGCAGAAAGTAACCATTAATCTCATCTTGCTACTGCTTTAGATACTCAATTTTCTTTATTTTCTTGGGCTTTTCTTTTTTGAAAAATAAGAATAATAGCATATTTGTGCCATCTGTAAAGCACCTTTATAATGGATTGGAATGTAAAAATCTCTAATCCAGAAGCAAGATGCTTATGTAGTCAAGTCTTTGTAGATACATGCAATGCACCTTTCTTTAATTACTGGGTGAGATAATACATTGTGAAGGAAAACAGTGAATTTGGATTTAAAAAACCCTAATTATAGTCCAGGTTGAACTGCTGTAGCTCTGTGACCTTGAGCAGGCCAGTTAATCTCTTTGAGAGTCAGTTTTTTTCCATCTGCAAAGTATGTGTATGTATGTAGGAGGTGGGGGAGGAAGTGATAAAATCTGCCTGCCTATTATTCATGTCAGTGTGAAGATCATAATAAAGATGTGAAAGCACTTGGGAAAATGTGTAAAGAACATATACATACAAATGTAAAAATGATATTTATAAAGTTATTTTATCTCAGCGCAACTAAATCTTGTTTTTATCTTTGGGAAACTGTACATATAGTTTCAGATAATTTTTTTTTTTTAAATCACTGATAGCTTAGAAAAAGAAGTGAAAAATATGTATATTGGAAAATGAATGGAAAACACATTATCAAAGGCTAAAAGTTACCTATGAGAGAACTGATAATATCTCCTTAGAGTATTTGTGTGTGTGTGTGTATTAACAAAATTTGAAATTTTTACTTACCTTCTCTTTCATCCCTAGCCTTTAAAAATCTGTATCAGTTAAATTTTCTGACATGTTGTATGTGGATTTTCTACTTTGGATTAGCCATGGAAAACCATTTTTTAAAATCAATCTTGTTTCTCCTTGTTGTCTGAGACAATTCTGGACTTTTTCTCCTGATTCGTGTGTTTTCAGGGGAATTCAGACTAATTTAAATCTGTCAGAACATAAATCACAGTGATTGAAACATGAATGCAGTCTTTTGGTACCTCTGAAACTATTCAATTACTCTCCTATGTTACATTAGATGGGGGAGAGAATTCCCTTGGTTGGTTCATTCATCCATTAAGCAAATATTAATACCATGCCTACTATTGGTAGGTACTGTTGTATGTTGTACAACAGTAAACAAAACAGACAAAAATTCCTGCCTCTATGGAGCTTACATTCCAGTGGAGAGAGAAACTGAAACTAAGAGATAAAATATGTATACTTTATTAGATAGCAAAGTAAAGGAGGAAAAAGGAATGAGGGGAGTGTTGGAAGGCATGGAGATTGGAGGAAGGCAGGCCTGGGAAGGATTGTGACATTTGAGTGAAGACCTAAAAGGAATCTATATGGATATCTCAGGGAAGAGCATTCCTGTTCTAAGGTATAACAGGGGTAACAGATTTGAGCCAAGTGTGTGCCTAGTATGTTCAAGGAACAAGGAGGAGACCAGTGTGGCTGAAGTGGACTGAGCAATGAGTTTTAGGCTGGTGCACACATAATTGCAGTTTTTGCTTTGTTGGAAATTTGCCATTTGATACTGAAATACATTTCTTAAATAAATGTGGTTATGTTCTGCATCATTTTAATGTACATTTCTTGCTTTGTTTTTGCTAATTATTACTTGCTGTTTATTTTATATTTATTTTAGACTATGGAAATGATGTTAGACAAAAAGCAAATTCAAGTGATTTTCTTATTCGAGTTCAAAATGGGTCATAAAGCAGCAGAGACAACTCCCAGCATCAACAATGCATTTGGCCCAGGAATTGCTAACAAAGGTATAGTGCAGTGATGGCTGAAGAAATTTTGCAAAGGAGACCAGACCCTTGAAGATGAGGAGCATAGTGGTCGGCCATTGAAAGTTGGCAACGACCAATTGAGAGCAGTCACCCATCCTCTTACGACGACACTGGAAGAACTCAACATCAACACAACATTGACCATCCTGTGGTCATTTGGCATTTGAAGCAAATTAGAAAGGTGTAAAAGCTTGATAAGTGGGTGCCTCACAAGCTGACTGAAAATTAAAAAAGAAAAAATAGTCAGTTTGAAGTGTTCTTTTACTCTGTGCAATAGCAATGAACCATTTCTCGATTGGATTGTGATATGCAATGAAAAGTGGATTTTGTATGACAACTGACAAGGACCAGCTCAGTGGTTGGACTGAGAAGAAGCTCCAGAGCACTTCCCAAAGCCAAATTTGCACCAGAAAAGATCACTTTGGTCGTCTGCTGTGGGTCTGATCACTACAGCTTTCTGAATTCAAGCGAAACCATTACATCTGAGAAATGTACTCAACAAATCAATGAGATGCACAGAAAACTGCAACGCCTGCAGCCAGCATTGGTCAACAGAAAGGGCCCAATTCTTCTCCACAATGCTCAACAGTGTGTCGCACAACCAATGCTTCAAAAGTTGAATGAATTAGGCTACAAAGTTTTGTCTCATTTGCCATAGTCACCTGACTTCTCGCCAACCAACTATCACTTCTTCAAGCATCTCAGCAGCTTTTTGCCGGGGAAATGTTTCTACAACCAGAATGCAGCAAAAGCTTTCCAAGTGTTTATCAAATCCCAAAGCACGGATTTTTTATACTACAAGGATAAACAAACATCTCTCATTGGGAAAAATGTGTTGATTGTAATGTTTTCTGTTTTGATTAATAAAGATGTGTTTGGGCCTAGTTATAATGATTTAAAATTCATGGTCTAAAACCGCAATTACTTTTACACCAACCTAATAAGATTAAAACCAGTAGAGTTGGGTGTTTTGAGAGCCATGTATTTCAAGGACAGAATCATTGTTTGTATCAGCAGCTGCTCATAGGTAAAATAAGAGGAAGTCAGAATCGATTGTGGTATTTAGCAATGTGGAAGACATGGTGACCTTAATAAGGGCAAGTTGGTAGACAGATGGGACGAAAAGCTTGGTTGATACAGATTCAGGAGAAAATGGGAGATGTGGAGACTGTGAGTGTAGACAACACTTTTGAGTTTTATTGTAAAGGGGGGAACTATGCACATTTGGTGTGTAGAGTTAAGAAAGTGGGCTTTGAAAGATTATTTTGGTTCCATATTTAATGTGACAGGAATAATCCAGGAGCAGGGGAATATTTGCAATGCAGTAGAAGGAAGAGATAATTGCTGCAGCAGTTTTCTTGAATAGGTGGGAAATAATTGGGATTACTTTTAGTTTTCCAAAGTGATCATTATGTTTCTTTGATGCTTTTAACTCATATTCTTCCCTTTTAAGGAACATCAGTGCCTAAGCCTATATATATATCCTTTCTTATGTCTATACCTTACCCCTCACAGGTATACTTTTTTCTTTTTTTTAAAAAAACCCTGCATGTGGCATTCAAACACAGGTATACTTTTATCAGAGCTCCTAAAATACTTTATTACATGCATTTACATGTCTTACCCATTACTGGATTGTTGATACCTTGATCTGTCTTATTATTGAACAATTGCTTCTTTGACTACAGTGTTTTTATTCATTGCTACATGCCTATATTAGTTACCTATTGCTGCATAACAAATTACTTTAAAACACACCCACTCAAAACACATATTATATTGCAGTGAATCAGGAATCCAGGAACAGCATAGGTGGTGGGTCTTTTACAAGGTTATGAACCAATGTGTTGACAAGGCCTGAAGCCTCATCAGAAATCTTGATGTGGAAGGATCCATTTTCTAGGTCACTCACAAGGCAGGATTCATATCTTCTCAGGCTGTTGGCCAGAGGCCTCCCTTGGACCCACGCCATATGAACCCATAGAATATCTCACAATATGGCAGTTGACTTAGAGCAAACAAGCAAGAGGGCAAGAAAGAATGCCAGCAAAACAGAGTGGTAGCAAGAAGGACATCACAATTTTTATAACCTAATTACGGAATTGACATCCCATCGCTTTTGCTACATTTTCTTTATTTTTAAAAATTGAAACAGAGTCTCACTATGTTGCCCATGTTGAACTCCTGGGCTCAAGTGATCCTCCTGCCTTGGCCTCCCAAAGTCTTGGGATTACAGGTGTAAACCACCATGCCTGGCCAGTATTTTCTTCTTTATAAGCAAGTTACTAGGTCTAGCCCACACTTAAAGGAAGGATTATACAATGTGTGACTATCAGAAGGCAGGGATCACTGCAGGGACACATTAGAAGTCTGCCACCTAGACCCCAAGCTCTGGAACTATAAAATGCCTTCTATAAAACTATAAAATTCTTTCAAACATGTTGAATGAATTAACCTTTTTCCAAGCACCCTCATAACTGGTAGTGTACATTTGTAAGGGGTGGTCAAAGGTAAGAATTCAGTTTGAGACTGTATACAGAATAACTTGATATTCAGGGATTATTTCAACTATGTTTCTGGTTTCCTTAATGATTTGCTTTTATGAAATAATGAAAAATTAAAGTCATTTTGTATCTTCAGGAGCCAACCAAAACCAGGAACCCTATTCAAGAAAATCAGAATACGTGCAATGTATTTTAATAGGACTTCTAAAAATAAATCTGATAGCAAGCTATATTTTGAGATAATTCAAGCTTCCAGTCATTCCTAACATATATACCCTTTTATGACATAGATGAGCATAAGAATATATAAAAATTAGTGCAATTGAAATGTAGTTGAATTTGATCTCTACTATGGAATAATCTTTATGAAAATAAGATTTTAACAGGTAGGAATAAGCATCATCAGATCATGGATTTCAATTTTTTTTTCATAGTTTAAATGTTAAGACGATTTAATCTTTCTAAAAAAACCAAGGAATCTCATCCTAGACTTATAACATGTTAGATGTTCGAAATAACTTGTCCAATCCTATATTTTTATAGATGAGGAAATGGCTACCCAGTGACGTACCCAAGCTTGTTGGTGGCACAGCCAGTGTCAGATCCCAGGCCGCCTGGCTCCATTCAGTGCACTGTACCATGCCTTATTGTTAGTAATAAACCATACTGGAGCCATGGGGGGAGTTTAAAAACTTTTATGCCTGTCTTATACCCAGACCTTCTGATTTAATTGGTATGGGTTGGAACTTGGTCATTGGAAATTTTAAACACTCCCCAGGTGATTTCAATGTCCATCATAGTCTGGGAACCTCTATCCCCAGAGAATTAGTGTGCTTAAGGAATTGGAACTAGAGTGAAATCAGTAGTACAGACTTCTATCCATTATGACTCCCTAATCACAAATTTGGCTGGGTTTTATCAGAGTAGTATGAAAAATTTTTACATTGAGAAATAATTAAGATTCATGTTGAACAAAGACTTTCTTAATAAAACTGTCCTTTCACTAGTATTTTGGGAGATAGCCTGTGACAAAATTTTTCCTAATCGTGAAATAGAACAATTTTTTGACACTGATCAGGCAAGGAGAAAGTTTTCTGCCATCTGTGTTGTGGCATGCTCTGCTGTTGTTTTAACTAGATACAATTCTAATTACTGTTAAACAGATTGTTTATGAGGTTGTTTTTAATATTTTAGAGCAAGCATATAAATATAAAGAGGCAAAGAAATGGTTCCAGATTTAAAAACAAAAGACTTTTTCTTTGAAAGTAAATTAATCAGAATTTGACACACTGGGTTGTTTAATAACACATTTCAGTGTGGGTCCTTGGTACTACAATGTTGCAAGGAATATGAAATTTGTAGTTTGGTTATAACCATTCTGTGGTGCCGTTTTATACTCTTGGATATAAAGCTGAGCAAACATTCTAGCTAGAAAATACTAATTCATGATTGGTAAGTGGCATTTTGTTTCTATATATTGTTCTTTTAAATAAGGTCTTTTCCTTGATAATGACAGATGTAGGGAGTATGAAGTAGAATAAGTAAGAATAGGCGATTATGATCAGGTCGAAGCATTTCAGAATTTTAGATCTTGTATTGAAGCAGTATCAGGGTGATGGCAAGAAAAGCTATATATTTGGGTTGCTAGAGTAGAAGCGATAAGGGGCATGTTAGTTTTCTATTGCTGCCATCACAAATCAATACCGACTTAGTGGCTTAAACAGAAATTTTTTAAATCTTACAGCTCTGTGAGTCAGTAGGCCAATTCTGGTCTCATTGGGCTAAAATAAAAATTTCAGCAGGGCCATGTTCCTTTCTGGAGGCTGTAGGGAAAGATCACTTTACTTGCTTATTCGGGGTTTTAGTAGAATTCAGTTCCTTGTGGTTGTAGCACTGGGATCCTTGTGGTTGTAGCATTTGTCTTGATCAGGGCCCTTTCTAGCACCTACATTCCACTTATTCCCTGGCATGTGGCCCTCCTTCATCTTCAAGGTCAGTAACAAAGGTCAAGTCCTTCTTCTCGACCTTCTCCTTCTCCTGATATCTCCTTCTCCTTTCATTTAAATTCTCTGATCCACCTTCTGTTTTCCTCTTCTACTTTAAAAGCCTCATGTGATGAGATTGGACCTACCTGGATAATACAGGATAATCTCTCCCATCTCAGGTTCCTTAACCTTAATTACAACTGCAAATCCCTTTTGCCGTGTCAGATAACTTAGGTTCCAGTGGTTAAGAGCACAGACATCTTTGGAGGGCCATTGTTCTGTCTGTCAAAGAGGACTAGGTAACTGGAATCAAGAAAGCCAAGTGTCATTATTGACATAGCTGTTGAAAGTCTTCATTTATCCACAAATATTTTTCTAGTGCTTGCTATGTGCTAGTCATTGTAGTAGGCACTGGGGCTACTGTGGTAAACAAAGCAAACAGAGTATCTGCCCTTGCTTGTCTAGCGGTATACTTATAAAAATGAGCAAAACATATAGCAGTGCTTTATAAAGAATTCTTCATGTATTCCATATTATGTAAGCTCTTTGAAAGCCAATACTAGTGTTCTTTGTTTTGACCCTTTCCTCATCCCATCACTACAATAGTGTTTTACATACTGGATGCTTTACAGAATTGCTAACAAAGACTTACTTTGTTTTTCTTTGCATTGAGTTAGGAACTTATCTCTCTTTTTGGCTATTTCTGCTTCAAATGCAGTGAGGAAATTTGGGATCAAAAATCCAGACTTAGAGGACAATTTAAGATTTAATCAGATACCCACTGAGGAATTTTTAAAAAGGCCTTAAGAATGGCCATGTACTCCATTTTACTTTTCTTAGTAAAGATTCTAAAGTGCTAAGGGCAGTTCTATTTTGCTTTTTCTTACTATTATTATTTTTGAGAAAGGATCTGGCTCTGTCACCCAAATTAGAGTGCATTGATATGAACACAGGCTTACTGTAGCCTTAATCTCCTCAGCTCAAACAATCTTCCTTCCTCAGCCTCCCAGCTAGCTGGGACTACAGGCACACTCTACCATATCTGGCTAATTTTTAAATTTTTTGTAGAGACGGAGTCTCATTCTGTTGCCCAGGCTGGTCTTGAGCTCCTGGGCTCAAGCTATCCTTCCACCTTGACCTACCAAAATGAGATAACAGGAATGAACCATAGTGCCCAGCCTTGCTTTCTCCTCCTAGATTCAACAGTCAGAAAGTACTTACCCAATTAAAAAATAGTAATCAGCAGTTGCTTTAAACCAGTATTCACCTACAGTGAAGAATTGCCAACTCAGAAGCAAATTAAAATAAATTTTTCAATATGGCTTTTATGAGATAGACTTATTTTATCTATTGTTTATTGCTCTTAGAGCTTCTGTCTTTCTCATATACAATTTCCTGTTGTGCTCCCACTGTGTGCTGAATGTGGGTCTACTCTTCATGGAAAAACTGCAGTATTCTTACCAATTGTTAAATGCCTTCTAAAGATAGTTATTCGTAGTTCTCTCAGTAAGAGTCATGGTTACAATCCTGTATCATGTAGTTTCCCAATGCAGCAATAGGGAACTTTAGTAATGGTGGATTGGAGTAAGCACAGATATATGAGATTTATAGTCTACCCAGGCATTGCTTTCAAACTTGTCCATCATAGAACTATTAGCAAGTGGCTAAATATACTTGTAACACAGGTTTGGGCTACAGAGTGTAAATATCACATGAGGTCTTCTTAATTTCAGTACATACTAAGCTCTCATTCCAAATCCCTTCTTGATTCTTTGATAGTTTAACATTATTTATGGATAATTTCTTATTCTGACCTTTTGTGTTTCTTAACAAATAGCCTAAATATATTTTATATAAACTTCATTTCTAAAGAAGAACTTTTGGAATAATGGGTGAAAAGTTCGTTTGATTTGCTTAAGTGTAGAGATGGCTATTGTGATATTTAAGTTTGGATGATATTAATTTGGGTAAAGGAAAGTAATAGCCACTCTTATAGAGGTAGGTGGTTTATTGTACTGTAATCTTTAAAATGTTACTAGGTAATGTTGATTTCTGTGAATTTAGCGTTTCAGTGGCTAGTAAGATAAAGCATCCTGTTGGGTTTAGTTCATATGTAAAAATTGTTATTGGCAACTTTTGAAGACAGCTGGAAGTTTAAGTGTGAATAGTGCAATACTAATCATTGAAGTTTTCTTGATTATTTGAAAAAGAGAGGGGAAAAAACTCCTGTGTTTATGGTCATTAAAATATAGTAGTGACTTAAACACATTTAGTATAACAGAGAGAAGAGACAGGAAATTTACTAACCTACTGAAACTTTTGACAGGTGTAGTGCATCTGTGGAAGTCAGATTTTGATTATTAATAAAACAGCCTTTGTTTAGTAAATTGAAAATCTAGTGAGAAGATTACATGGAGCAATAAGCATACAGATTTACAGTAGGTAGTCCATTCAGTGGGTTTTATTGGGTGTCAAAACTAAACTGACTTTAGTGAATTACTATAGCTACTACACACAAATGTAGAAAGGATGTGGTTAGAAAGGATGTGGTACCAGATAATGTCATCAGCTTTTCCAAATGTGTTTCTGAGGAAAATAACCTAAATTCTTGAAGCAAATCATTACACTTATAATTGGATGTGATATTATGAGAACAAAAGGCCTTAAGGCAAAAACTGTTCCTTATGGAGGCCCTTAGTTTTCCATTTAAAATTAGTGCAATTGCTGATTGGTGTTTAAAAAAATTCTCTTATTCTTTTAAATATAGTAATCTGAAGGTATTGCTGAATTTAGTAACACAGCTGAGAACAGTATCCTTAAAAACAAATAATCTAGTTTAGGTTAAATGGGAATAGTTGGCTAAATATGATTTTTAAAAATAATACTTAAGGTAAATGTAGGAACCAAATAGCATGACAAAAAGTGTTCAGAAGAGGTAGTACCTTTGTACTTAATTTTTAAAAATTTAAATGCCTGTATTGTATAGGTTTTAACATTTTAGGACCACATGTATGTATAGCATAGTAATAATTTACCGTAAGTTTGTAGTGCACTATATTAGTTGAAGTACGATAAAGAAATTCTTGCAGAAGAGTGGAATTACTTCTGAAATACTATGTTTTCCTGCTTGTATTCCTCATCCTACGTACTCAAATAAAGCGACTATTTTTTCCCTGATAAGAAAGGTAGAAACAAATGATTGTTTTACTTTTTTTTTTTTTTTTTTTGAGAGGGGCTCTTACTCTGTCACCCAGGCTGGAGTACAATGGTGTGATCTTGGCTCACTACACCCTCTGCCTCCCAAGCTTAAGCGATTCTTGTGACTTAGCCTTCCGAGTAGCTGGGACTACAGGTGTGTGCCAGCATGCCCAGCTGATTTTTTTGTAGTTTTGTAGAGATGGGGTTTCACCGTGTTGGCCAGGCTGGTCTCAAATGCCTGACCTCAGGTGATCCGCCCACCTTGGCTTCCCAAAGTGTTGGGATTGCAAGAATGAGCCACCTTACCTGGCCTGTTTTACTTTTTTTGTCTTCAGAATGCTTATTATGCAATGAAAGTAGAATCCCTCTCACTGTCCCACAATGTGGAATTCTCTAATGACTGTAAATCAGTATTATTTTTTTTTTAAATCATTACTGAAAGTTCTTTTATGATACTAAGCAGATGTCAGGATTTACTCTTCAATTAGGTGGGATAGTGGTAATGAGCAGATTAGACTCCTTTGCCGGTGACACATTGCTTAGGAGAACTGACATTTAGACCACTGATCCCCCTAGTGATTTTACATGTCAGGACTGAGCTATCTGTCACTTCCTCTATCTTAAAAATAGGCAGAATAAACAAGAGGATTTTTACAGACTATAAAATCCAAACTAAATAACTCTGAAAAAGCCTTGATGATTTAAAAGTCTTTTAAGTATCGTAAATTTTATTTTTTCAAATGAACATGCAGTAAAACTTTTTCTGTGTATAGTTGATAAATTTTAGCACGTATATAGATTTATCTCGCCGCCATCACAGTCAATATCTGGAATAGTTTCCTTAGCTCAAAAAAACTACCTTGTTATACCTGTGTAGTTGTGCTCCCTCCATACCCCTCAATACCTGGTAACTCTGCCATTTTACTTTTGTCTTTTCAAAAATGATCATGAAGTAGAATAATAGACCATGAAGCCAGTTAAGACTGTTAGGTGTGCATTTACTCAGTATAATGCCTTATAAGATTCATATAAGTTGTTCTGTGTATTGATATTTTATTCCTTTTTATTACTGAGTAGTATTCAGTTGTATGGATGTGTACCACAGTTTAAATTCATTAATTGGAGGACATTTCAGTTGTTTCCAGTTTTTAACTATTTTGAATAGAGCTGCTATAAACATTTTTGTATAGGATTTTGTGCAAATGAGTTTTCATTTCTGTTGGGTAAAAATACATAGGTATGGGATTGGTGGGTCATATGGTGTTTATTGTGAAGAAATTGACAAATTGTTTTCTGAAATGGCTATACCACTTTGTATTTACATCAGCAATGTATGAGTGTTCTAGTTGTTCTGCACTCCTGTCAGCACTTGGTATGATTCATCTTTTTCATTTTAGCCATTCTAATAGATTTGCAGTGGTACCTCATAATGAGTTTCATTTTCATTTTCCTGATAGCTAGTAATGTTGCACATTTTGTCATATATTTTGTTACATTCTCTTTGGTGAAGGATCTATTCAGGTCTTTTGACCATTAAAAACAACCTTTTTATTTTAGAAGAAGTTTAGATTTATAGAAGAGTTACAAAGATAATACAAAGAGTTCCTTTATATTCCTCACATAGCTTGCCATAATAATAACATTTTACAAAACCAAATGCATTTTTCAAAACCAAGAAACCAACATTGGTACCTTACTACTAACCAAACTCCAGATTCCAAGCTGGAATTTTGCCAGATTTTCCACTGGTCTCCTGTTCAAGAATCCATTCCAGGTTTACATGTTACCTTTGTCACTCTTCCCAAATCTCATGTAGTCTATGACAGTTTCTCAGCCTTTCTTCGTTTTTCATAAACTTGACAGTTTTGAGTACTAGTACCAGTCAGATACTTTGCAAAGTGTCTCTCAATTTGTGTTTGTCTAATGTTTTTCTTGTGATTAGACTTAGGTTATAAGTTTTAGGGAAGAATCCACAGAGGGAAATGCCCTTTTCCTCACATCTTATCAAAGTACATGATGACAACGTTACTTGGTTAAGGTATTGTTTATCAGATGTCTTCACTGTAAAGTTGACATTTTTGTCTTTTTGTATTCTGTTCTTTAGAAATGAGTTGCTAATTTCAGCCCACAATCCAAGTGCTTGGGAGATTGTTTCATCTTATGGATGGGGTATATGTATTTGTTATTAAGATTTCTTCTGTAAGTAAGCTTTTGTCCCTTTTTTTCCATTTATTTATTCAGTTATTTATATCAATATGTATACTTACTTTATACATTGGCTTATAATTCAGTACTGTTATTTTTTTGCTAAAATTGTTCCAGTGTTGTTCCCTGTATTCCTTTGACATGTCCCCATCCTTTTCTTTTTTGAATACTTCCTTAATTTTTGGTTCTACAAGGTTCTCCAGGTTCATCATACATTTTATCTGCGTTACCCGTAGAATCGGCGATTTCCTTTTAGGAGCCCTGGTTTCTTGTGTTGGACAATTGTGTTTAGATCCATTGTCTCTCTGGGTACTAGATATACTTGTTGATACAGGGGTATCACCATTTCAAGGCCTTCTCAAAGGATAGAGCTAGGAAATAATACATTTGTATATTAATCATGTATTTATGTACATCTATAATTGTTTCTGTATCCATTTGTATTATATATTATGCTGTATATATATCAAGTTCATACTGATGTCTGTGACTAATCCAGTAGTGCAGGGTTCATTCTAGGCTTTTCTACTTTATCTGTAGCTTTCCTTTCTAACAGAAACCTGGCCTTGATTATCCATTTACTTACTTGTTCCATCTCAGTAAAGCAAGTTCACAATTGTTAACCAGTACCCCTGTGAGAAATAAATTTACCCTACACCCTTTAGTTGGGTTATGTCATTCATTTATAATATAGCCAGATTCATTTGTCATGGACTGTCTTCTATCTTAAAATTTCCCCAACATCTTAGTTGATTTTTAAACATTTGCATACATTAAAGTTTAATATTTGTGATGTGCAGTTCTGTGGGTTTTGACAAATGCACAATGCCATGTGTACACCACCTCAGTATCATACAGAACGACTTCATCACACTAATGATGTTGACCTTTTTTCCCCAATCTTTGTCTCTGCTCAGATTGGATCACTTTTATTCATCTGTAGTAAGTTCACCTACTTTTTATTCTGTCATCTTTATTCGACTATTGAGCTCATTTAGTGAGCTTTTTATTTTGGTTATTGATATTTTTCTACTTCTAAAATTTCCAGTTGATTCTTCTTGTATCTTCTTTTTTTTTTTTTTTTTTTAAAGCTTATCCTTTGTTTCAGGAATGTTTGTAGTTACCTGTTAAAGTATTCTGTAATAATGGCTGTAATATCTTTAATATCTTAGGTAATTTCAACATCTTTGTTTTCTTGATGTTGGCATTTTTTCTGTGCAAGTTGAGATTTTGTTGATTCCCTGTATTCCTAGTAATTTTGGATTCTATCCTGGACATTTGACTATTATGTTAGGAGACATTGGATCTTGCTGAAATACTATGCAGAATATTGATGTATTTGTTTTAGACAGTCAACCCAGTTAGATTCACACTGCAAGTAAGTTTCTGTGGGTTATAGTTACAGCATCAGTTTGATTTTCAAAGCTTTTACCATACTACTTGGTTCTGTCCCACATGTGTGTCACCCATGGCCAGTCTGGAACTTGGGTGGGGGTCTATTCCATAATTCTCAAAGTCTGTGTATGTTTGTTTGGGTCAGATGCACACAAATGCCACTTGAGGGTGAGTCCAGTAGTTCATAAAACAACTTTGAGGTGTTGCTTTCCCATGTTCCTTGTCTGTTATCTCCCAGTAATTTCTAATTCTGCCTGGCTCCCCTTTTCTGACCAGGAAATGGGTCTTTCTCTCTCTTTAATATTCACTCCCTGCAACTATGCCCATATTCAGGGCCAAGTGGCAAGAGGACAGAGAAAGAAGCAGTAGGGATTCACCACATCCTTTTGGGACCACAGCCTCTGTGTTCAGAGTTAGATTCCCTCTCTCAGAGTTTTAGGTTCCTAATGGCCTCCAGTGCCACTGTTGCCACAGCTGGGATGGGTGGCTGGCCTTGAGAGAGCGAAAAAAGGGAAGAAAAAGGAGGGATTTGCATACTTTCTTGTGAGTGTTAGGAGTCTTCTTTCCTTCTTCTCGAGCCAGAGGTAGAGGGATTCTCCTGCAGCTTTCCATTTGGTCTGTATTATGTTTAGTCTGGATGAAAGCGGGGCAGGGGGATATAAATGGTAAACCTGTGGTTGCTTCAGTGGTACATCAAATTCTGATTGTCTTACTTAATCTGCCTGCTACTGTTACTTTTCAAAATTCCCTAGTAGCTGCTCAATGCCTTCTGTCCAGGTCTTATAGCTACATTAACTTGTTGGCATGTGATTACCCCATCTTATCTGAAACTGGAACCTGACTTAAGGTTTTCAATTTTGTTTCTCTAGGAATTTGACAAGAAACTGAAGTTTTGATTCAGATATATTTTGAATTGAAACCAGAGATGTACTAGAGTTTAGATTCCTTCATTTGATTAAGGTAAGATTGTTTAATAAAATTTAATCATACCTTTACTATCCATTCTCAGAGATGTGTTAGAATTTAGATTCTTTTCGTTTGATTAAGGTAAGATTGTTTAATAAAATTTAATTATACCCTTACTATGCATTTTTAGACATATTTTAATGTGTATTAACACGTTTAAATTTCCCAGTCTAATTGGAGATTCTGACCTCAGGAAATGTTTTCCTGGTTTCTTTACCATTTAAATAACTAATGTTCCTTGTAACAACTACTAGATGCAAGGAAAACATGATTATACATTTGCTGAAAGTGTTATATACTGATATCAAATCTGTTTGCAGGAGTCAGGCCAGCCACCTGTTTTAATAAAAAAGTTTTATTGGAACACAGCCACACCCACTTAATACATACTGTATGTGGCTGTCTTAGCACTACGGTGGTGGAGTTTTTAGTTGGAAAAGTGTCTGTATGGCTCATAAGCCTAAAATCTGGCCCTTTTAGGAAAGTTTGCTGACCCTTGGCCTAGAAAACTGGAGCAGGGTATCTTATGCTATGTAATTATAATGTATGAAAACTTATTAGAGATTTATATATGCATATAAATATATATGGAGCTACAGGAACTCTAATTTCTTCAAGTGAGGGGTCTGTATTATTACTTAGAGGAGGTGCTAGTTTTCTGAAGTAATTGATTTTTAAAATAAGACTTAATGTTGTTAGCAGTTAAGTACTAGGTGCTTATTTTTTAAGTAGAAGCCTTCATTTTGCTTAGATTTTCAAAAATAAAAGTTTATATGATAAAGGTCAAGTTTGTTCCCTTTCTAAAAACTTCACACAAACGCATTTAATTATATTTGTCTTTCCTACTAAATTTAAACTGAACGAATAATATCTTGAGAGTGATGATTGTGTGTTTTTAATATCCATTCTAGTAATTTAAGTAGTTTAGCATATATAAACTTAATTGAAAACATGCTAATATAAAACTACATTTAGTGGCTAAAGTTGGAGTTACATTTCTCTCTGAGATTTAAATGGAACTGCTTATACTTGTTTGTGATTCCTAAAATTATGAGTATTTTAAAAAACATAAGATAGAAGGAGAAATTTAAATTGGAGCCTAGAAAGTCTATAAAATCTTTGCTATACTCCTCAGGAATCTCTTGGCTAAAGAAAAAAAAAGTATATATTAAAAACATGCCATGTAAGTTAGAATTTCCAACCAAGATCATAAAGGAATTTCTCTGTTTATTGCACCAAAATCAGTATCATAAAGGAATTTCTCTGTTCAAGGCACCAAAATCAGAAACAAATTATTTTTGCTATTTTCTATGTAATTTTAGCAAAATAAAGTAAGCTTCTGAAGTCTTCATCACATAAAGAACTATTATTTGACTTGAAAATAGCCTCTTGTATATCATGCCTAACCAGAAATATATTTGGTTTCCTAATAGACTTGAGGTATCTTTGCTTGCATTTTTATAAAGCAAATTTAAAACTTTTTAAAATTTACTTTTTAAAGGGAGGGAATCTGGAAACTTACTAGGAAGAAAATACTTTGCATCCTTTTGTGCCATCATGCATTTTATATTTAAATCAGTATGGATTTAGAATTTGAGGGCTTACACATTTGAATTATGAAAGGTGATAAAATTAAGCTCCAGAAGGGATAGAAATCTTGATAGCTTTAATATGTTAATAAGGCCACCTTAGCATTGTGTGTGTTTAGCTGTGGAGAGTATCTGATTTGTAAACTAAGATTTATGAATAAGTAAAATTTTCTTTTAAATGATGGATGATACAAGAAGGTAATGCTAATGGTTTTTGCATCTATTAATATCATATCTTAAGACATCTTTTTTTTTAAACTTCCCTGATTTATGTTCTAGTTGTGCTACTTAAAAGTAAAACAAGGGGAAATAAACTTATAGGAAAGTTTACACTTTGATTTTCTTTTTCATGTAATCTTAGATTATTTCGATTTTTCTAGCTCAGCATAAAAAAATCAAATACTGAGTCATTGCCGGCTTGATAGTATCATTGAAATTAAATATGTATACGTTAAAGACAGGCATATAATTTTTTCTTTAAATTGAATATACTGCTTATCTTTTAAAGTATATTGTGGCTAGATAAGAAAGGGCCTGAGTGGACCTGATTTGGAATTTTCTCTGTTCAAGTCTTTGAAGTTATTCAGACTAAAAGAGAATGTCAGCTTTTTAATTTCGTAAAACCTGATCCGTATTAACAAAAAGTTAATACTTTCCCCTTAATTAATATATATTTGGGGGAAAATGCTTTGAGGCTTCACAAATATCTTGTTTCTCCTTTAATTTTTGGCCACTAATTTTGGCATTTATAGGTAGATCTTCTTTCTATTCTCCGTATTTCCTCTACATTTATCAATTATAATTCTTCTGTAATACCGAATAGTCCCTCCTCACATTTATTTACTTAATCATTTACTTATATCAGTGTGACCTCATGGATATTTATTTTATTCTCTGGATTCGAATCAAAATTCCGTTGTTGTTTATTTTGTTGCTCATATTGTTCCAGCTTTGGCCACTAGGAGCACTTTTTAATATGTCATTGTCTTTTTCTTTTCTTTTTTTTTTTTTTTNCAATTCCGTACTTTCTGACTTTATAAGATGCTTCAGGCTCAACTTGTATTTTCCCTGCTCTAGCACTGAAATCACTTACCTCTCCAAGGAACCCAGGTCCAACTTATTGGAGGATAGTATTTAGAAACCAGCATCTGGGTGCTAGGTATTTGCTGCTGAGCTGTTACTGCCTTTAGGCCTTTCAGGGGTCAGAGTTAGGAAATGTATACTGATATGGTTAGGTTTTGTGTCCCCATCCAAATCTCATCTTGAATTGTAACCCCCATAATCCCCACATGTTGAGGGAGAGACCTGGTGGGAGGTGACTGGATCTGGGGCAGTGTCCCCATGCATTTCTCGTGAGTGAGTTCTCACAAGATCTCATGGTTTGGTAAGTGTCTGACAGTTCCTCCTTAACACACTTGCTCCCTTGCCTGCTGCCATGTAACACATTCCCTTCTCCTATGATTGTAAGTTTCCTGAGGCCTCCCTCAACCATGTGGAACTGAGTCAATTAAACCTCTTTCCTTTAAAAATTACCCAATCTTGGGCAGTTCTTTATAGTAGTGTGAAAACAGACGAATACATATACCAAGCCACATATATACAGACATCTATATTTATATCTGTGTTTACTTTCATATACATGCTTAAAATATTAATTCATACTGGTACCTTCAACTCCAGTTTTGCACCACAGGGATTATTCTAGCATTTCCCCTCTGCTTATTTGGAGTTTCTTTCTCCCACAGTGAGAAAACTGACTCTCATTCTCTACACTACATTTATGTATTTATTATACATATATAGTAGTTTCTAAATTGCTAACCCATAGTCCTGTGAAAAACACATTTACCAAATACAATACAGTGTTTGTGTACAGTTATTTTTATCTTTATTCTCACATTAACCAACCAAAATGCTTTTTTCCAAAGTTAGTTGTCAGGCCTTTTCTTCTGTATATCCCCTTCAGTCTACTCTGCCATTTCATTTGTACCACAGTTAGATTCATTTGACACAGTTCGCATTCCACCTTGGGTTTCCCTGATATCCTGGTTATTTGCATGTAATTTATATACAGTAAAATTCATTCTTTGTGTTGTACAGTTTTGTGAATTTTGAAAAATGCATAGAGTCACATATCTACCAACAACAGTTCTGTGACCACCCCCCCCCCGCCAGTTTTTTTGTGCTGACGCTTTGTGGTCAGCCTGTCTCCCCAGTCCCACATCCTGGCTAATGTGTGTTCTGTCTAATGTGTGTTCTATCCCTTTAGTTATTAGCCTTTTCCAGAATCTTATATGCATGGAATCTTGCAATATGTAGCCTCTTAGATCTGGCTTCTTTCATTTAGCAAAATACATTTTAAGTTTTATCCATTTGTTGCATAAATCCTTAGTTTGTACCTTTTTGTTGCTGAGTAGTATTCTATTATATGTACATAATTTGCTTATTCATTTATCTGTTGAGGGACATCTGGGTTGTTTGCAGTTTTAGTCAATCATGAATAAAGGTACTACATTTACAAATAGGGTTTATGTGTGTGTGTATATACATAAGTTTTAATTTCACTTGAGTGAATATCTAGGAGTGAGATTATGGACCTCATTTTAAGCGTATATTTAATTTTATAAGAAACTGCTAAACTGTTTCCAAGTGAATGTACAATTTTGCATTCCTGCCACCAGTATATAAGAATTTTTGCTTCTCTGCATCCTTGTCAGCCCTTGATATTGTGTAGTATAGTTTTCCCTTTTATCTGTTCTAATGTATGTGTAGTGGCATCTTGTGTTTTTCAGATGACTCATAATGTTGAGCATCTTTTCATAGGTCATCCTTATATGTTTGTGAAAAGGTAGCTGGTCTCTTTTATTTCTCTGTGTTTTCTTTTTTCATGATCAACCAGGTAGATAGTCTTTCCAATATGTTTTTACTCAAATTAGCTGCCATTATCTCTATTTAGCTATACTTTATAATAAAATACACATTTCCATATGAGTTTTGGTTATCTGTACCTATTCAAAGGAAATGTATGCGTAGTTTTATATAGCTGAGAAATTGAATGATAATTTTATTGTTGTCTAAAGCTACGTTGCAGTGTAGGAATCTATCCAAAGATTACATCTGTGACTGAAACAACATGTAAGGTAAGACAAACTGTGATAAATTCTGCTAGTGCTGAAGATTGGCAATTGGGTTGACAAATGTTGCCTTAGAAAAATAAATTTTAGGGTATTTGATGAGATCTTTTCACCTTTGAGTATCAAATGAACAAAGAAACTGATGCTCTCTTGGGATATCTGTCAATATGGACAACCTTTGGTATGTTCTTACAACTAATCAGTTAATATTAGGTGAAAGATTAGAAATGAATGTTTTTAAGCTTGGGCTGCTTTATATAAACATTTAAACTAACAACTTAAATACTTAAGGCTTACATTTAATTTCTGTCAGAATGGAATAAAGACATAGCAAGTTTCAGAGGGAGTTTTCTACCCTATTTAAGCCTGATATTTACTATTTCTTTTTGTAAAGACCTATGTTTACCATTAGAATATGTGCAGGGATGCCATGTTATTTAATTAGGCCTTTCTATTTGTTTGCTGTATAACAAACAGAAAGTTATACAGCAAATTGTATAACTGCTGTATAGCTCTTGCCCTTTTAAGAACTTACTATATTACATAAAATAATGTACTTAAATTTGGAAAATACTGTATGCCTTAAAGGATACCATTCCTGTCACGTTATGTGGGTAATTATGATTGATTCTGTTGATAATTCTAGTTAGCTAAGTGAGTTATTCCCTATTTCAGTAGGAGAAAATCAAATGAAACAATGTTTTATTTACATATTCAGATTCTGAAAATAATGTTAGTATTAGAAGTCATTACATATGGGAAGAAGACTTTTTCTGCTTTAGAATAAGCATGCCTCTTTAAATGTCATACTTAATAGTGTGATCACATGACTGATGTTTCTAATGGCTAAACCCAGTGTTGTGATGATGATGATGATGATGATGATGATGACAGTCTTTGATTTAAACCATTATAGAAAAGTCACCTTTTCCAATATAAAACATATATGTAACATATTTGAAAGGGCAGACCTTTCTATAATGGCTGCTGTAGTCATTGTATATATATTACATTGTCTTCCCATCTCAGGCCCTATTTGTAAATGAGATTTATTTTTGTTTGTTTTTTATTGATCCTTATTCCTAGAAATGTAAATGAGATGTAAATAAGACAAACTGTTTTCCAATCATTGTAAAAGTAGAAAAATTACTATTTATACATACATTATACATATTTTATTTCCTTTTTCCCTTCTCCTGAAAAGCAGGAAAAAAAAAAGGGAAAGAATGTGAGATTTTATTTTCTGTAAGGTCTTAATAGCAGCCTACTTCCTTGTTTATAGGAGACTAGGAAGGCAAACTTTGTGACTTCAATTGAGTATGCTTTAGAACCTGAAACATAATAAAGTGGCACCTGCTAGCAGTTGTGCATGTATGACAGTTGACATTATCAATTTCAACTTCATTGTCGAAATCAGCACTTCTGAAATTGGGGGACTGAGGAAGGATGGAATTTAACTTCTTTTGAATAGCTGTTCTTTGGTTGACTATGACTCAGGCACTTTGTTTCCTTATTATTTTATTTAATCCTCACAATTTATTTAATCTTCACAATTAGCCTACAAAATAGGCGTGATTACACATATTTTACAAACAAAAATTATTCAAAGGAACATAGCTAATAGTGTTAGAGTGAAGATTTGAACCCTTGTCTTTTTAAAGTTCACACTTTTATCAACTATTCTATATTGCTTCTCCTAAGATTAGAAAAGTAGGTTGGGAATGGTGACTTATGCCTGTAATACCAGCACTTTGGGAAGCCAAGGCATATGTGTTACTTGAGCTCAGGAATTCAAGAGCAGCCTGGGCAGCATGGCAAAACCCCATCTCTGCCAAAAAATACAAAAACATTAGCTGGGCATGGTAGTGCACACCTATAGTCTCAGCTAATCGGGAGGCCGAGGCCAGAGAATCACTGGAGCCTGAGAGGCAGCCTTTGTCCATTTTTGAATTGGGTCGTTTGCTTTTTGTTGTTGAGTTTTAGAAGTTATCTGTATATTCTGGTTATTAATCCCTTATTAGATATATGATTTGCAAATATTGTCTCTCATTCTGTAAATTGCCTTTTTACTCTGCTAATACTGTCTTTTGATGCACATTTTAAATTTTTCATGAAGTCCAAATTCTCTATTTTCTTTTGTTGTTTGTGTCTTTGAGTCAGATCCAGGAAATTATTACTAAATCCAATATTGTGAAGTTTTGTCCTGTTTTCTTCTAAGAGTTTTATAGTTTTAGAATTTATGTTAAGTCTTTCATCTATTTTTGCATATGTAAGGATCCAGCTTCACTCTTGTGCATATGGAGATCTAGTTTTCTCAACACCATTTGTTGAAAGGACTGTGCTTTTTTTCCCTTTTGTGTGGTCTTGCCACCTTGTCAAAAATTATTTGATTGCTTGAGCCTGGGAGGCAGAGACTGCAGGGAGCCAGGATCGAGCCACTGCACTTCAACTTGGCTGACAGAGTGAGACCCAGTCCCAAAAAAGAAAACAGAAAAAGAAAAGTAATAAGAATTATTAGAAAATCTCTCTAAAGTTAAGCCTCTGGGAGGGAAACTAAATAATTAGACAAGACTCAAATTTCAACCTTATGTAGTACTTTTCTCAACCTCAAGTAGCTTCACTTTTGGAAAACCTGTTTTATGTGTGTTATACAAGAGAACCGTCAGCATATTACCTATTAATGCTAATTATATGGCTAAATATCCATTTGATAACTTGGAAAAGATTAATGATATTACTGATAATAGTTTTCTTGGAAACAGAAATTATCTGTGAATCAGAAATAATACACATATCTGAATTGCTATTAGCAGCAAAAATACTCATCTCACAGATTCAACACTGCAAATGTAACTTTCTGGTAGTCCAATTAAACTCTTAAAATGGGCCGGGCGCGGTGGCTCACACCTGTAATCCCAGCACTTTGGGAGGCCGAGGCGGGTGGATCACAAGGTCAAGAGATCGAGACCGTCCTGGTCAACATGGTGAAACCCCGTCTCTACTAAAACTACAAAAAATTAGCTGGGCATGGTGGCGTGTGCCTGTAATCCCAGCTACTCAGGAGGCTGAGGCAGGAGAATTGCCTGAACCCAGGAGGCGGAGGTTGCGGTGAGCCGAGATCGCGCCATTGCACTCCAGCCTGGGTAACAAGAGCGAAACTCCGTCTCAAAAAAAAAAAAAAAAAAACTCTTAAAATGATACTTAGTACAATATTTGCAAAACAAACTCAGATAGCTGCAAATAATGCTTTTAAACTGTTTTGTCAATAAACTCTTTATGGTAGATCAGTAAATTCCATTTGCATAGTGATTAAAGTGTCTTTATCTTAATTTTATTGAGATAGTAATGTAATAATGTTATACTATGAGCTTTAATAACTTTATGTAGAATTATCAGTTGTAAAGGTTTTTCTTAACATTTTTATTATATTAGCAGTCTTATTGTACATTTAATATAAATTTATCTGTAGGCCGGTCATTAGTTATTTAGTATTTATTTCCAGCATATTAATATTTTAAAATCAATAAAATACAGAACATGTTTCAAGGATAGTTAAATTGTATGGACAGTTGTTTCAGTATATATAAACTGTCAAACTCTAGACTTTCTGTTGAAAAAGTGATAAATGTTAGTTGACATTTGATAAGGGGAAAAGTCCAATAATTCAATATTTCTTTTATAATATCCCAGGGTAAAGTATATCGTAATACTAAGTAGGATATGTAAAAGTAGCATCTGAGTCTGTGTATTTATTTTCAGTGTTGTAGGTAGAACAACAAAGTTAGAAAGCTGTAATGGGAAGTAAAGCCTTCATAAGTAGTCACAAAACATCGTTCTAGTGTTGGTGCAGCCAGAACTAGTTGGGTGACTTTGGACAAATCACAAGAGAACTATCGGCATAATACCTATTAATGCTAATCATATGGCTAAGAGGAAGCAGGGGAAGTTTGGAAAATTTGCAACCTGAAGATGCAGTAGAAAAACCCCATTTTCTGGGGAGAAATTGAAGCCAGCTGCAGAAATTTGCACAAGTAATGAGGAGTCAAATGTTAGTCACTAAGACAATGGGGAAAATGTCTTCAGGGCATGTCAGAAACCTTCATGGAAGCCCCTCCCATCACAGAGGCCTAGGAGGGAAAAATGGTTTCATGGGCTGGGCCCAGGGCTCTTCTGCTGTATGCAACCTTGGGACATGGTTCTCTGCATCCCAGCTGCTTCAGGTCCACCCATGGCTAAATGGGGCCGACATACAGCCTCAGGCCATTGCTTTAGAAAGTACAATTGCCAAGCCTTGGTGCCTTACACATGGTGTTGGACCTGTGGATGCACAGAAGTCAATAATTGAGGTTTGGGAACCTCTGCCTAGATTTCACAAGATGTATGGAAATGCCTGGATGTCTAGGCAGAAGTTTGCTGCAGGGACAGAGCCCTCATGGAGAACCTTTGCCAGGTCAGTGCTGAAGGGAAATGTGGGGTCAGAGCCTCCACACAGGGTCTCCACTGGGGCACTGCCTAGTGGAGCTGTGAGAAGAATTTTTCATTTTGTACTTCTCAGCTCCAGAATTTCTTTTTGGTTCCTTTTATGTTCTGTATCTCTATTGATGTTTACATGTTGTTCATACATCATTTTCTTGACTCTATCTGCATCTTCCTTTAGTTCTTTGCACATGTTTAAGACAGCATTTTACGAGCTATGGTAGATTTGCTGTCAGGTCTTTTTCAAGGACAATTTCTGTGATTTATTTTTTTGCTTTTGAATGTGTAATACTTTCCTGTTTCTTTTTATGCCTTGTGATTTTTTTTGTTGTTGAAAACTAGACACTTAAATCTAATAACGTGATAACTCTGGAAATCAGATTTTCTCCTTTCACTGGGGCTTGTTGTTTTAGTATCATTTTGTTTATTGTTTTTAGTTTTTGTAGACTGGGTAAGGAAACAGGGATCAGCCTATGTCAGGGATAGAAATGTAAAGTAAGGCCTTCTCAGGTATTTCCTTTGTACCTTTCCCTGGGCATGTATGATCGTTTTCCAGTTTTGTCCATATTTACAATTGTGTTTGAATGTCCCAGTCTTTTAATGTCTGGCTCCAAAAATGGAAAAAAAAGAAAAATAAATACAGGAAGAAAAATTGGCTCTGGTCCTTCAAGTTCCCTAGAAGTCATTTCAGGGGAGCAGGGGGCCCTTGCAACAGTGGGAGGAGGTGCAAAAACAATAGCGCCCAGCCTCTTTGACTACACCCATGTGATCTTTGGCAACAATCAGTGATCAGAGTACAGAGCTCCATATTTGGAGGACAAGGTCCTTTTTTTGCCCACCGCCACTCCTGCATGCTGAGTACAAGCCTGCCACCACACCTGGCTAATTTTTATGCTTTTAGTAGAGACCGGATTTCACCATGTTGGCCAGGCTGGTCTCAAATTCCTGACCTCCGGTGATCTGCCCATCTTGGCCTCCCAAAGTGCTGGGATTACAGGCGTAAGCCACTGCACCTGGCCAAGAGTGAGCTTTTTAATTAGTATATTCTTGAGTCGGATGTCAGTATGGAAAAAAATATGTGTATAAAATATATATAATTATTGCCTGACTAAATCAAGGATGATTTACTGTTTAAAAAAGTAAGAAAAAAAGTAACAAAGAAAAGATGAGACAAATAGTAAACCAATAACCAGGCATTAGGTATATACCCAGTCATAGCAATAATCACCTTAAATGTAAATGGTCTAAACACTGCAGTTAAAAGATGGAGATAATCTGATTTGATTTAAATAATTTATTTACATATTGTTTACAAAAACTCACATTGAATATAAAAACACAGGTTAATAATAAACAGGTGAGGCTGGGTGTAGTGGCTTATGCCTATAATCCCAGCACTTTGGGAGGCCAAGGAGGGTAGATCACTGGAGTTTGAGACCAGCCTGGCCAACATGGTGAAACCCTGTCTCTACTAAAAATACAAAAATTAGCTGGACATGGTGGCACACACCTGTAATCCCAGCTACTCAGGGGGCTGAGGCAGGAGAATTGCTTGAACCTGAAGGCAGAGGTTGCAGTGAGCCAAGATCGCGCCACCGCACTCCAGCCTGGGTGACAGAGCGAGACTCCATCTCAATTAAAAAAAAAAAGATATGCCGTGTAGACACTAATAGAAACAAAACAGGAGTTCCACAATAAGTGTCACATAAAATAGATTTTAGAGCAAGAAATATGAAGGGCAATGATAATGTAAAAGGGGTCAATTTACCAAGAGTATATAGTAGTTCCTAAACATATAGACCCCTAATAATGGAGCATTAAAATAGATGAAGGAAAACTGGTAGAATTCAAAGGAGGAATAGATAAATATACAATTATAATTGGAGTCTCTATTCTTTCTCAACAACTGGTTTAGAAGTATCAGCAATCAGAGGTCGGTAAAAATAGCAAATATTTATTGGGGCTTACTAGATGTATTTATGTCTTATTGTTATTATAGCAAATTACCATAACCATAGTTGCTTATAGCAACACAGATTTATTTTACAGTTCTGGAGGTCAGAAGTTCAAAATGCATATCACTGGGCTAAAATCAAGGGGCCAGCAGGATTATGTTCCTTCTGGAAGCTGTAGTGGGAATCTTTTTCTTGCATTTTCCAACTTCTAGCGGCTGTTTGCATTCATTGGTCATGGCTCCCTCCTAAAGAAGTAAAAAGGCCTGTATTTCAGATGGAATACTTGGTATGTGTAATCCATCAAGTGAATAAAACCACTTTTTTGGTTTATTCAAACAAGACCATGAAAGTAAAAGTTTTGAAAAAGAAACAAAGTATCAATTTAAATCCCCTTTGCAATTCTGACAATGGTTTTTCTCCTGGTGCTCTACTTAGGTATGGGTAAGTAAGGGGTGAGACAGATTTTACTATACTTTAGATTTTTGAAGACAAAATATCTCATTTTACCAATTTTTATAAGCAGCTAAGTATTTTGCTTTTACTACCAGTGTTTTTTGTCCAGTCATTCCTAAAAAATCACATGTTAAGTAGATTGATAAAATATTCCCTGAGCACTTGGCAACATCCTCAGCAAATGCCCTCATTTCATTGTTTTGTTTTTTCTCTAGCTCTTAAAGGACTTTTAAATACCTTTATATACACCTACAAGCTTTTCCCCTTTAGAATATACATGTGTTTCAGATTTTTTTTTTTTCTTTTTTCTTTCTTTTTTTTTTTTTTCTGAGACGGAGTGTTGCTCTGTTGCCCAGGTTGGATTGCAGTGGCTCAATCTCGGCTCACTGCAATCTCTGCCTCCTGGGTTCAAACAATTCTCCTGCCTCAGCCTCCTGAGTAGCTGGGATTACAGGCACACACCACCATGCCCAGCTAATTTTTGTATTTTTAATAGAGACAGGGTTTCACCATTTTGGCCAGACTGGTCTTGAACCCCTGACCTCATGATCCACCCACTTTGACCTCTCAAAGTGCTGGGATTATAGGTGTGAGCCACCACGCCTGTCCTCACGTTTTTAAATATACCTTTGGATGGAGTAAAATAGGGTATTGTCTGAATGATTATAGTTTCCTTTTATTTGCAAGAAAATAACATAATTATAATTACTTGAGCTAGAGGACAACTTCCTGTGTCTAGTAAGTTAATGGGTCAAGCCATAGTGTCAGTCTGGTAGGACAGTATGGTAGAATAGTCATTAATGCCTTTCTAACAGCTAGTGCTAATCTAGGACTAATACTATGTACTTAGTAATTGCTGATACTTTCAGGCAGTGGCTCCTAAGGTGAGATACATTTTGTGTTATATAACAAAATGTCTTCCTAGAAACAAAAGTCTTGATTAGTCACTTGGTTTTATGGGGTTGGTATGACTACATGAATCGTGTGTGTGTGTGTGTGTTTGTGTGTGTGTGTGTGTGTGTGTGTGTACATTAATATGTCCATATGTTCTTTTTCCTGGACTGTCATGAAAATAGAAATCATTGAGTTGTGCCTTTGCCAGTTGTCTAAAGTATTGCAAGTACTTTTTAAAAAAATTTATGCATTGCTTTGTAGTTTTTATTGTTGCAGAGCTTGGAACCATTATACTTCCTAAACTAGCACTGCTTCTTACAGGGAAAAAATAAGTGTTTAGAATAGCAGAGTAGAATTTGGGGGGGGGGGAATTATATTCACAGCATTTGTTCATATGTATACTACAAACAATTAGACAATTAAATTGAGAAGAAAAGGGGGAAAATTTATTCACACATGGCCTCTCCTCTCAAGGAGTTTATTTTTTGACATAAATGCAATAGCAAGGACATGTAAGACATTTATCCTTGAGTGTAAGCTTTTGATTATTCTAATGTCATAGACTAAATGAGAGTATTTCTGTTTGTGTGGAGAATATGCTGTTTGGGGAGGAGCAGCAGACAGTAGGAAATAAGCCAAGAATATGCAGTTGAGAAACAATTTTCTAACAGTGTAAGATGACTTATTTGATGTTGATTATTAAATATTGTAAAATATTCATATTTGAGCATTTTAGGATAGCTTCTTATTGTCCTGGAAAAGCTGAAAGAAAGAATACTGGCTTAAAATTTCAGAGTCATCATAAGGGGGTTCCTTTCAGAAAAGTGTGTTCAGGATGGGCACATTTAACTGTTGGGTGCTCTATAACCTCTAAAGATTTAGGGGTAAAGTCTGAAAAACATGTAAAAGATTCTACATGGGCTCCAAAAGTTTTGAAGTTTGACCTCCTCAGTCACTTCTTGTGACTAACATGGAGAAATGAGACATCAAAATTTTATTGACTTTGTTTGTTTTTAGTTTATAAATTCCCCTTGTTTTATCTCTACATTCAGGCTGTGTAAATTTATACCAAGAAACTGCTAGAAAAATTACTTTTTAATTCAAGAAATAGAGATCAGTAACATACTTGAATGCTTTCTCCCTCCCTACCCTGGGCAATAGTAATGGGGGGAAACATTGGTGTAATGTCTTCAAATTCAGTATATGTTAAACTTCTTTTTAAATTCACTTTGCTTCCTAGAGGTAGAGTTTTAGCACTAAGGAGAAAAGAACAGTCTCTATATCCTTATTACATATGTGCATTGTAGGGTATGATAAGAAGCTCAATTTATAACCCAAGTACCCTATTAGACTGTTTAAAGACCATAGCTGCTTTGTGGTTGACTTAATAGAGAAGGAAAGATTTGTATATCATGTTAATTTCTTAATCAGTATTTGCCACAATTTGAAACCTAGAGTTTATTATGGGGTGTGAGTAGTAATTTAAATTCTGTCCTAAGGAAGCAATTTTTAAAACATGAAGCAGTGTGTAGGCTACATGATACAGCTTGTTGCAGGAAGAAAACACATACGTACATACATGTAAAATATATGTGATACACATACATGGAAAAGACCTTTTTTTTTTTAATTGAAACAGAGTTTCGCTTTTGTTGCTCAGGCTGAAGTACAATGGCACGACCTTGGCCCACTACAACCTCCGCCTCCCAACGTTCAAGCGATTCTCATGCCTCAGCCTCCCAAGTAGCTGGGATTACAGGCATGTGCCACCGTGCCTGGCTAATTTTTGTATTTTTAGTAGAGAGGAGGTTTTACCATGTTGGCCAGGCTGGTCTTGAACTCCTGACCTCAGGTGATCCACCATCTATGCCTCCCAAAGTGCTGAGATTATAGGCATGAGCCACTATGACTGGCCAGAAGATTTTTTTTTTTTTTTAATTTTTTTTTTTTACCTTATTTTTTCCAGGGCTACTGTTCCCATGGCCTAGGTGGGGATGCAGCCCCCTGAGAAGATGATTTTTGATTTGAGAAGAATGACAGGAAGTATAATTTTCTCTTTGCCAAATATTTGTAATTCAGGTTTTGCCTTTGTAAATGATCCCAAGTGCCAAGATCTTAAGTTGTTTATATAAATGTCTGTGAAAACTTAGTTTCAACCCTTAGAAAATGTATTGATATGTATATGTAATATATTTATATGCAATAAGAATTAATCTGACGCAAAATTTCATTTCTTCTTTTCCACCTTATTTTTTTATTTTCCACCTTATTTTTTTTAGGTAAATGCTGTTTCTGTGCTGCAAGTTGCATTTGCCTCAAATTTATCTATAACCTTTGCTCAGCATGTAGCAAGGTTTTAAGCAGGAGGTTAATAAAAGTTCTTGCAGGCTGAAGTTAATTCAATTTGGTAACCTTTTTATTTGCTTAGAAAATTGTGCATCTGGGAAATCTTAATTTAAATCTTATTTCATTCACATTTATTGCTGATAACATTTATGTTCCCTACCAATATATCATTCTTTGGAAAGGCAGATTGTATTTGTTTCTTGATTGCTATTCTTATCAACTTTTATGAGATAATAAAAATTACAGAAGCTTAGAGAAAGGTGTTCTTTTCAGGTGAATATGTAGTCTGGTTTTATGGGTTGCTTATTTGGAAAAATGTTAACATACCTTATAACAGATCTTTAACAAATATTTATTGATTAAATAAACTGATGTAGACAGATGAAGATTCTTCTGGTTTTTTGCTGTTGTTGTTGTTGGTTTTTGTTTGTTTGTTTTGAGATGGAGTCTCGCTCTGTCACTCAGGCTGGAATGCAGAGGCACTATCTCAGCTCACTACAACCTCTACCTCCTGGGTTCAAGAAATTCTCCTGCCTTAGCCTCCGGAGTAGCTGAGATTACAGGCATATGCCACCACGGCCTGCTATTTTTTTTGTATTTTTAGTAGAGATGGGATTTTGCCATGTTGGCCAGCTGGTCTCAAATTCCTAACCTCAAGTGATCTGCCTGTCTCAGCCTCCCAGAGTGCTGGGATTACAGGTGTGAGCCACAATGCCCAGCTTGAAGATTATTCATTTTGTTAATTGACTTAGATATCACTTCATCCATAAACATTTTCCTTTCTTTGCCTTCCATGAGTGCCCACTGTGTGGCAGGCACTAAATTAAGTGTTTACTTAATCTTACAACTACCTTATAAAGCAGAAAGTATTATGTCAGCTTTAAAGATGAGGAAATTGAGATTTGGAAAGGCCAACTAACTTGTCCAAGATTGTCAAGTTTACCAGGTTTCAAATTTAGGCCTATCAGATTCAAAAGCTTAGGTTGTCCCCAAAATATTCCTTCTCCTTTTGTTTATATAACTATTTAATTAGTTTCTTCTATATTTTCATAGCATTTATTACTCAAAAAACGAAACTATAGAAACACATTTATTATAGATTAATTTTACTATTTTTTCTAAAAGCCAAATTTATTAAGGTATAGTGTACATAAAATAAAATGTGCTCCTTTAAAATTTATAGTTGGATGAGTTTTGTTAGATGAATACAGTCATGTAACTACCACCACAACAATCAAACTCTAGAACTTTTCCATCCTCAAAAGCCCCTCATCTATGTCCCTTTATAGTAACTCCCTTCCTGCCACTGCTGATTAACTTTTATTCCTATGATTTTCTTTTTCCAGAATGTCACATAAATGAAATTATATAGTAGGTACGCTTTTGTGTCTGACTTTTTTCACTTAGTGAAATGCTTTTGAGATTCATCTATATTGTTGCAAGTATCAGTATAAGTACATTGCTGGGTTGTGTTCCATTGTATGGATTAACCACAGTTTATCCAGTCACCATTTGGTAGACATTTGGGTTGTTTCCAGCTTGGGATTATTATTAATAAACTGCTGTAACCATACATGTTCATAACCTGTTTAGTTTTTAAATTTCTGGGTTATCATGGCATTCTCTGGAGTGATATGGCCTTCTGACTAACGAGTTCATGGATTCCTTAGTTTTAGATATTAGATACCTCATTGAAGGCTCTGATCCCTTTGTTAGAAATTGGAGGGGAATTTGTTGATTGCTTTCAAAATTTGGAGATGACATTTGAGGTATACCTTTAAAAAAATTAGCATGTTGTAGTCATCGAAAATATATGAAAAGTGCCGGGAAATGTAGTGTAATGGCAAACACTGGACTAAGAGAAATTTGGGTTCTGAACCTATAATCTAGTTTCATTTTCCAGCTGTTATCTCTTAATAGATTTCGGGCAAATTGAGACGAGAAAAATATGGTAACCTCTCTGAAAGAAAAATGCAACTTACATTTCCACATTCTTGAGTATATATGCTTATCGCATTTGGTACTCAAGACACTTGTGAGGTACCTGTGAGCTAGACAGTACTAGTGCCAGTTTACTGATGAGGAAACTGTGACTCGGAGAAGTGAAATAACTGACAGTGGAAGAAAAGTACCGAGTGATTGAGTTAATAGGTGCTCTGTATCAGTTTCCTTATCTGAAAAACGAAGGTGATACCCACTCTGTAGCTATGAGAATTAAGTGGCATTGCATTAATAAGGACTCAAAACTGCTGCTAGTCTCTTCCTCTACTCCCCTTTTTATAAAGGTCCTCACTTCCCAGTGTCTTGACCTGCCATTCTGTTAGCTGTTAATTACTAAGAGAAAAATGTTCCTTTAAGATTGCAAAAGATTATGCAATATCTGAAGGCTGGTATATTAAATGTTTCTTTTTATCATAAGCATTAGAAAAAACATTAAGTCAAATTGCAAGTAGAATTTGCAGTATCATTTATCCTACCAGATTATTCTCACATTTTTCTATCAGCATATTCTCTCAATCATTTCTGATATGATGCTTTCTGGATTGCTTTGTGCAGTAGCTTAAAACTGCATTCTATATCAAAAATTATCCCAATAATAACTCATTTAAAACCCAATTTGGGGCCGGGTACGGTGGCTTATGCTTGTAATCCCAGCACTTTGGGAGGCCAAGGCAGGCGGATCACCTGAGGTCAGGAGTTTGAGACCAGCCTGGCCAACGTGGTGAAACCCTGTCTCTACTAAAAATACAAAAAAATCAGCCAAGAGTGGTGACACATGCCTGTAATCCCAGCTACTCAGGAGGCTGAGCCAGGAGAATCACTTGAACCCGGGAGGTAGAGGTTGCAGTGAGTTGAGATTGTGCCACTGCACTCCAACCCAGGCAACAGAGCAAGACTCTATCTCCAAAAACCAATTTGGTCACTGATTTCTTTCACATACAACTTCTTCTGCATGGCTAATACTCTGTATCTTATGATTTTTGAAATTGCTATAAGCAGGCTTCTTTATGAACCTTTCACCTTTAGACATCTGCAAATTCCAGATTTGCAGGATGACACCAAACTTGATAAAAGATGTTTCATAAAAACTTATTGTCAGCAACTATTCTATAGGACCTATGCTTGAACCATGCAGAGTAAACACATCATTAAGTTACTTTTTCTTGGCTTTCCTAATGAGCGGAGAAATCTTAACACAGCTGGAAAAGCCTGGGACTCCTTTCTGAACTGGTTTATTTACATATCATACGCTTAGTTTGACACATTTCTTAGAAGCAAGCAGAGGGCTTTTAAAGTTAAGTACTATACAATACTTTAAAGTACATTATAGCTATACTGTAATTGTTCAGCTTTTCTGGATACAAAGTATCTCCTTCCTGTTAAAAAAAAAATTCCTGTCCCACTTTTTTATATTATTGCTTTCAATGCTAGAGAAAAGGAAGCTGAAAGTATTTAAAAGTTCTTTTTAAAAACAGATTTTAGTTTCAGAAGCTGATGCATAATGCCAGTAGCTCAGTATTGTGTCTGCACAACCAAGGACAAATCTTTCTGCTCTTATCTAGTTGATGTGAAAGTATATGGTGATTTGGAGCCAGATAGTATGATACTATGGTCTAATGTAAAGAACTTAACACTTTGAAGCCAGGTAAATCTAGGTTTAAATCCCACTATGTGATAACTAATAATTTTTCTTCAGCAGAGTTAAAAACTACTCAGTTTCTTCAACCATATGTGGGTGATAAAAAATTAACAACAACAACAAAAACTCCTTCTTAGGGTTCAATTTCAATGACCAAAAGTATATCTAATGCTTAGCATATATGGTAAAACTACTTGTTCAATGTTTCCTTTCTCTGTAACCTTCCCCACCCTCCCAAAAAGGAACAACTTCCTTTCTCATTGAAATTTTTTTTTTTTAGCCTAAATATGTTTTATTAAGGTTTGAGGATAAACGAGAGTAGCAGGGTTCATCTGTCTATGGAGTGCTGATGAGGATTTTCATTCAGCACAAGCTCTGGTTTGTTGGAAGAATAGGTTGCCATACAGGTAAAAACCCAATAAATTAGTTTGAAAGTAAACATACGTAACTATAAAGATGGTGACAAAATACATGCCTTCACTGTGTCTAAATAAGGCATGTTTGAGTTGAATGTCTGAATAGGCATTGATAGAGGGAAATATATATACATAATAAAAAATGCTCTGCATCTTCAAGGAACTCAACCTAGAGAAAAATACCCACAGAGTCATAATTACTTGCAAACCAGACTTGAAGAATTTGTGTAATTGAGATATAGTAAAGGGCTACATAGGGAGAGAGTAATTTATACATTGAGAAACTTCCTGGTGAGATGGTATGATGGAGACTGTGGGTTTCTTCCCAGGATTTGTTTTCTCCTGAATAATAGAACCCTGTTTTTTCCACTTGACATATAGCTGCCTAGAACAGAAGTACCTCCTAGTTTCCCCTGCAGCTAGAGGTGGCCATGTGACTAAGATTTGACTAATGAAATGTCGGAAATGTTGTGTCAAGCTTGAGGAAAGTCTCATTAGTGTGAATTAGCTCTACTGAGAGACCTACTGTTTTGCCCTTCTGCCTTTCTTTTTCTTTCTGGGATACAACACAGACATGATGGCTGAGGCTTCAGTAGCTTTCTTGGGACATAAGGTGATGTAGAAAGATAGAAAGCACCTAGGTCCTTGATGAGCATGTAGCTGCATGTGTGCTCCAGACTGCCTGTTTCTAGGTTTATTTTATATGAGTGAAAAATAACAAAGGCTGGAACATAAGATGGTTTATTTATGGTGTCCGTTACTAGTAGCAAAACCTAGTCCTCACAGGCACAGATAGCAGTGTGGAACAAGCATCTGACTCCCTCTAGCCTACATCTAGTCACCACTGAAACGTCTATAAATCTATCTAAAAATAGCATACTGGTCTTGAAAACACCAAAAAGGAAGTGGTCACATACCTGACATACTGATATCTCAAGAAAAAGTAATAACTATAATAGATTGAAACATATCAAATATGTGAAAAATCTGAGTTCATATGTTACTTTTTTCAAAGCTTGTTATTTTTGGAGACTAGGGATCCAATTCATTATTTTGAAAATTGATAAATGGAAGATTTAATCATTAATTCTGCCCTTCCTATACAAACTATGTACCTCAGAGTAACCAAGTAGTTAGCAAGGGCAAGATTTTCCTTATAGAAATATTTTAACTATACATTAAGAAGGGCTGATTGAATATCACCCACTTTGCAACTTTTAATGAAACAATCATCAATGATTGCCAAAAGTAACATTGGGTAAACTCCTAAAAGATAACTTTGTAATGACTTTCCTCTTCTTTCTGGGCTACAGCACAGACATGGCTGAGGCTTTAGTAGCTTTCTTGGGTCATATAATGGCTTTATAATAGATTAGGCTGGACATAGGGATTAATCTTAACATCATAAAGAGAGACAATTGAACATTATATACTTCCTGATGAAAGCTCACATCTCTATCATGAAGTATTCTTGCTGAAAAATCAAACCCTACTTTTATCTAACCTCTAGATTTCTAGTAACTGACATATAGGAAATACTGAGGAGACAGACTCTGAAATAAGATTCTACAGCCATAAAAATACAGGAATGTTGCATTCACTACCAGGGCAAAAGCACATACTCTTGATATAAAAGGTGACTTTTGTAAGAAGAAAATTGTAGAAAACTTTTTCTTATGCTTGTAGGTTTTTTAAATTATGGAGTCTTTGGAGTGAGATGTAGAAAGTAAGTTCATAAGGCAGCAGGCTGGGATGAAAGTGGGGGGCTAACTAATAGGGAGGCATACAATAAAAGGATGTTGGATATTAATAAGTAAGGCCTATAGGATGGAAACTAAAAAATGCAATATCCAAATAAGAAACAATAAAATGAAACCTAAATATGCAGTATATAAATTACACTGCACCAGAAGCAACAGAGAGTGGATTAGAAAATCGAATTCGTGATACAGACTACAAGTTTGGGAAACTCACCCAAAATGCAGAGAAAAAGGGGAGAAGAGATGAAAAAAGAAAATTTGAAGAGAAAGGTAATAGACATAAAGGACAGAGTACAGAGATTCAATATATACAATTGACATTTTGGAAGAGACCAGAATAAATTCAACAATTATTGAACACACTACGGGATAAAAACATTTCTGAGATGAAGGATCTCTTGAGCCTGCAATTCAAACAGGCTTGTTGCCAAACACCAGGAAAAATTAATGAAAACAGCCTAATGACTAAATCTATTCTGGTGAAACTTTGTACTTTCCCTTGTTAAAATCATCATTGTCATCATCATCATCAGTCATCCAGGAAGGTGGAAAAACAAGAAAACAAACAAGTTGTTCACAAGGGGAGAAAATGTGGACTAGCTCTAGATTGATTGTTCTTATGATGAAACATCAGCTTATTCTTAACAATGAAACATCGGCTTGTTCTTACCATTAAACAGTTGAGCAGTGTATACAGAGTTCTGTAGGCAATTTGGACCCCAAAATTGTTTATTCAGCCAAGATGTTTGATGAAGAAGCAACACATATTTTCAATTCTGCAAGACTTCAATATATATACCACCCACCTACCCTTCCAAAAGAATTATTTCTAAACATACTGTAGCTAACTGAGACATTCTTCAACATACAGGCAAAAGCCAAAACTTACAAATTTTTTCCAAGCATGACTTTAGGGTTTAGCTAACTCCTGAATCACTGCCTTGTAAATTGATTCAAGAGCTAACTAAAGTCATTCTCACTGGAGCATAAATTAATTATTCTGTAAGAATCAATATGCTAATGACCTTAATTTTCAGAATTGCCCAAGATAGTTCTGCGTTTGGGCAGCATATGTTTCCACTTGAACATAGTACCTACTTAATGCCTATGGTATATTACAGTGATTCTCAAAGTGTGATCCCCTGACCAGGAGCATAGGTTTTACTGGAACTTGGTAGAAAAGCAAGTTCTTAGGTCTCTACCTAGATTTCGTAAATCAGAAACTGTGGAGTTTGGGAACAACAATCTATGTTTGAACAAGCCTTCTAGGTAATTCTGATGCCCAGTGAAATTTTAGAACCAGTTATATTGGTTCTCAAAACCAAATTAATCATCAGAATCACTTGTGAAGACTTTGAAACATCTTTTATCAGCCCAGATGAGATTAAATTATCTGGATTTGTAAATCACTGATCTGATAAAGCTTAGAACCAAAAGACCTAAGTTCTATTCTTTGTGCCACCTTATCAGTTTGGACAAGCTGTTTAATATTACTGAGCCCCAGTATTTTCTGTTGTAAAATAGCACTCACTTTCCTGACCATTTCATTGGATTGCTACAGAGATTAAATGAAGAGATGAGTACAAAAGTACTTTGCAGTATAGATAAGGAAATCCATAGCTGTTAGTTCATTTATCCTGTGTTTGAAAAGGGTCTCACTTAATGGTTGTTAATATTCTCTTGGAGACCATTATATACTATCTGTGTTGGACTTCAGTAAAGTGCTCTGCCCATATAGCTCTTTCTAGCATCTTTCCCTTTCCTAACTAAACTATCTGCCATACTACTTTTTATTTGATTTTCAAATTCAGTTATTATATTTTATTTTTTTTAATTTTACCACCTTTTCAATGTGGGTTTGTTTTCAGTTGCTTTCTATATATTCAAGTCCTGTATCTTCAAGGTTCTAAGTTATTTGAGAGCAGAGACTGTACTGTATATGCTTTGTATTTTCCTCAGTATCAGATGTGAGGCTAAGCTGTATATCTATATATCTATGTACTGTAGATATACAGTAATACTAAGTAAAATGCTTCATTCATTGAATTTAGTCCATTCATTAGCTCATTGCCATTAACTATTTTAGGAATTTATGAGGATTTTCTTTCTCTGTTTCATCAATTTAGTGCTTTGATACAAACAGCTTTCCTTCTAGTAGTATGAAAAGTTGGTTGGTCTGGAACCAGTCAACATATGTACTTCTTAACATTATTTTTTAAATTCACCATATTATTCTTTCTGCCTAGTTTATGGTTGCTGAAGTTAAGAAAACTGGAGCTGGGTGTGGTAGCTTATGCCTGTAATCCAGCATTTGGGAAGCCGAGGCATGGGGCATTGCTTCAGTTCAGGAGTTCAAGACCAGTCTGGGAAACATTGAGACTTCATCTCTACTCAAAATGAAAATAAAAATTATCTAAGCATGGTGGTGTGCATCTGTAGTCCCAACTACTCAGAAGGCTAAGGCAGGAGGATCACTTGAGCCCGAGAGATTGAAGCTACAGTGAGCTATGAACATGGCACTGCACTCCAGCCTGGGTGACAGAGTGAGAGACCTTGTCTCAAAAAACAATAAAGAAAGAAAACTGGAATTGCTTTGGTGTCCTGTTAGGGGTAAGACGAAGATTTTCCTACAAAAGTATGTCAAGTAGAAGGCCCAGTAGGCTTAGACTATGAATTTCTACACCCTGAGCTAATAGAAGCCACCAGGTGGCCTCAAGTCTCCTTATAACCAAAGCACAACAACCACGAATATGTCTTCCCCCAACTTCTCAGTTCTGTTTTGCATTTTTATTTATACATTATCTTTAAAGGCTAATACAATTAGCATTCCTTAGATGGTTCACCTTTATGTCTATAGTGTTGAAATTTTTTATTTTTGTTTTCCTTTTTTCTTTCACAGCTACAAAGCCAATTTATGGGCTGGGCTCAGTGGCTTACATCTGTAATCCCAGCACTGTGGGAGGCCAAAATGGGAGGATCACTTGAGCCCAGGAGTTCAAGACCAGCCTGGGCAACATAGTGAGACCCTCCCCCGCACCTCAAAAAAAAAAAAAAAAAAAAAAAGTAAAAAAAAAACACTGCAAAAAAAAAAAAAAAAAAGAGCAAGACTCCATCTCAAAAAAAAAAAAAAAAAAAAAAAAAAAAAAAACAAGAAAAAGCCTATTTGTGTTGAGGCACCTGAGCAAGTAAATTTGACCTTTGATGTCAGTGGTGATTTTCATTCTAAGGGTAATTACACTCTGTATTCAAGATTATATGTTCTTGCCAGAAATTAAACTAAGTAGAAAAAGAAAGTTAAAGTCTTTTATTAGGCTTGATTTCTTTTATTTTTTGCTATGGCTAATAAAAATACAGTTATAGAATAAATTTTTTTTTTTTCTTTTAAAAAGACAGAGTCTTATGTTACCCAGGCTGGTCCTGAACTCCTGGCTTCAAGCCATCCTCCCACCTTGGTCTCCCAAAGTGCTGGGATGACAGTTGTGAGCCTCCATGCCCAGCCAAAAAAATAGCTTTATCTTTAGATTCATCTTTTTTACATCCTAATTTCTTGCACTAATGTTAGTTACTCTTATATATACTGCCACCTTGGGGCTTTTAGGACACCAATACATTTTCAAAACCTCAGATTAACATGGGGAAAGTTTTGCTTCAACGAGCTATACTATAACATCACAATAATTATTAACAGAAATAAGGCATTATAATGCATATGTAAGCTATTGCTGGATTTATGGGGCCACTGAGGATCCTGTTTTCAAGAGGTTGATTATTCTGATCCACCTGGGGACCAGGTAGCTTTGTTAGAATATATATATACACATAGCATTCACAATCATGACTCTCATGTCCTTTTCTAATATTAATATGGCATGTAATTATACTGTTAGATTTCAAGAAAATTCAGAAATTTCAGTAGCTTCATTCAGAAATGCTAATATGTGTTTAGAACAATTAGATAGCTTTTCCTAAAATTGTACATACCTGGGTGAACTGTTGATTTAAGGTAAAATTAAACTATAGCCAAAACAAGACCTGTGAATGTCTGAATTCAGTTCATAATCTAGTAACTTGTTATAAGTTAAAATCTTCTAGGGAAAGGGAGTATTCAGCTTCTGAAATATAATATTTATATATCTGTTCTAAGATACCCTGTGACATATCAGAGCACAGGTTTTGGAGTCAGACTAAAAAACTGGAGTTAAAATACCATTCCTAATACTAGTTATGTGAGCCATCAAATAATCATGTGGCTTCAGGTAAATTACTTAACATCACAATGCCTCAGTTTCATCATCTGTAAGTAGGGAATGCACAAATTTTTTTTTATCAGATTCAAGTTCTCATCTTGGCTTTGTTCCTGTCCTTCTCCTTTAGTAAATCTTTTTCTTATGCCTTAGGTCTTTTCATCTCTGAAATTCAAATAATGTAATTTACTATAAGAATACATTGGAGTTATAGGAGCTTGTCTAGATCACCATAATATGAATATAACAATAAAGTAACTCATACACATTTTTTTGGTTTCCTAGTGCATATAAAAGTTATGTTTATTCTATCCTGTAGTCTGTTAGGTGTAGAATAGCATTATGTCTAAAAAATATACAGACCTGGCTAGGTGCAGTAGCTCACACCTGTAATCCCAGCGCTTTGGCAGACCAAGGCAGGTGGATCACTTGAGGTCAGGATTTCAAGACCAGTCTGGCCACCATGGGGAAACCCTATCTCTACTAAAAATACAAAAATTAGGAATGGTAGCAGGCACGTGTAATCTCAGCTACTCAGGAGGCTGAGGCACAAGAATCGCTTTACAAAATGTATTTCTTAAATACTAAGAATTGAAAGTTTGCTGGGCGCGATGATCCCTATAATCCCAGCACTTTGGGAGGGTGAGGTGGGCAGATCATGAGTTCAGGAGTTCAAGACCAGCCTGGCCAACAAGGTAAAACCCCGTTTCTACTAAAAATACAAAAATTAGCTGGGCGTGGTGCTGCATCCCTATAATCCCAGCTTCTCAGGAGGCTGAGGCAGAAGAATCGCTTGAACCTGAGAGGTGGAGGTTGCAGTGAGCCAAGATAGTACCATTGTACTCTAGCCTGGGCAATAGAGCAAGACTCCATCTAAAAAAAAAAAATGTGAAAGTCAAATTGCTTTTTGATCTATGGACTGCAGAATGGATGTTGTGTTAGCAAGCATGGATACAGCATTAATCTCCTTGCATGTCTCCATCAGAGCTCTTAGGTGACCAGGTGCCTCATCAATGGACAATAATATTTTGAAAGGAATCTTTTTTCTGAGCAGTAGGTCTCAACAGTGGGCTTCAAATATTCAGTAAACCATGCCGTAAACAGATGTGCTGTCATCCAGGCTTTGTTCTTCCATTTATAGAGTGCAGGCAGAGTAGATTTAGCATAATTCTTAAGGGCTCTAGTATTTTCAGAATTATAAAGGAGTATTGGCCTCAACTTAAAGTCCCCAGTTGCACTAGCACCTAACAAGAGTCAACTGGTGCTTTGAAGCCAGGCATTGACTTCTCTCTAGCTATGAAAGTCCTAGATGGCATCTTCTTCTAATAGAAGACTGCTGTGTCTGCATTGAAAATCTGTTTAGTGTAGCTGCTTTCATCAGTTATCTTAGCTAGAGCTTCTGAATAACTTGCTGCAGCTTCTACATCAGCACTTGATGCTTTGCCTTGTATCTGATAAACCAGCCTCTGCTAGCTTCCAACTTTTCTTCTGTGGCTTCCTCATCTCTCTTAGCCTTCATAAAATTGAAGAGGATTAAGGCTTTGCTGTGGATTATTAGCCTTTGGCTTAAGGGAATATTGTGGCTGGTTTGACTTTAAGATGGCCAAGATTTTCTCCATATTGGCCATCAGGCTGTTTCACTTTCTTATCATTTATGTGTTCACTAGAGTAGCAACTTTGACTTCCTTCAAGAACTTTTCCATTGCTATCACAACTTGGCTGTTTGGCACAAGAGGCCAAGCTTTTAGCCTATTTTGGCTTTAGATATGCCCTCCTCACTAAGCTTAATCATTTCAAGCTTTTTTTTTTTTTTTTTTTTTTAAGTGAGAGACACTTGGCTCTTCCTTTCACTTGAATACTTACTGGTCACTGTAGAGTTATTAATTGGCCTAATGCTCATATTGTTTTTATCAGAAAATAGCAAGGCCCAAGGAGAAGATGAGAAACAGGAAACAGCTGGTCGTTGCAGCAGTCAGCACACACACATTTGTCAATAAAGTTTGCAATCTTATGTGAGTGCAGTTCATAGTACCCCAGAACAGTTACAGCAGCGACATCAAAGATCACTGATCAGAGATCACCATAACAGACATAATTATGAGAAAATACCAGAAATACTATGAGAATTCAGTAACACAAAGCATGTCCATATATACCCCCTACTCAGTTTTTGTGGGATTTTTTTCCCAGAAATACAATCTTATTTGAAGTATTATGAGCACTTATATCAGAGATAATTTTAATTTTGTTACTAAAAAAGTAAAATGGACTAGCAAAATTTCCTTCCTGTTTTGTCTTACTATTGTGAGTAGCTGCCATAGAATTCTACTTGTTCATATTACTGGAAGGGTCTAAGAACCAAACATATTAGGCAATTCTCCTTTGAGTTACATCTACCCCTGGATATTTAACCATTTGACTGTATAATTTAAATCTTGGTCTATTAAGCAATAACAGATGGAACATTACTAACAGCAGTAATTAAATTGTAAATGTGTTTTAAAGTTGGCCAATATACAGCATCACAATCCATATTCTGTTATGTCAGTTATGTTCATTTTTATTTGGATTACGATTTCTGAATACCCAAATATTGGAAGGAAAACAAAGCCATCTTGTTGAAATGGCTGTCTTTTTTTTTTTTTTTTTTTTTT